>NC_045959.1:25780765-26104174 GCF_010909765.2 Amblyraja radiata | reverse complement strand
GATTACTTATGCAGATATAGAACTAATACAATTAACTAAGAACTTCCATTTGGATTGTGCCTTAAGATGAATCACATAACGTAAAAAATGTAAACATATGAATTAGGAACAAGAGTAAGCTATTCAGACCTGCACCCCCATTTAATAAATTCCTGGCAAATCTCATTGTAATCTCAACCATACATTTCTGTCTATTCACATTAACCTTTCATCTCTGTAATTTAGAGCTATGAGATAATTGTCTCAGGATTATGGGGTAACTAGGATGAGAAGAAATTGCTTTTGTTAATAATTAATCTTCAGAATCCTTAAATGGTTGCAGATAATCAGCCATTGAGTGGTTAATTTTGATCTCTCTGGGGAATCAAGGGACATGGGGATGGGATGTGGAGGATATGCCCTGACATATTGAATGGTGCAGCTGGCAGAAGTGCCTGTATAACCAACTCCTCTTCCACATGTGTTTTATGGTTTCAGCGACTTGAGGCAAAGAAAAGTTTTTGTAGTTAGGTGCCTTCTATATTTAGGATATACAGCACAAAGTTTGAGAATGGTAGAATCCTACAAGATGTTAGTTGAGGGAAACCATTGGCCTGGTAACCATCTTAGTTAATGTTGAAGTGGTGCTGTGAACGTGATTGCATTTACCCGAACTTGTGGCTACTATATTGATTTAAGACCTTATTCAGCAATGCAGCATTCCCTGAGGAATAGACTGGGAGTATTGGACTGCTCATCAGAGGTATGGGTGATGTTCACTGAGCTAGCACTGACACCATGCCAATACATAAAACAAATATTCAAATCCTCTTTAATTACATTCTGCTTTGAGCTCAGACTTTCTGAAGGTGGGCTCTGGGGAAAGAGTCTCACTGATTGGATCACTTATAACCATATAACCATAACAATTACAGCACGGAAACAGGCCATCTCGACCCTTCTAGTCCGTGCCGAACACATAATCTCCCCTAGTCCCATATACCTGCGCTCAGACCATAACCCTCCATTCCTTTCCCATCCATATAACTATCCAATTTATTTTTAAATGATAAAAACGAACCTGCCTCCACCACCTTCACTGGAAGCTCATTCCACACAGCTACCACTCTCTGAGTAAAGAAGTTCCCCCTCATGTTACCCCTAAACTTCAGTCCCTTAATTCTCAAGTCATGTCCCCTTGTTTGAATCTTCCCTACTCTCAGTGGGAAAAGCTTTTCCACGTCAACTCTGTCTATCCCTCTCATCATTTAAAAAACCTCTATCAAGTCCCCCCTTAACCTTCTGCGCTCCAAAGAATAAAGCCCTAACTTGTTCAACCTTTCTCTGTAACTTAGTTGCTGAAATCCAGGCAACATTCTAGTAAATCTCCTCTGTACTCTCTCTATTTTGTTGACATCCTTCCTATAATTAGGCGACCAAAATTGTACACCATACTCCAGAATTGGCCTCACCAATGCCTTGTACAATTTTAACATTACATCCCAACTTCTATACGCAGAAATCAGAATCAGAAATATTTTATTGCCCTCAGCTTTCTCTCCAGTTGCATATATTTGTCCCTTTTTGGTATAGGAACAACTATCAACCTAAAGAAAGCACAGCAACCGGTACCTGAATTGATATTATGCTTCAGTTAGTAATGTTGAAATCAATAATTGAACCTGGCAATAGTTGAATGCATTAGACTTAATCATGACAGAGTTGGTGCATTAAAAATAAAGTCTGCCCTCTGGTGAGTACAGGAGTCGCCATCATATTTTGAAAGTCGAAGGAGTTCTCTCTGGAATCCTGACAAGTGAATAATCTTAGACACAAAAAGCTGCGGTAACTCGGTGGGACAGGCAGTATCTCTGGAGAGAGGGAATGGGTGATATTTTGGGTCGAGACCCTTCTTCAGACTGGTTAGGGTTAAGGGAAACTAGAGATATAGATGGTTATGTGGAGAGTTAAAGAACAATGAATGAAAGATGTGCAAAAAAGTAATGATGATAAAGGAATCAGGTCATTGTTAGCTGTTTGTTGGGTGAAAATGAGAAGCTGGTGCGACTTGGGTGGAGGAGGGATAGAGAGCGGGGATGCCAGGGCTACCTGGTGAGAGAAATCAAAACTCATACCACTGGGCTGTAAGCTGCCCAAGCGAAATATGAGATGCTGTTCCTCCAATTTGCGTTTAGCCTCACACTGACAACCCACCACTAGTCACATTTTCCATCTCCACCCCTCTCCGCCTTCTGCAGAGACCAGTCCCTCCGCAACTCCCTGGTTAACTCATCCCTTCCCAAAAACCACCCCCTCCCCGGTACCTTCCCCTGCAACTGCAGAAGATGCAACACCTGTTGCTATACCTCCTCTCTCGACTCTGTCCAGGGACCCCAACAGTCCTTTCAGGTTATACAGTGGTTCACTTGCACCTCCTCCAACCTCATCTACTGTATCCGTTGTTCAAGATGTGGACTCTTATACATCGGTGAGACCAAATGCAGACTGGGCGATCGTTTTGCGGAACCTTCGCTCAGTCTGCCTGAATCTACCTGATCTCCCGGTTGCTGGACACTTTAATTCTCCTTCCCATTCCTCCACAGAACCTTCTGTCCCAGGCCTCCTCCATTGTCAGAGTGAGGCTTAATGCAAATTGGAGGAATTGCATCTCATATGTCGCTTGGGCAACCTGCAGCCCAGTGGTATGAATATTGATTTCTCCCACCATGTAATCCTGGTATTCTCTATCTCTCTATCCCTCCCCCACCTAAGTAACACTAGCTTTTCGTTTTCACCCTACAAACAGCTTACAATGTCTGAAGAAGGGTTTCGGCCTGAAACGTTGCCTATTTCCTTCGCTCCATAGATGCTGCTGCACCCGCTGAGTTTCTCCAGCATTTTTGTGTACCTTCGATTTTCCAGCATCTGCAGTTCCTTCTTAAACAGCTTACAATGGCTTGTTTCCTTTATCATCGTTAGTTTTTTGCATATCTTTCATTCATTGTTCCTTATCTCTCCACATCACCGTCTATGTCTCTCATTCCCGTATCTCGAACCAGTCGGAAGAAGGGTTTTGACCCGAAACGTCACCTGTTCTATCTACCCAGAGATGCTGCCTGTCCCGCTGAGTTTCTCCAGCTTTTTGTGTCTATGTTTGGTTTAAACCAGCATCTGCAGTTCCTTCTTACACAAGTGAACAATCTTAATATGACCACTCTCATTGATGTTACGGGAGCTTGCTGTGTACTAATTCACCACAGCAACTATATTTCAAACTGCTATGAAACATTTAGGATGTCGTACAGTATTGAAAGATGCTGTAGAAATAAATGGAAGACTTTAAGGATATATATAAAAACAAGAAATACATGTATTTCTAAATTGAATTCTTTGAGGTTATACCTGGATGAGTTTTGCCAAATAGATCTTCTTAGCTTCGTCTCGTCCATAACAGGCTAGGCTTTCAATGTAGACAGAATATTTGTAGTTATACAAGGTGATTACTGTGCTCTCATATCTATGTGAATGGCGTTTAGGTACAAATGCTATTTCTGAAGACGCTCCACCCAGATCCAGAGTACCTTTGGTTGTTATCGTAAACGTTCGTTTTGGCTGTGTCCAAGTACGTCCCTACCAAAGGATTTGGGTCAGAAAAGAGATGAGCATCAACAATGCTGGAAGAAGACATTGATAACTTGCATTTACAGTGGCAACACATCGTGTTTGTATAATGGCTCACAACATTTCACAGAAGTGCAATCAAACAAGGTTTGGCATTGATCCTATTTAGTTCAATTAACAATTTCTGTAGTTGGGTGAACACGCCCACAGGATTAAGTGGCATCTTCTGAACATCACAAGGTGGAGATGCCAGCATTTTTGCCTCCATCAAAGGGTCTTGGCTTTGAGCCTTACTCTTGAGACTTACATAGAACACAAATCAGTACAGAGCAGGAACAGGCACTTTGGCCTATGATGTGATGCCAAATTAAATTAATCCTTGTTATCTGCACATGATCTATGTCACTCCATTCCCTACGTATTCATGCACTCATCTAAAAACCTGTTAAATGCCACTTTCTCTGTGTAAAAAAAAACTTGACATCTATTTTATTCTTTCCCCTTCGCTCCTTAAACCTATGCCCTCTAGTTTTTGATTTTTCCACCCCAGGATAGAGGTTCAGAATACATACCCTACCCATGCCTCTCATAATTTTATAAACTTCTCCCCTTCGTCACTGATCCCCCCCCCCCCCTCAGAGAACACAAGCCAAGTTTTGTTCAACCTCTCATGGCTAACACCCTCTAATTCAGGCAACATCCCAGTAATCTCTTCTGCACTCTCTCCAAATACTTTACATACCTCCTATATAGGGATGACCTGATTTAACAGTCTCATTGTGGTACTGAGAGAATGCATCAGTATTTAGCTTAGTATACAGATACAGCACAGAAACAGGCCCTTCGGCCCACAGAGACCAGCGATCCCTGCATATTAACATTATACCAACCCAAAACGCCACCCATACTTCCTCTCCAGCGATGCTGCCTGACCTGCTGAGCAATTCCAGCACTTTGTGTCCCTTTTTGGTATAAACCAGCATCTGCAGCTGTTCGTTTCTACTACTTGTTTCCACTCTTTCCCTGTTCTGATGAAGGATCTTCGACCTGAAACATTGACTCTATTTCTATTCTTGCAGACGCTATCTGACAAGACGAGTTTCTAGAATTTTCTGTTTCACAATATTCCCTACATCATGAATGTAGCTTTGACAAACCTGGCGGAAGTTATCCAGTAAGTAATTTGCTGTAATCCATCCATAGGCCCCTTCCTCCTTCCCTGAGATAATCTGGGCGCTTTTAAAATCAAATGGTGAGGAGTGGAGGCGGCCTTCAATAACAGCGAGGATCATAGATGCGGCTGTTGAATTCTGTATCCTGGCAGATTGAAACAAAGGGTGGAGGCAATTTAGAGAAGTACACACATTGGAATATGTAAATGCTGAGAGGATGCTTCTTCTCAAGGGTGAGTTCAGAAGTAGAGGACATGGTCTCAGAACAATGTGGCGCCCATTTCAGATTGAGATTGGGAAGACTTTCTTCTCTCAATGGGTCTCAGTTGTTGGAAATTCTTGGCATAGTGCTGTCACCACAGGGTCCTTGGGTATATTTAACAGTGAGACAGATAGATTTGTTATCAGTAATAGGAGTCAAAGATTTTAGGAAAAGGCAGGACAAAGAACTAAAAAAATATCAGTTTGGCCATGATCCTATTGCATGGATTTCCAAGTATAAGGGCTGACTGACCTTGTTGTGATCTTAGTCATAGAGACATGCAGTGTGGAATCATGCCCTTCGGCCCAACTTGCCCAAAGCGACCAACAAGTCCTATCTACACTAGTCCCACTTGCTTGTGTTTGGCTAATATCCCTCTAACACTTTGCTAACCAAATACCTGTCTAATTGCTTCTTAAACGTTGCGATAGTCCCTGCTTCAACTACCTCCTCTGGCAGCTTATTGCATACACACCAATTGCCCTTTGTATGAAAAGGTTACTCCTCAGATTCATTTAAAATAAATTCCCCCTTCACCTAAACCTGTGCCCTCTGGTTCTCGATTCCCCTACTCTGCACAAGAGACTTTTTGTGTGTCGACCTGATCTATATCTTCTCATGATATTTTTATATCTTTTGGTCTCTGAAATCCCATGTGTTTTGGTTTGTGATTTGAATGATATAGTCTTTTAGCCTTGGATGACAAATCCTTTGAAATGTTTAAATGAATGTTCGCATGATCTTACTGGAGTAGTCGCATTCCTGCAGTCGCTCCAAGGTAGAGAGGAGTAGCATTGTGTTTCTCTGCTGGGATCACTTCAATTGTTCTATTGAGACACCATTCTATTGACCGAGCTGCCTCTGCGGGTTCATTGTCAAACTTGGAAATAGCAGATCCTGTGAATGGGAAGTCACACACTTTAAAAAATCGTAAAGAACTTAGGACTTACCAAAGCATCTTACTGATAACAAAGTATGTCACAGATTGGATATGGCCAGCAACCATAAATGATAGCATGAAAACGACAAGATTCGTTAAAGCAGGGGTGTCAAACTCATTTTAGGTCATGGGCCGGAATGGGCAAAATGTGACTTCATATGGGCCGGATTAGTTGTGCATTCGCGCATGCTCCCACAGCTTTCGTTGCCTTAGTTTTTTCAACCTGCTCGCGTGTATCTAAATCTCTGCTATCACTACAAATTGTGTCACTTTTCAAATTTCATTTCTTATGCAGAAGATTGCCTAGCAAGCATTACTTTTATGATTGGTTTTATCTTGCAGTCATAGGCTACAAGAAAGTTGTGACGAGAGAGATAAAAAATAATACTATTTTGGTTGTTTCGGGAGCCACACCCTTTCCATTAATAAACCGTTTGAAATCGAACATTAGCAGACACAAATGTAGACCGAATGAAACAAATTGTAACAAATCTATTAGTCTGCTTCCAGCAATCAAACTCGGACAATGAACACAGTTAGCCCCTAATTTTTATTGAAGTGATCACATTTACAATAATAGAATAGCTAGAAAATGAATGAATCACAATATTATGACACTCAATATTTCATAATGCATTTTGCTTACATGTCGCAGTCCATCGAACAGGGTCACTCATTTTTCACTTGCTGCTTCCAGACACCTGACATCTCTTGGCTTTAACCAACCTGTCAACGTCAGTTTCTGGGCAGTTGTGATTTTCATTATGTCATTTAGGTGTCTGTGTGTCAGCTACGAGTGCAGTTTGGATTTGTTAATGTTCATTATGGAGAACGCCTGCTCGTAGAGATTTGTGGTCCCGAACATGCAATGGATCTTTGAGGCAAAGTCTGTCATCTTGGGGTACATCGGTTCCAGGTGTTGATAGAATGAGTCCAGACCCACAGTCTCAAATTTATATTTCGAAGCCGATTTACATTGATCTTCAATTAGCTCCTTTTGTAGTTCCTCCGGCACATCTGATGTTGCGCAGGTTGACGGCAAACGGCGAGCAAAATAGTGAGAATAGCTTCTGGAGCTGAGTGAAGATTAGGAAACGATTCTGAAACTCACTTTACAGCCGTGATATTTTGTCCTTGTACCTGTCCATGTTGTCATTATTCCAATGAGCGACACACACAGACTGCAAAGAGGGGAAATGAGCTGGGTTGCTCCAGGATAGTTGCATCTCCCACAGGCCTAATTTAATTTGAAAAGCAGGAATGCTGTTGTAGTATTCCGTAACAAGTTTGTTGCGGCCTTGCATGTTAACATTAAGCACAGTTAAGTGCTCTTTTATATCCACTAAAAATGCAAGCTCATGAAGCCAGTTTCGATTATCCAACTCTGCCACTGGCTTCCCTTTCTCGTTCATCAATAGTCCAATTTCCGCACATAATTGAAAAAATCGTTTGAGCACAGACCCTCTGCTCAACCAGCGGACTTCAGTGTGGTAGGGTAGGCCGTGTCCAATATTACATTCGGACAAAAGAGTGTCAAATTGCTGATGGTTGAGTCCCTTGGCTCGAATAAAATGTACCCCGTTTTGATCACCACATATTTATTTATTTATTTATTTATTTGATTCTTTGTTTCGAACAGAATAAAAGAATAAAAAGCAAGTGTGAAACAGCATCCAAAAAACAAAACAAGAATATTTATAAAGTGTCATAAACAATATCTATAAATAAATGAAATCGTATGTGTCCGAAAAGGAGCAGGAAGAAGCCAAAGCTTATTAATTCCCACCCCTTATTCAACTGCTTGTAATTATCTTCTACAAATTTAACAGCTATATGTACACCATATGTACATCAGCAGCTATATGTACATCAAATTATTTACATTTATACACTAATCAAATATTTACAAAGCCATACAAAAAAGAGAAAAAAATAAAAAAGAAAAGAAAAAACCCTCATATACTATACAGTATCTTAGTCATATACAGTATACAACCCATCACCCTATAATCACCCTTCCCAATACAATCAGTATAACAAAAATCCCACTCACAATCACCTATCCTCATCCCAATATCCTTTTAAACAAGTGTTCATCCATGACAAAACAAGACATCCATGACATTGTCCATTTTCAGGCTCCTGTTACATAACGCCTCGCTGAATAATACAATGAAAATTCCAGAATTCCTGCACTGGATTCTCTGTCTGAACTTTCTCTCTGAGCTTCGCAACAACACCTGCCTTTTTCCCAACCATGGACGGTGCGCCATCTGTTGCCACACTGACATTGTGACTCCAGTCAACCCTCAGTCTGTCCACGGCCTCGATGAGGCTGGAGAAAACGTCGTTCGCCGTTCTGGTCTTTGTCATGGGCACCATCTCCACAAACTCCTCGGTGACGGTCAAAGATGCGTCATCACCACGAATAAATATTCCCAATTGAGCTACATCCGTCACGTCGGTGCTATCATCAATTGCAATAGAGAAGGCAATAAATGACTCAACACTGTCTTTTTGATGACTGTTCAAATCTCCTGCAAGGTCCCCGATTCTCTATGCCACAGTAATTGTTGACAAGCTGATATCACCAAAAGCCTGTCTCTTCTCAGGGCACACCATCTCAGCTGCCGTCAGCATGCATGCTTTGATGAATTCCCCCTCTGAGTATGGCTTTGACACAACAGCTATTTTGTTGGCAATAATATAGCTGGCCTTGACAGCTCCATCTTGAGTCTCTCGTCTTTTGGTGAACACTGATTGCTGTTTTTTCAGAGCTGCTTCAAGCTCGTGTACCTTTTACGTTCCGAGTCGTACTTGTTACTTGTTATATTTTTCTCCGTGTGACGTCTCATAGTGTCGTTTGATATTGTACTCTTTTGCCACAGCCACATGTTGCCAGCATATCAGACTCCCAGGTTTGCCGTTGACCTCACAGAAGAAAAAAAGATCTTTCCAATTATCGTTGGATATCTGACCTTCGATGTCAACTTTTCTTTTCTTGGAAAGCATTTTGAACCCCCAGAGCATCAACCAGTCTCAGCCCTGCTGCAGGTGTTACTTACCCGAGTACTCTGTGTGTTTAACTGTGTCTGGCAACGTAAGTGGGGCCCTAGTGGTCTTCAGTGCAGGGTGGTAGTTGTTTATTTTGAGTATAAGAGCAGGGTGGTTCTACTGCAGTTGTACAGGGTCTTGGTGAGACCACACCTGGAGTATTGCGTACAGTTTTGGTCTCCTAATCTGAGGAAAGACATTCTTGTCATAAAGGGAGTACAGAGAAGGTTCACCAGACTGATTCCTGGGATGTCAGGACTTTCATACGAAGAAAGACTGGATAGACTCGGCTTGTACTCGCTAGAATTTAGAAGATTGAGGGGGGATCTTATAGAGACTTACAAAATTCTTAAGGGGTTGGACAGGCTAGATGCAGGAAGATTGTTCCTGATGTTGGGGAAGTCCAGAACAAGGGGTCACAGTTTAAGGATAAGGGGGAAATCTTTTAGGACCGAGATGAGAAAAACATTTTTCACACAGAGAGTGGTGAATCTCTGGAATTCTCTGCCACAGAAGGTAGTTGAGGCCAGTTCATTGGCTATATTTAAGAGGGAGTTAGATGTGGCCCTAGTAGCTAAAGGGATCAGGGGGTATGGAGAGAAGGCAGGGATGGGATACTGAGTTGGATGATCAGCCATGATCATATTGAATGGCGGTGCAGGCTCGAAGGGCCGAATGGCCTACTCATGCATCTATTTTCTATGTTTATGCACAGCAGGTTGTTAACTGGCGCCAATTGTTTTCTAAGCACACAACAAGCTGCCGGCACAGAAGATGGCACAGACAGCGGTGGGAGAGAGAGCGGCTGCCGTACAGATCCATAATAAATGGTCGTGAATATAATTTTTTCCCCTCAAATCATCCCGCGGGCCGGTAGTTTGACACCCCTGCATTAAAGTGTTGCTGTATGGGTAGAAGACAGGGAGAATTCTCTTGCCCTTCATCAAAATAATGCTATGGGATTCTTTTAAGTCCAACTGATAAATATGGACTTTCATATTATGTCCTATTGAAAGATGGCATCCCCAACATTATAGCACTCAGTATTACACTGAACATGTTATCAAACCTGACCCCATGACCTTCTAACTCAGAGTTGAGCACTACCCAAGAGAAATGGCTATTGCATTAGGGCAGTGTAACTCTACTCCCCACTGCAAGACAAACCTGAACGGTGACCAGACACTAATGCTGAATGTCATTTCCCATCTAATACCCTGCTCACCACAGCTCTAAATTATGTTAATGAAGTGAGAGGCAGATTTGAAATGGATTTGAGCGCCGCACCTTCACACTTGTACTTTTCACTGACGACACCAGTGTTATTCTCCTTTTCTGCTGGCCAGTTATAAACATAAACAGTTGTATTGGAGGCCCCGGCATCGAAGACAATTCCATACTAGGAAAGATACAGAATGGTCATAATAAGGGACAATTAAAGTTGTAGTAAAGTGGTTAAAGACAGTGAGACAAATATTGTTAGATCGTTGTTCGACGCATTTGGAATAGAGACTCAATTAGGCCATTACTGTCTATGATAGGGGGTTAATGTCATATATTAAGGGAAGCAATTAAGATGTAGTTAGTTATATCTGGGCTGTAGTTAGATATAATTTGGCTACAAGATACAGTCTATGCCAATGGTTAATGTAGAAATTAGGAACTGCAGATGCTGGTTTACAAATTAAGACACAAAGTGCTGGAGTAACTTAGCGGGTCATTCAGCATCTTTGGAGAACAGTCTGAAGAAGAGTCTGAAGAAGGGCCCAGATCTGAAATGCCACCTATCCATGTTCTACAGATATGCTGACTAACTCACTGTTACTCCAGGACTTTGTGTCTTCCAATGTATAATAATAATAATAATAATAATAAATTTTATTTATGGGCGCCTTTCAAGAGTCTCAAGGACACCTTACAAAAATTGAGCATGTAGAGGAAAAACATGTAAGGGGAATGAAATAAATAGTAGAGACATGACTAGTACACAAAGTAAAGACAGAATTCAATACAAAACACAGTATGAGGCAATTAATGCACAGATGAAAAGGGACGGGGACGTGGGGCTAAGGATAGGCAGAGGTGAAGAGATGGGTCTTGAGGCGGGACTGGAAGATGGTGAGGGACACGGAATTGCGGATCAGTTGGGGGAGGGAGTTCCAGAGCCTGGGAGCTGCCCTGGAGAAGGCTCTGTCCCCAAAACTGCGCATATAATGTGCTATGGAAGTATTTTCCATTACTTTTTGTGTTGGAAAGATCTGCAGATGCTGGTTTAAATCAAAGGTAGACACAAAATGCCGGAGTAACTCAGTGGGACAGGCATCATCTCTGGAATGGGTGATGTTCGGGTCAAGACCCGTCTTCAGACCCATTCCCTTTTCCCTATGTTAACAATCGCAATATAGTTGCACTCCTAATGGATGCCCTCTCTGCGTTTCTTCCCACCATCCAGCTGCTAATACTTAACCCCTCAATATGTGCATCTCCCACCTTCTGCCTCCTTTTACTTCACTGAGATTGAAATTGGGTGTTTGGCAGCCTCTCGACAGGATGCCTCCTCTCAGCTCCGTGGCGTGAGCCACATGTGTTCCCTGTGTTTCCTCTCGCATCCTAAAGACATGTGAGTTGTTAATGTTAATTAGTCACCGTAAATTATCCCTCGTGTGTAAGTGAGTTATAGAATTTGAGGGGAGTTATAGGGAACGCGGGGGAGAAGAAAATTAGATTAGTGTAGAATTAATGTAAATAGGCACTTTGTGACTGTCGTAGACTCGGTGGGCGGAAGGGCCTGTTTTCATGCTGTTTGATTCTACGAATATATCCAGCCTGCTCCCCACTGCCAACATATTCACAAGCGCATTCATTCATTGACCTTCTTCAAGGAGTGACGTACCTTTAGCCCGACGGGGACAGTGACTTTCTTGAGCTGCTGAATGATTGAGATAATCATGACAGCGATGGCACTGCTTAGAAGGACAATGATGGCAGCTACCATTGGTCTCCTCAGCAGCATCATTCAACTTTCCTGTATAAGGAAACAGCTACAACATCAACAAAGCAGCTTCTCATTTACTGAATTAGTGGCAATATAAATGGCAGATTCATTCTGGATGAATCAGTATACAGACATGCATTCCGATGGAAACATTAACAAAGGCACATACTCTTTGGAAAATCAAACTAAATATGCTGGAGGAACAGAGATGGGCTACACAAGCATGAATCATTAAAATCAATGATGTAGGTCCAAAGACGTACAGGTATGTAGGTAAATTGGGTTGGTAAATGTGAAAATTGTCTCTAATGTGTGCAGGATAGTGTTAATGTGCGGGGATTGCTGTTTGGCACGGACAAGGTGGGCCGAAGGGCCTGTTTCCGCGCTGTATCACTAAACTAAACTATAAACTAAAGGTTATTAAAGGAAATAAAGATAAAGGAAGCCATGAGGGTTCATTCCAATTAACAATTTGGAAAACCATATGTTGTATTAAACCTTAGTTACATGGAGCATCTTTTTAAGTTCTGGTATACATACATGAAGAAAGATCGAGAGGCACAAGGTAGGTGACTAAATTCTTTATCGAGTTAAAAGTAGTTGCAGGAGGCTAAGATACATTTAAGGATATTGAAAAGGTATATGTAGGGTTGTTTCCCTTGCATATAAATCTAGTGCTGAATGCTACACGTGTAAGAAAGTCACAGATAAATGCAATAAGGGTTGAAGGCAGAGTAGTGAAAATGTAAAATCTTAGCAACACAGACAGTGGTTATGTTAAATGTCAAGAGTCAAGAGCGTTTAATCGGTAGAATCACCTGTACCAGAACAATGAAATCCCCATCTGCTGCAGCTTTCCAGGCCCACACAGCAGCAGAACAATATTATGTAAAGCCAAAGTATGTAGTGCAACTTTAAAAGTGCAAAGTCCATTGTAGTTTGGTGCTGAGGTAGGGTTGGGGTTAAGGTTGTGAAAATGGATGATAGATCAAGACATGATAGAAAAGAGATCAGAAAGATGTTTTGAATGTGTCAGATGAAAAGGGATAGGAGGGCGTTTCATCAGAGCGGCCATTCAGTGAGTTTGCTTTTAGGTGACGTAGCCTTTCGGTTAGTTTGCATTTAGGCGTCCCACCCTTTCGGTTAGTCGGCGTTTCGGCTTCGTTTCCATTCGGTTTCCACTTCTTTGCTTCGGCTTCTCATCTGTCGGCGCCACGTCCGGGTACCGGAGTTGCTCACCAGATTTCAGCCCATTTCTAGTGTACATCTTTTTATTATTTCATGATTCACATTGGAATTCTGGCAAGGCACTTTATGAGGCACGCCCTTCTCCACCTCGAGCTGCACTTGTGTGGGTTTCGTGGCGGAGATTTCCCACTGGCAATGTTTGTGTGCGCAATGCCAAGACGGGTTGCCAAGGCAGCCATAATTAAGCAGAAATGTGTGTGTGTGGTAAACACGAAAGAATAAAGGACCATGTGTATCTACAAATTTGAAGAAGGGTTCTGACCCAAAACATCACCCATCCATTTTCTCGAGAGATGCTGCCTGACTCGCTGAATTACTCCAGCACTTTGTGTCTATCATGCGTATCCACAAGTTGTGCAGATGACAATGCTGTTAGCACGGAAATATATGTGAGTATATGTCACTGTGTGTGTATTGGAAGACAAGCATGTTGTATGTAAGTAACTAAATGCAACAAGTCATCTTGAGAGGATTTCTTTCCATTCCTTCATCCACTCTGAATTATGCTGTGAAGGCACTGGGTCGTCTGGTACCTTGGGACATGAGCTTTAACCATGAATACTGCCAACTATTTGACTGCGACTGATAGACGCTGAGATTGATAGACACTAAGAATGACCTCTCATCATTCCTGCATCGAATGCAGGGCGCGGAGCTCACTCGATGCTGGTACACTCGATGACCAGCCTGCTTAAAGTCGGATATGTCAGCAATGACCGGGAATCAATTCTATTAGCTTTATTGCATTGTCCCCCATCAATAATTAATCTAAGAGAAACCACTGCATTTGGAGAGCAAGGAGAATCTGAAGTTTGTTCCCATGAGGAGTGGTTGAGGCGAGTGCAGAGATGGGTTAAAGCGCAATGGGGAGACATGAGAGGGAGCACGGAACAGAAGGATATGCGGATAGAGGCAGATGCAAAGAGGAGGCAGGGTTGGTGTGGAGCAGGAAACACCAGCGAGGAGCAGTTGCACCAAAAGTCCTGTCTCTAAGCTACACGTTCAGAGTATTCCATGTCTCAATTTTAGTTGTTCTGTGTGGGAACGTTTCAGGAATCAAATCACTGCTGTTAAATGTGTGGCCGTGAGGACAGGAGCATATATCCACCAGAAAACATCAGAAGCTAGTGAATTACATGCAGATATATTAAGGGGAGATGAAAGATGGGCTGGTGACCGATAGCCAGGTGTATAATCCGTGGGCAGATGTCTGTTCCTGTTGAAGTTGCAAATGTCCCGAAAGGTCAAAATAGTGGGGAGCTGGTGCTTTAATCCACGTCAGACCTGCCTCTCATCTCTGTGGACCCAAACTCCCCTTCGCGATTGTTGAATTTACTGGGAAAATCCTTCCCGGTTCCAAGATCCCATTACATTTTACTCCCATGTTAATTCTACGATCAGTTATGTCACTCCGAGGATCAACGCAAGATTTTAGCTGCACTGAGAACCCACAAATTAAATTCACCATGCCAGATAGGCAATTCTAATTGTGAGAATGATTTAGAAAAAACATACACTCACCAGTTTTTCAAAGCTTTGTCACTCTGTTGAGGAATAGGGAGAGCTATTGAAGCTGCCTGAATGCAGAAAGGAGATGAGCGGAGTAGTATTTGGTAAGTGCTTTCAGAAAGTGAGCTCTGGGCTGTGGGGAGGAGGTGGCTTAAGTCCTCAAGTCTGTCTCAACCAATCCCAAAGTTAAAGCAAGCTGCAAAGGCAATGCATTGTGTTCGCTGGTGCACTGCTACTGGTACAGAGCTGTGAGCTCACTCCACACTTTCTGCGGTGTTTATTTGGCAAGGCAATATGGTAGCACATAGATCCTACTCACTAAACAGTGCACACGTGTCTTTAGGCCAATGTGATCATACGACCCTGATTTCTGGAATCAACATTCAGTGTCCCCAATTTATTAAACTGATCCCCGACAATTGATCAGCCGACTGAAGGGATGTGTATGCCAGAAATGTCCAGGCAGGAACAGTAGCATTGTTCTACACGAGAGCATGTACCATGGCCCAACTCCCATTACCAACACTTCCAGTCCACCCATGCCTGGTGGACAAAGGATCGTGAGTCTGGAGAATTTTATCACCATTCTGTCTCTCTCCTCTCTCTCCTCTCACCCCCTCTCTCTCTCCTCCCCATCTCCCTGTCTCCTTCCCCTCTCTGTCTCCGCCTCCCTTTGAGAGTCTCTGTCCCTTCGGCACAGAGACTCTCACGGCAGCGGCGCAACGCTTCCGATGCCTCCGACGGCCCGGGACTCTTGCACTGAGGCTGCTTCATGGCTGGAGCTGCAGCGAGCGACTCGCCAGTCCAGCAAACACTCGCCAGCCCGCAAACACTCGCCAGCGCCGGCTCCCCGCATCTGTCCCTGCCGCTACATCTGCTTCCATCCCTCCTTCAGCCCCGGCTCTCCTACTCCCGCGGCCCATGCAGTTTATCTGAGTTTTGAAATTTTCATTGATCACAGAATTTCTCACGACAGAGCGTGAGAAATTTGTGATCAGCGTGAGAGCGTGAGAATTTGTTCAAATGCGTGATTCTCACGCTCAAAGCGTGAGAGTTGGCAGCCCTGCATAATGATGTAAAGGGGTGAAGACTGTGGAAGAAGAGTGCCAGGAGGGCAAAGAGCAGTGGGTCAGGAGTTGTAGAGGGTAAGGGGGAGAAGATAGGACTGGAGAGGGGGACACGGGAAGAAGAGGACACGGATTCAAAGGAAGAGAGGGAGAGGAGAGTGGATTGGGGATAGGGGGGGTCGGGATCAGAGCGGGAGATGCACGGGGATAAGAGGGGAGACAGGAACGAGGATCAGAGGAGAAGGACAGAGAGTGGAGGGGGCGAGGGAGGGAGATAAGAGGGGAAGAGATAAGGAGATTATCTAATTGCCTATGTACGACCCTTTCTAAAGTCTCTAAAAGCACCTCGCATTGTTCCAGCATTGTTGCTCACCGAAGATAGACACAAATAGCTGGAGTAACTCAGTGGAACAAGCAGCATCTCTGGAGAGAAGGAATGAGTAACGTTTCGGGTCGAGACCCCTTTTCAGGAGTCGACCCGAAATATCACACATTCCTTCTTGCCAGAGATGCTGCCTGTCCCGCTGAGTTACTCCAGTTTTTTGTGTCCATCATCGGGTTTAAACCAGCAGTTCCTTCTTACACACATATTGCATACTCTGTTCTCTTCCCTGTCCTCGTCTCCTGTGTAAGTGTCCATCAGAGAGATCAGTTGTATTTAGTGAGCCTTTGTCACTGTTTCTCAGCCATGTCATTCGGTGATTCTTGGTCTCTGCCTTTGTCCTGTCCACTCTTCCCCACTTCTGCAACTTTAAACTTTGATATATATTTTTTCTAATTCTAAAGAAAGGTCGACTTGCCACATTAACTATGTTACTTTCTTAACAGATGCAGTCTGACCCGTAGGGTAATTCCAGCATCTTCTGTGTTTTTATTTCTGATTTACCGCATTTGAATTTTTTTTTGCTTTTCGATTCCTGATGATGTAAATAATTTCTCACATTTACTCTGTCAAATGCTTTCCCTGGTGTTGAAATTTGTTTAATATTCCCTGAACTCATCCTGCTCTAATGAAAGCAATCCCAGCATTTCCCAGCCTCACTGGGATACATGGACCATTAAAAAGCTTCTCTTCAAGTAAACAACTTAATGGGAACCTGTACAGATAATGGATGTGGTTTTTATTAACATCATCATGCAATATGTAGTGTGGTTAATTTCTTATTTCCTGCCAGTTCACAATCTCACAAACACTAATGGATGTCTGATTCCCAAGGGCAGAGTTCTTTGTCTCTGTCTGCACAGTGCATCTCACTGGCAGCCCCATGTCTGTGGAGGCCAAGTCAGTGGATATTTTTAGGCAGAGATACTGTAGATAGAATCTTGAAGAGTATGGTGTCAGAGCTTATGGGGGGAGACAGGAGAATGGGTTTAGGAGAGATAGATCAGCCATGATTGAATGGCGGAGGAGATTTGATGGGCCGAATGGCCTAATTCTACTCCTATTCCTCACGACATTATACCTCCATCTCTTGTTCATTTGGAACTGCAGGGTGTATTCTCCCTGATAATTCTTTCTGCATTGGGTGAAAGGATTCCTTAATAGAACTGCAAGCTTGAAAACAGGCCCTTCGGCCCACCAGTTCCATGCCGAGCACCAAATACCCACCTACATGTAAAGAGCTCTAGTCACACACCGTATCTTTACTACTTCTTTATTCATACTATACACACAGACTGCTTCTCATAGCTGTTCGTGGTCTGTCACTGAAGCTAGAGAGAGAGAGAGAGGTGGGGAGGTTACAATTATACTAGTGATATGGGGAGTGGTTTAGTAGTGATGGTCATTATGTTAAAGGCACATGCATAACCCTCTACATCCTTCCCCTTGGAAACGAAACAAAACAGCGATGACAGGGCGACCACGACTCATGCGCTAGTGGCAATTTAACAACAGTGTTTAAGCATAGTCCCCATAACGGTCAGGGGGCCTGACCACGCGCCCGGAGCGGGTACGCAACTCGCCACTTTCCTTCTCCGCAAGAACGACAGGAGACGGGACTGGGGGGGGGAGTACGAACCGGAGATCCAGGGGGGGGGGGGGGAGGATGAGGAGGAGGAGACCGAGGGGTTGAAACGGGAGCAGCGGCAGGTGGACGAGGCTGCTGAATCGGGCTAGAGGCAGGAGGTGGAGGGTGATACAGCTGAGAAGGCATCCGAGGAGGGGCCGGAGGAGCCGAAACCACTGGAGGTGCAAAAGGGGCAGAAGGAGGAGGAGGAGGCTCATTGACCAGACGAAGGTGCTGACGGGACCGGCGATAGGTGGTGCCATCATGGTCAACCAGGTAGGAACGTGGCGAGCTAGCAGACCCGACGACCACGGCCAGACGAGAGTGGCCGGAGAGGGATTGCATACGTACCACCTGGCCGGGGAACAGGCGTGGGAGGGGGCGGCAGGACTTGCCGTGGGAGCGCTTCTGGACATGGTTCTTGTGGACATTAGGCTGCTGGACAGTGGGCACGAGCGACCGCTGGGAAACCGGGATGGGAGGCCGTGTAGTGCGGGACATTAGCCGCTGTGCAGGCGAGCCCAGGGCAGGGTCACGGGAGATATTGCGGAGATTGAGGAGGGCCAGGCAGAAATCGGAGCCGGATAGCCGGCAGTGCTCCAGCAAGTCTTTGGCGCTGCGGACAGCCCGTTCGGCTAGGCCGTTGCTCTGCGGGTATTCGGGGCTGCTCGTGAAATGTCTGAAGTTCCAGGTGGCAGCAAAATCCCGAAACTCAGCGCTGGAGAATTGGCTGCCATTGTCAGATTGCAGACTCGCCGGGGAGCCAAAGGTGGCAAAGTGACGGCGCAGCCTGCTGATGACGGCGGCGGATGTCAGTGAATGCAGCTGGTCCACTTCGAACCAGCTGGAGTACGAGTCCACCAGAACCAGGAAGTGTTTGCCACGCCACTCAAAAATATCGGTGGCCACCGCCGTCCAGGGCAGTGCGGGGGCCGGTTGCTGCAGGAGCGGCTGCCGTTGTTGATGTGGGGACCGACTATTGCAGGTAGAGCAGGCAGAGACCCTCTCCCTGATGTCGTTGGCCATGCCTGGCCAGTAGAATTGGCTCTGGGCCTGGGACAGAGTTGCTTCGGCCCCGGGGTGACCGCTGTTGGCTGCATTGAAGTAGTGGTCCCGCAGCGCAGCAGGCACCACAACCTTGTGGCCCTTCACCACCGCCCCGTCGTGCAGCACCAGTTCGTCGCGGACCAGGAAGTAGGGCACGGCGCCGGCCGGTAGGGACGAGCGACGGTCAGGCCAGCCACCCCGGATGACGTCGGCAAGTTGTTGTAGGGCAGGATCCATGGCAGTGTGCTTGACCAGGGACTGCATCTGCTGTGAGGGTACAATATTGACATTAAGCACCATCAGGTCCGACGACTCATACGGGTGGCGGGTGGTGGAAGTCAGCGGCGCGCGGGACAGTGTGTCGGCCACAAACATTTATTTGCCCTTGCGGTACACAATACGGAACGTGACGCGCTGAAGCTGCAGCATCATTCGCTGCAAACGGGACGAGGTGACGTGGATGGGTTTGTTTAAGATAGTGACCAGAGGTTGGTGGTCGGTCTCGACCGTGAAGGTGTTGCCGAGAATGTAGTCTTTAAACTTGGAACAGGCAAACACCACGGCGAGCAACTCCTTTTCAATTTGAGCGTAACGCTGCTCAGCGGGGGTCATGGTGCGGGACGCGTTAGAAACGGGCAGCTGCTGGTCATCGTGGAGCTGCAGGCAAGCGGCACCAAGACAGAACTTGGAAGCGTCGCAGGTCAGGACAATAGGACGTTTCAGGTCGAAGAACTTGAGCGTAGGGGTACTGACCAGCCTGGACTTCAGGATTTCGAAAGCCCTCTGATGTTTGGGGAACCAAGCCCAGGCAATGTCTTTTTTGGTCAGCTCCCGCAGGGGCGCACTCAGCTCGCTGAGGTCGGGGATGAACTTCCCGAGATAATTGACCATGCCCAGGAAGCGCTGCAGGCTGGGCACGTCGGAGGGTGCAGACATCCCGGAGACCGCAGCCGTCTTCTGCGGGTCCGGCTTCAGCCCCGCAGCCGTGAAGATGTGGCCCACATAGGTGACCTCCGGGACACGGAAACGACACTTCTTCGGGTTGAGCTTCAGGTTGATCTCACGGGCCCGATCCGGGACCTGGCGGAGGTGACGGTCGTGCTCGGAAATGTCCTTGCTGTAGACCAGAATGTCGTCGACGATGATGGCACAAGGCAGACCGGCAAACAGCTGCTCCATCGTTCGCTGGAAGACCTCGCTGGCAGAGTTGATCCCGAACGGCATGCGGAGGAACCGGAACCGGCCGAAGGGCGTGCTGAAGGTAATCAGGAAGGAGGAACGTTCATCCAACGGTATCTGCCAGAAGGAGCTCTTGGCGTCGAGGACCGAGAAGATTTTACCCCTCACCCACACACCAGGAGCAATTTACAATTGGCAATTAACCCACATGTCTTCAGTACATTGGAGGAAACTGGAGCACCGGGGAAAACCCGGGCAGTCACCGAGAGAATGTGCATACTCCACACAGACAGCGTCTGAGGTCAGGATTGAGCACGCTGGAGCTGGGAGGCAGCAGCTTTACTGGCTTCACCACTGCACTGCCCTAAACATCCCATTGAAGGGCCTGTCCCACGAGCATGCGACTGCATGCGGCAAGCGCGACCAAACCGGAAGCGGGGGCCGCGCGGAGGTCGCACGGAGGTCGAGTGATCCCCGTACAGGGCCAGTCCCACCAGCATGTGACTGCATGCAGCGAGCACGACAAAGCCGGAAGCGGGAGCTGCGCGGAGGTCGAGTGAGTGACGTGAAGTACGAGCGAAATTCGCGCGTGACGTACGGCGTCAGACGCTGCGTCCGGCGTCAAGACGCTGCGTATGCCTGTCGAGGCGGTGCGTACGACGTCGAGGCGGCTGAGGGCCGGCAGGCCGTTGCCGCGCGGAATTTTTGATCATGGTCAGTTTTTCAGAGCCCCGCGCGATGTCGGGACCAGCTCCGCACAACTCCATACGGCTCCAGCGACCGAAGTGGGACCGGCCCCGCGAGGCCGTACGGCTCAAGCAACCACGTTAGGTCGCGCTTGCCGCATGCAGTCGCATGCTCGTGGGACAGGCCCTTTACACCCACTCACACCATGTCATCAGGGCTTCATCTTCACACCCAGGCAACTTGGGCAAGAGATTAAGTTCTTAAATTATGAGGTGAAGTTCTTAAATTTGCAGTCCTTGAACTGAGAGGCAATACAACTAAAAGCAGCTGGGCGCGTTTCTTTGACAGAGACTACAGAAGGCTTTAAGGTTGTTCAAAGGAGACAATCTTTCGATCTGTGGCCACCCCAGTGTTGCGGAGACCGGACATGCAAAAGAGTTGCTTACAAATTAATGTAGGAATTCATAGAAACATAGAAAATAGGTGCAGGAGTAGGCCATTCGGCCCTTCGAGCCTGCACCGCCATTCAATATGGTCATGGCTGATCATCCAACTCAGTATCCTGTACCTGCCTTCTCTCCATACCCCCCGATCCCTTTAGCCACAAGGGCCACATCTAACTCCCTCTTAAATATAGCCAATGAACTGGCCTCAACTACCTTCTGTGGCAGAGAATTCCACAGATTCACCACTCTCTGTGTGAAAAATGTTTTTCTCATCTCGATATAATTCTCTTCCCCGAGAGGGGGGAATGTGAAGCTCCCGAAAAAAATAGGGAATGAAGCAAGTAACAGAGTAGGGTTAAGGGAAGGCTGGATAAATGTTTGAAGGAGGGAGGACCTGGTGGTAGGTTGACAAGGAGCAGGGGTGAAGATCATATGAAATATAACCACTGGCCTGGGATTTTTTTTTGGTGAAAATTAGCACAACAGCATTCCCTGGATGGATTTAGTCTCAGTGTTACAATTCACTGAGATCGATCTGTCGTAATCAGCTGCAAATTGTTTTCTCCGACAAGCCTAAAGCAGATGTTTTATGCCCCTGTCCCACTTAGGAAACCTGAACGGAAACCTCTGGAGACTTTGCGCCCCACCCAAGGTTTCCGCACGGTTCCCGGAGGTTTTTGTCAGTCTCCCTACCTGCTTCCAATACTTGCAACCTCCGGCAACCACCTGCAACCTCCGGGAACCGCATGGAAACCTTGGGTGGGGCGCAAAGTCTCCAGAGGTTTCCGTTCAGGTTTCCTAAGTGGGACAGGGGGCCTTAGGCAATGCCGCTAACAGACTGATCACTGGGTGGGTCTTAACCAGTGAGGCTCGTGGCTCTCCTTTGGTCAGACTCAGCATTAATTTGTCTCTCATCACAAAGTATGCCTGGTGGATCATGTGATTTCTAGGCTGGGACGTAAAAGCACCGTAATGCAAATCTTTTACCATCATGTCCATTGCGGCTGCCTGTAGAGCAATCTCGTCATGTATCCCTGCTAATTATCTCTGCTCAACTGCCTGCCCACTTCCCTTTCAAATTCACTGACTGGCTCTGCTTCCAGCAGTGTCCTGGGCCCAACAATCTCCAGCTGCCTCATCAATGATCTTCCTTTAGTCGTAAGGCCAGAAGTAGGGATGTTCACTCATGTTTGGCCCAGTGTTGGCCTGGGCTAACCAAGTGATATTTGTGCTAACGTTGCCCCACAGTGTCAGAAACCCAGGTTCGATCCTGACCTCGGGTGCTGCCTGTGTGGAGTTTGCACGTTCTCCTTGTGACCGTTTGGGTTTCCTCCCGCATCTCAAAGATGTGCGGGTCTGTAATATTGCGCCTGATGTGCAGAGATTAGATGAGAAAATGGGATAATGCAGGTAGTCTGAACGGGTGATTGATGATAGGCATGGACTTGGGCTTGTTCGCAATGACAATATCTACCATGAAAAAATCAAGCTAACGCTTCCTGACATTCAATGGCATTATCATCACTGAAATATAGAAACATGGAAACATAGAAATTAGGTGCAGGAGTAGGCCATTCGGCCCTTCGAGCCTGCACCGCCATTCGATATGATCATGGTTGATCATCCAACTCAGTATCCTGAACCTGCCTTCTCTCCATACCACCTGATCCCTTTAGCCACAAGGGCCACATCTAACTCCCTCTTATATATAGCTAATGAACTGGCCTCAACTACCTTCTGTGGCAGAGATTCACCACTCTCTGTGTGAAAAATGTTTTTCTCATCTCGGTCTTAAAAGATTTCCCCCTTATCCTTAAACTGTGACCCCTTGTTCTGGACTTCCCCAACATCGGGAACAATCTTCCTGCATCTAGCCTGCCCAACCCCTTAAGAATTTTGTAAGTTTCTATAAGATCCCCCCTCAATCTTCTAAATTCTAGCGAGTACAAACCAAGTCTATCCAGTCCTTCTTCATATGAAAGTCCTGACATCCCAGGAATCAGTCTGGTGAACCTTCTCTGTACGGCAAGAATGTCTTTCCTCAGATTAGGAGACCAAAACTGTACACAATACTCCAGGTGTGGTCTCACCAAGACTCTATACAACTGCAGTAGAACCTCCATGCTCCTATACTCCATGCTCCATATCAACTCCTGCCTGTCAGCCATCAAATCTTGGATGCAACTCAACTTCCTTAAATTAAACAGTAACAAAACAGAATTTCTCCTCATTGGCTCCAAATCAGCACTTACCAAAATTAACAACCCCACTCTCACTATTGATGGCACCACTGTCTCCCCATCTCATCAGGCCCGCAACCTTGGCGTGATCTATGACTCAACCCTCTCCCTTGAGCCTCACATCCACCATGTTGTCAAAACATCATTTTTTCACCTCCGCAACATTGCCAAAATCAGACCCTCTCTCACACCCCCCGCTGCTGAAAGATTCATCCATGCCTTCATCTCCTCCCGACTGGACTACTGTAACTCTCTTCTCTTTGGCATTAATTCCAGCAACATCAACCGACTCCAACTGGTCCAGAATGCAGCCGCCCGACTCATTACCCACACCAAATCCTGGCACCACATCACCCCAGTCCTCAAAGAACTTCACTGGCTTCCCATTTCCCACCGGATCATCTACAAAATCCTGGTCCTCACCTACAAAGCCCTCAACCACTTGGCCCCCCCTTATCTCACTGACCTCCTCTCCCCCTACCAACCCTCACGGTCCCTCAGATCCATTTCAGCCGGTCTCCTCTCCATTCTGAAATCCAACCTCTGCACTTTTGCAGACAGAGCCTTCTCCAGGGCAGTTCCCAGGCTCTGGAACTCCCTCCCACAATTGATCCGAACTTCTGAGTCCCTCACCATCTTCCAGTCCCGCCTCAAGACCCATCTCTTCACCTCTGCCTATCCTTAGTCCCATGTCCCCCTCCCCTTTGCATCTCTGTCTTACTGCTCCATTTTGTTTTGTTCTTGACTCACCATGTAAAGCGACTTTGAGTCCTTGAAAAGCGCTATACAAATAAAATGTATTATTATTATACTCAAATCCTTTTGCTATGAATGCTAACATACCATTCACTTTCTTCACTGCCTGCTGCACCTGCATGCCTACTTTCAATGACTGGTGTACCATGACACCCAGGTCTCATTGCATCTCCCCTTTTCCTAATCAGCCACCATTCAGGTAATAATCAGAATCTGTTCACGATCTACTGGATCTTAAGGAGTGTGATGGAGTTCTCTCCATGTGCCTGAGTAAGCGCGGCTTCAACAACACTCAGGAAGGTTGATGGGACACGACATAGTAGCCCGTATGATAGGCACTCCATCTACAAACACTCACTCACTCCACCACAGACATGCCGCAGCAGCAGCAGCAGCAGCAGTATCTACTTGATGCACAGCCGCAATCACTAAGAGGCCCTAGACAGCTCCTTTCAAACCCACAACCTCTACCAGCTGGCAAGGCAGGGCAGCAAAAGCATGGGAATACCACCACCCAGAAGTTGCCCTCCTTCTTGACTTGCAAATATATTGTTGTTCCTTCGCCGTCGCTAGATCAAAATCCTGGAACACTCTCCCTAAAAATATCATGGGTACTCACTCTGCTAAAGGGCTGCAGTGGTTCTAGACAGCCACCACCACCACTCTTACAAGGGCAATTAGGGAGAGGCAATTAAATGCTGGCTCAGCCTGCAAAGCCCACATCCCATGAATGAATAATAAAGGTAGTAATAAATTGTACAACTCCCCCTCTACCTTCTGTATCCTTTACCCTCCACTGTGAACCTGTGCCTCCGTGTCCTTGCACTATTCATTGATGGACACAGCTACCCTCTATTTACCATACCTTAGATAGCCATGATCCTGTACGCATCTTCTCTTGACCTCCTGGCTCCAATGAGAATAATTCCTGCTTCTCCAGTCCAATCCTGGAGCTGTAATTCTTCCTCCCTGGAACTCTTCTTGTAAATCCTTCTGCAAAAGGTGTCACCATGTTCTGGCCAGGGTTACACTCTGGGAACATCTGCATGTTGCATTAGTGCGATAATCACTACTCTAAAGAACCTTAAGCTAGTTGATTTAAGATAGACAGAACTTCTGTTAAGAAAGTGCATCAAAGGACATCACATGGATGTTTTCAGTAATAGCACATTTAGTAACCTCGAGCCTTGTGTCCTGTACAAAGGTCAGGTTTGGGATGAACGTCCAACAGGAATAACAATGTATTCCTAATCTCCAATCTACCTCATTGCAACTTTGCACTTTTTTTATTTTGCAGTTTCTCAGTAGATGTAACACTATATTCTGCATGGTTTCCTTTCTCTTTTTGCACTATTCATATTCATGCGTGGTTTAATTGCACTCATGTATGGTATGATCTGCCCAGACAGCAGGCAAAACAAAGCTTTCCACTGTATCCCAGTCCACGTGTCAATAATAAATACTGAATAGCAACCATTACCGAACAGCGATGGCAAGGGCAACACCGTTATAGCGAAGCGAAAGCTATCGCTATAGCAACACCAGCAAAAATGCTGCATGCTTTGATTTGATACTAAACAAATTAGAGTAAAAACAAAGCAAAAACAGGTGATTGGACAAAATTAGCGGGTCATGCAGTATCAGCACTGATTCAGTGTTGACATTGTGTTGACAACTATAGTTACCCAACCAGATGCAACTAAATTTAATGTAGCTCTTTCTTCCCAATAACCCCATTCTGGCTTAAGCCCTCCCTTCACAACCTCCAGTTTAAATTCCATTTGGAATATTTTGGAGCACCAAAGAAACCAAGAACCAAGACATTACTGTCCATCCACAGATGCTGCTCGATTGACTGAGTTCCTCCAGGAGTTTTTTTTCTCCAGATTCCAGCATCTGCAGTCACTGTATAAGAATGAAGGTCACTAATTCTTTCTGGATAAGATGAAACTCCTAGGTAGACTTTATAAATGCTTTTTGCAAAAATCAGGATTTTGACATCACAAACTTACTTACATCTGCTCACTGGATTTGGATATCACTGGAGAGAGCAGCATCATTGTCAACCCCTTTATGTCCCCAATGAACCATAACAGAGGGTGGGTAAGAGTCAATCACATTGGTGGGGTCTGGGGGTCACCTGTAGGGCAGGCCACAGATTTCATCCCTTTGATGGGATTTAGAGAACTGGAAGCATTATTAACATGAGCTTTTTAATTAAAAAAAAAAATCCTGATTTATTTGATTAACTGAATCTAAACTCCCCAGTGGCTGTGGTTGGATTTGAACCGCCTGTGGTAATCATTGGTCCGGTTCTCGAAATACTGGTCCAGTTCCTTCATTACTACACTACTGTACCCATAAAAGCTGAAGGCAACACATTGTGCGGGACTTGGTAGGGCATTCTCCGTGGATTGTCACCTTGTCGTGGTGGAGAAGCTTGTGTGGACCTGAGATCCTGAGAGCGATGCCGTCTGGAGCTATTCTCCTGGTAGGGCCACCCATGGCGGTAAGGTCGAGGGTGAGGTCTCTGTCAAAGAGCAATCCAACCAAGACCTCAACAGTGGAATAGGCGGAGGACGATGGCTGACCTTAGTGGAGCGTCACAACGGCTGAGAAGGCGGAAAAAGGCTGCAGCAGAAATGGGTCTCCAGTCCTCTTGGACTCCATGCCACTGGAACCTGACCCAGATCTGTCAAGGACCATAGGGCGGCTGTCTGTGCACCAGTTAAACAAAGTCACACACAGGCGTCCTCCATATAGGGAATAACACCCTGGAGACACCCATGGTCAGCCATGACCGAAGGGGGCATTAGAAGAAGAAAGATAGGGCAAACATTTGCCTTCTTGATCAACAACTACAGGCATTGTAGATAGCTGCGTAGCGAACCACAGTGCAAACTCCATCATCAAGTTCGCTGACGACACCACTATTGTGGGGCGTATCACTGATGGGGATGAGTCAGAATACAGAAGAGAGATCGAGCAACTGTCCATATGGTGCCAGCGCAATAACCTGGCCCTCAACACCAGCAAAACCAAGGAACTGATTGTGGACTTTGGAAGGAGTAGGAGGGGGACCTACAGCCCCATTTATATCAACGGGTCGATGGTTGAAAGGGTCAAGAACTTCAAATTCCTGGGCGTGCACATCTCTGAAGATCTTTCCTGGTCTGAGAACACTAACGCAATTATCAAAAAGCTCATCAGCGCCTCTACTCCCTGAGAAGATTACGGAGAGTCGGTTTGTCAAGGAAGACTATCTCTAACTTCTACAGGTGCACAGTCGAGAGCATACTGACCGGTTGCATCGTGGCTTGGTTCGGCAATTTGAGCGCCCTGGAGAGGAAAAGACTACAAAAAGTAGTAAACACTGCCCAGTCCATCATCGGCTCTGACCTTCCTTCCATCGAGGGGATTTATCGCAGTCGCTGCCTCAAAAAGGCTGGCAGTATCATCAAGGACCCACACCATCCTGGCCACACACTCATCTCCCTGCTACCTTCAGGTAGAAGGTACAGGAGCCTGAAGACTGCAACAACCAGGTTCAGGAATAGCTACTTCCCCACAGCCATCAGACTATTAAACCTGGCTCGGACAAAACTCTGATTATTAATAACCACTTTCTGTTATTTGCACTTTACCAGTTTATTTATTCATGTGTGCATATATTTATATCATGGTATATGGACACATTTATCTGTTTAGTAGTAAATGCCTACTATTTTCTGTGTGCTTAAGCAAAGCAAGAATTTCATTGTCCTATACAGGGACACATGACAATAAACTCACAACTCACTTGAACTTGAACTTGAACTTGCTTCCAAAGTACGAAGTAGTCCAAGATGCTTAAAAACCAAAATCTGACGCCAGGTCACTGAAAGAAAATCAATGCATGTCCCAAATGGTCGGACAAAAGAGACAGTTTACACAGAACATCGTAAAGGAGAGAATGCTAGACCACTGAAGTAGCTTTGACAGGGAACTCAGAACTCAGAGCCATAACCACCAACAGTGGAGCCATCAACAGGGGAAATCCAAGAAACCATTTTTTAAAATATAAACATTCACGTCATTTATAAAAATATTTCTCAATATAGATGACATTTAAAAAATGTGAAGTGTTTTGCCACGGTTTTGTTAGCAGGTAATTCCTTGCTCCAAGCTTTGCCTTTGGATATAGCCCAGAGGGGTGTTCAATGCAGGGCCATCTGAGGTTTAGTCATAACTGCCAGCTAACTCAAGCGTGAGGAGACTCAGTGAAATTAGCCCTCTGATTTCAGACTCTGCGAGTAGAAGCTCACAGGAATCACAGGTGGCAGTTCTGGAAGGCAGGAGCGTGTGGTTGGATGGTGCATTACCTCATGACTTGAATTCAAGTTCCTGTGAAGCCCCTCACACCATTTTGTTACGTTAAACATATTATATAAGCAGAGGGTCTGTCTGCAGAGGGAAGTATGTAGCTAAGAAGGAATCAGATACATTTCAATGATCCAAAAATGGCAGCGCCTGCATATGTAATATATGCAAAAAGAATTTCACTGTTGCATACGTGACAAATAAAGCACTATTGAAATATTGGACTATTGGAGCTAATAATTCAAGCTTGTGAACATTATTCTTTATGGTCAGCAGATGGGGCTATTTCTCTACAAACCTTGCCTTTATATTCTGTTTTGTAGCATTGAATTTAGTAAGTAATAGATATTAAATGATAGGCCGGGATCAAACACAAAATATTTAGGCATTATGCAGTGACTTAAAGGAAGATAGCAAATTACAGAGGTACAAAGGGAATCCTAATTAAACTTAGAAAAGTGCAAGATGCAGGAGAGTGGCAAGCTTGGAAGCTTGTGTGTGTGGAGGAGTTTAAGAGATGGGAGGGATAAAACCATTGAGGATATATTGGTCTAGAATGATAAATTTAAAATCAAGTTATTACTAAGATGGGAGCAAAGCTACTGAAGGATAGGTGCAAATTCATACACTTATGATCCTATCTCCTAGAACCATAGAACCATACGTCACAAATACAGGCCTTACTGGATAGACTCGGCTTGTACTCGCTAGAATTTAGAAGATTTAGGGGGGTTCTTATAGAAACTTACAAGGGGTTGGACAGGCTAGATGCAGGAAGATTGTTCCCGATGTTGGGGAAGTCCAGAACAAGGGGTCACAGTTTAAGGATAAGGGGGAAATCTTTTAGGACCGAGATGAGAAATACATTTTTCACACAGAGAGTGGTGAATCTCTGGAATTCTCTGCCGCAGAAGGTAGTTGAGGCCAGTTCATTGGCTATATTTAAGAGGGAGTTAGATGTGGCCCTTGCGGCTAAAGGGATCATGGGGTATGGAGAGAAGGCAGGTACAGGATACTGAGTTGGGTGATCAGCCATGATCATATTGAATGGCGGTGCAGGCTCGAAGGGCCGAATGGCCTACTCCTGCACCTATTTTCTATGTTTCTATGTAATATTGAGCCAATAATATGATTTTTGGCTGCTGAGTGGTGAAGACAGAGAGAGAAGTAAAGGAAAAAAGAATGGGTGGAGGCCGACACAGGAGGAAGGGAGGTAAATTGGCTTTGTATGTTCCCTGAAGAGCAGTGCAACATGATACAGATGGCAATGGGACAGGTTAAATCTCCAAAGTGTGCTAAAATGATAATAAGCCCATCAAAGCTGGGCGTCTGTGTTGTGAGGTTATCGAGGGTGACATCAAAATACCAGGGTTAGTGCCCCTGATCGCTATCAGTGACCTTGCTGGAAAATGTGGCGGTGTGTGTGTGATGGGGCAGCTGGGATTGGAGATGTTGACAAGGCAATGAACTGATGACATTGACTGCCGAGGCTTTGCATGTGATCGTGCTTGACATAAAAAAAGTCCTCTTTGGAATGACATGTAGAAACATGCTGAACTTCATTTTGTGGCTGTTGGGAACTTGTGGAGAATTCAACATTCTTTTCAGGTAATTACTGTCAGATGGGGCGAATTTAATGTGCACCTTTCAGCTTTTGATTTTATTTAAAAGAAAATGAGGAACAGGAGTTTTCCTTCGTTAGTAATCTCTAAACCTGCAACAATAAAACACTTTGCTCAATTGAATGATTTAGTCCCCCATATAACACTCCACCACCTGTGACTAGTGTAGGCAACTCTTTGATGATTACTGATAAGCCTCCACCATTTTTCAAGATGTGTCACCAATGCCCTGAGATATTTTCAGATTTTTATCCTTTTGCCGACACTTAATGATCACACTTAGAACACAGAATCAGGCCTTTCAGTCCACCAAGACCTTGCCAACCATTAACTACCCATTTACACTGACCACTTGTTTTCTCCCTGTGTGCCCATCAGGGCCACCCCCCCCCCCCACACCCCCCATTACGACTCACCTCCACATAAGCAGCAAGTCACATTCAAATTCACTACAACAACCTGTAAGTCTTTGGGATGTGCGAGAAAACTGGAGCACTGGAGGAAACCATGGGATTATAAGGAGCACATGCAAACTCCACACAGACAGCATCTTGACAAGATTGAATCCCAGGTGTCTGGTGCTGTGAGGCAGTGGCTCTGCTAGCTGCAGCACAATGCCGACTTAAGATAATAATCCATTGGGACGGCGCAGTGGTAGAGTTACTGCCTTACAGCGCCAGAAATACGGGTTCGATCCCGATTACCGGTGCTGTCTGTACGGAGTTTGTATGTTCTCCGTGTGACCACATGCATTTTCTCAGAGCTTTGCGGTTTTATCCCACACTCCAAAGACATACAGGTTTGTAGGTTAATTGGCTTCTGTAAATTGTAAGTTGTCCTTAGTGTGCAGGATTGTGATAGTGTATGTGGTGATCACTGGTCGGCGTGGACTTGGTGGGTCTAAGGGCTTGTTTCCACGCTGTATCTCTACAGTCTAAAGACTAAAAGTCTAAATTAATGAAAAATATAAGTATTGGGGAAGGTACTTCTTATCATACCTTCCCCAATACATATCCTGTTAATAAATGTGGATTATTTGCATTACACTATTAAAGAAACCCAGTTGATTATTATTTGAGTGTCAGCTCTTGTCTCTGACCTAGAAAGTAAAGGGCCTGTCCCACTGTACGAGGTAATTCAAGAGTTCTCCCGAGTTCTACCCTGATTCGAGCTCGTGTAATGTACTTAGCGGGTATGTAGGGGCTCGTACGAGTAAAAAGTAACAATTATTTTCATCACAAGTATTTCTTTACTCGTGGACACTTTTCACAGTGTTGAAAAAACATCACGAGTTTACCCGATTTCCAGAGTACCTACCGTTACTCGTACGAGCCGCTATGTGACATCCACAAGCTCCTACGTACCCACTACGTACATTACACAAGCTCGAATCAGGGGAGAATTCGGGAGGACTCTTGAATTACCTCGTACAGTGGGACAGGCTCTTAATGGGTTCAAATCTAATTCCAGATATTTGAGCACAAAATCTCTGCTCCTGTTTCCCAAGGGAATACTTTACTGTTGCACAACACAACTTTGAACAAGATATTAAATTGGGAACCTGCCTGCCTTTGCAGTCAGATGTGAAAGTCCCTGAGTCACTATTTTGAAGAACAGTGCATTTTTCCCCAAGACCTAGCTCCATGTTTGCGTTCAATGAAAGTTGGTGATTCGTGTTGCAGCTGTATAAATCTTTGCTTAGGCTCCATTTGGAGTATTGTGTGCTGATCTGGTTGCTGCATTGCAGGAAGGGTGTGGAGACTTTGGAGAAGAGGTTCACCAAGATGTTGCCTGGATTGTAAAGAATTAGCTACAAGGAGAGATTGGACAAACTCGGATAATTTTCACTTCTGTGTTGGAGGCTGAAGGGCGATCTGATAGAAATATATAAAATTATAGGAGGCATAGATAGGTTAGGATGGTCAGAGTCAATATTCCAGAATGGAAATGTTAAATCCCAGAGGGTGTAGGTTTAAGGTGGGAGGGAGAAGTTTAGAAGGCAGGTTTATTTTTAAACTTAGAAGATAGTAGGTTGCCTGGAATATGTAGCTATGGGAGGTGGGAGAAGCAGATATGATAGCATGTTTAAGAGGCATTTAGCCAGGCACACAAGCAGACAGAGGGTGGAGGAATATGGACTTAATTTGGGCAGATAGGGTGTTAAATTGGCCTCAAGGCAGATATTGTGGGCCAAAGGGCCTGTTCCAGTGCTGTACTGTTCTATCATCTAACATTTGCTATATTTTGACCAGCGATGTTAGACTTCATCATCATCACCTGCTGTTCACAAATTGATGCTCTTTCTCCCACTTTACTGACCAGAACTCAAGAGAACTTTTACGGCTGCAAAGGGCTTTGGGATGTTCTAAGGTGGTGAAAAGCATTTTATAAATATTAAGGAAGGTCATATCGAAACTGAATTGAGACAATTTAATGTAATTTAATATATATATTAAGTGCAGATGCCTGGATCTAACTCAATCCCTTCTTAGTATGGATAAAAGCAAAACTGTCACCTCGCATACAATGTCTCTTTAATAAATCATGATCGTGCCTGGGGTAGGTCTGGTTGATACTGGCACTGATTCAGGCCCTGGAGTCTGGCTGGAGTATGCTACATAGTAAGTGGTTTGAGTGTTTTCCAATTCCACTGGCAATCTGACAAGGCTATTAGAAACCAAAGCAATCTGAGTTCAGTCACTCTGATCCCTTCCAGTTGCCTGTTCCAGGTAAGTGCTATAGCAGGTGTGACATTGACATATGAACTGCTTGTAAAACCAACGAGATTGTTTGAAGAGCCAGAGTGTCAACGAGGCTATTGGAATACCTGGAAACTCAGCTCCACTGGCTGCATGCGTTGGATTGAAGGTGGCTCCCCTCCAGTGCTGCAAACCTTTGAGATTTTTGCACTCCTACAACTCACCAGTTCAGAGCCTTATCATGGGGAAGCTGACCCAAAGCTCCAATTCTCTATCAAGGATGTGTTGCACCATTAGGGGTTTCAGCTTCCAAAGATGACATTCAGCAATGCTCCTGCCTGTCCTCCATCCCAGCTCTATATTGGCACTATATTGTGATGTGTCTGCCCAGGACTAATTCCCCAACTAATATCACTAAAAACTGATGATCTGTTCATTGACAAATTGCAGTAATTGACAATTGCTGCACTTATATTGTTCTCAGAATTCCTGTGTTGTGACGGGAAGCAGATTTCAGAAGTACATCATTGGCTGTAAAATGCTGATGGTGTTCTGAGGTGCTGAAAGGAGATAAAGAAGTGAATGTCTTTTCCCTTCTAATTCTGACCTCTTGACCATCCCTGATTTTAATCTCTCCAGTCAAAGTACCACACCATAGAATTCCCATCTCAAACATCCTTGCCTTTCTGACGGGAATAACCAGGTCGTTGCTTGGAATGGAGGTCTGTAATTATAAGGATCAAATGTGTCCAAAAACAGGCAGCTCGATTTGTTACTAACACCTATGAGAGAGAAGCGAGTGTCAACAAACTTCTGAATTCTCTGGGGTGGGACCCTCTCCAAGACAGACGTGAAGCTCACCGTTTGACCTGTTTTTACAAAATGTTAAATGGTCAGCTCGACATAGATTACAATACCTACACCAAACCAGAACTAATTAGGAGCAGATGAGGGCATTCGATCCAATTTGTGATTCCAGCTTCCAAGACAGATGTGTACAGCAATTTGTTCTTCCCCTGCACAATTAAAGCATGGAATAATCTCCACCCTACCATAGTTACCCATCCAGATGCAACTAAATTTAAGGTAGTTCTTTCTTCCCAATAACCCTTTCTGGCTTAAGTCCTCCCTTCACCACCTCCAGTTTAAATTCCATTTGGAATATTTTGGAGTACCAAGAAACCAAGAACCAAGACAGCTAGTGTTAGTTTTTATGTAATGGAGGAGGCTGAGTGTGATTTATTGAGGTTTGCAAAATTATGAGGAGCATAGATAGGACAGATATAATCTTGTTTCCAGGGCAGGGGTGTCTAAAAGAAGAGGGCACAGGTTTAAGGTGAGACAGGAGAAATTTAAAGGAGATCGACGAGATCTGGCTGGCCCAGTAGTGCTGTTGATAGAGCAGCTGCCTCATCCTGACCTCGGGTGCGGCTTTGTGGAGTTTGCACGTTCTCACTGTAACTGTGTGGGTTTCTTCCAGGGGCACCAGTTTCCTCCCACATCACAAAGACGTATGGGTTTGAAGGTTAATTGGCCCCTGTAAATTTCCCCTAGTGTGTAGAGAGAGTGGATGAGAAAGTGGCTGAAGAAATATCTCAACCTGAAATATCACCCATTCCTTCTCCCCAGAGATGCTGCCTGTCCCGTTGAGTTACTCCAGCATTTTGTGTCTATCTTTGGTGTAAACCTGCATCTGCAGTTCCTTCCTACACAGAACTAGTGTGTAAGGTGATCAATGGTCACTGTGGATTTCATGGGCCAAATGGACTATTTATGTGCTGTATCTCTAAACTAATCTAATCCAAGGTACACAAAATTGCTGGGGAAACTCAGCGGGTGCAGCAGCATCTATGGAGCGAAGGATATAGGCGACGTTTCGGGCCGAAACCCTTCTTCAGACCTAATCTAATCCAAGGTTTTGTTGAGGGTTGTGAATATTTTGAATCAGCTGCTTGAGGAGGTGGTGGAGGCACATATACTTACAACATCCAAAAAGCTTTTGGACAAGGATGTGGATAGGAAAGGAGTAGAGGGATAATGTGGGCCAATGGGATGCGTGTGAATAGGCATCATGGTTGGCATGGGTGAGGTGGGCAACAGGGGCCTATTACTGTGCTGTACTCTATGACTCGATGAACACCCGTTCCTGAAAACTTCATCTTCTTCACTAAGCCTCTGGAAATCTTTCTCATATCTTCTCACAGAATTCTTTCATATATTTATCAAGTTTCAATTTGAATACCACGGTTGAATTCTCCTCCTTTGCCCCCCCCCCCCCCTGCAGGATGTTCCAGATCCTTACTGGATAAAATGCTTTGGTCACGTTCACTTTAATTACTTTGGTTCTTGAGCCTTTTACCAATGGGAGCAGTTCCTCTCTATCTATCCTCGCTGCTGTAGATGTCAGCTGATCTACATCGGTGAGTCTAAGCGTAGGCTTGCCGATCGTTTCGCCGAACACCTCCGCTCGGTCCGCATTAACCAACCTGATCTCCCGGTGGCAGCATTTCAACTCCCCCTCCCATTCCGTATCCGACCTCTCTGGCCTGGGCCTCCTCCACGGCCAGAGTGAGCAACACCGGAAATTGGAGGAACAGCACCTCATATTCCGTTTGGGGAGTCTGCATCCTGGTGGCATGAACATTGGTGGCAGGTCAGGTTTTATGATTTAGTCTTTTGAGGATGTACCAAAGTTGATTGTTAAGGGCAGAACAGTGGATGTTGTCCACTAGGATTTTGGTAACTCATTTCATAAAGTCCTTCATGGTAGGCTGATCTAGAAGATAACGATGCATGGGATCCACTGTGACTTGGTCGTTTGGATTCAGGACTGACTAACCCCATAGAATGGATGATCAGCCATGATCATATTCAATGGCAATGCAGGCTCGAAGGGCCGAATGGCCTACTCCTGCACCTATTTTCTATGTATCTATGTTTCTAGAAGATAGAGAGTGGTGGTGAATGGTGTTAATCTGGAATTTCACAAGATGTGCGGGGTAAGTGTTTTATACAGAGAGTGGTGGGTGCCTGGATCGCACAGCCGGGTGTGATGGTGGAAGCAGATACAATAATGGCATTTAATAGGCTTTTGGATTGGCATATGGATATGCAGAGAATGGAGGGATTTGGATCATGTTCAGGCAGAGGAGATTAGCTTGACATGATGTGTAATACCGGCATTATGGGCTGAAGTCCTTGTTCCTATGCTGTAGTGTACTATTTTATTCCATGTACAATGTTATTAAACTTCTTCCTAGAAGACAAAATTAATCCTCGATGCCATGTGCGGACAGGACGTCGAAGGACGAGAAGCCGAAGCCAGGATGCCGAACGTACGTCACGCTGAAAAGCCAACATACCGAACGGACATGACGCTGAACGGACAAGACGCTGAACGGACAAGACGCTGAATGGACAAGACGCTGAACGGACAAGACGCTGAACGGACAAGACGCTGAATGGACAAGACGCTGAACGGACACGAGGCTGAACGGACAAGACGCCGAATGGACATGGATGTCGAAAAGCCATGACGGCGAACGGACATGACGTCTCCGGGGACGGGATTGGTACGACACCTTGTCAGTCATCGACAAAGGTCAGCGATTGGTCCACACCCCTGCGGCCATCACATCACTGGCTGGGGGGAGACGGGAGGGTGGGGAGGAGCTTGAGCTTGTATTTATAAAATGGTGGCTGTGACTCCAAGCCGCTGCGATTGCCACAGAGGCAGTGATAAGATGGACGCAGGGATCTGGACCAATCACTGACCTTTGACGATGAATGATAAGGCATCGGACCAATCCTGTCCCCGGAGACGTACAAGGTACAACAATTAAACTATTTAAAAATGTAACAAGGTACATAAATTCTTGCAGCAAATATAGATTTTTAAAAATGTTTCATACCTATTTATCATTTCGGCTTCATGTCCGTTCAACATCATTTCCTATCGGCGTCGAGTCCTTTCGGCATCATGTCCGTTTGGCTTTGTGTCCTTTCGGCATCATGTCCGTTTGGCTTTGTGACCTTTCGGCATCATGTCCGTTTGGCTTTGTGACCTTTCGGCGAGTGTCTGTTCTGCATCTCGGTTTTTCGACGTAATGTCCGTTCGGCATCTTGGCTTCGACTTCTTGGCTTCAGCTTCTCGTCCTCCGGGTACCGTACATTCCAGTTCCTGAGTATTTCACCTCACCTCCATCCTTCCAAACCCTAAGCAGACCTACTTCTAAAATCTACATTCCTTTCTAAACTCCTTTACTGCCAAGTTACCCAGGTTGACTTCATCCACCAACCTTTATTCTTTCCCACAACCCCTGTAAGATGTTCGTTTTTGTATTCTTATCTGCTCAGAGAATTTCCTACACTACAACTAACCCTCCCCCCCTCCACGGAGGTAGAACCAACTTACTCACCACCCTGATCCTCACCAATCTGCTCTCCATTCAAGGTCTATTTATGTGCTGGGTCCATTCCAATAGGCTGCATGGCAGCCATGATTCGTGATGTTTTGCCAGGCCAGAGGACAGCAAGTTAGCAAGGGCTCAACTTCACCGCTACAATTGATGCCACTGTTGGACACAATTTCAGTGCATTTTCCAAGTGTTTCCCGATTAAAACTCCATTGTGCTTAAGAAGGATAAGAGCGTCTCTTTAACAGATTCAACAACGAACACCTAGAACATTACCCCATGGTACAGTATTTATGACTGCAGATCAGCGGATAGTTTGGGCCACCACTGAAAATTGCTCATATGTTTGCTCAATAACTCGTTCTTTCAGTTTCTATTTCTGATTGTGAGGTTAAACATTTTATGTTTACAGGAATGATCAATATAAAATGAGGCCATTTGGTCCATCTTGAGCTTCCTACACCCTACTCTCTCCCATTGGCTCTGAGAATATAATACCCATGTTTTCATGCTATTCCCCATTGAATCTGCTTCCACTTCCCTTACAGACATCAATGATATACTTGATAAGTTGGTCATTCTATCATGCTGTTAATAAAGTACGTTTTTCTGTACAGAGATTGGTTTATGACAAATGAAGATAAAATAAAAACTCAGTAGACACATATCCAACCAACCACATATCCAGTCTGAAGAAGGGTTTCGTCCCGAAAAGTTGCCTATTTCCTTCGCTCCATAGATGCCGCTGCACCCGCTGAGTTTCTCCAGCATTTTTGTGTACCACATATCCATCCATCCTGATGAGCTGGCTATGAAATTTAAAAGAATAAGCTTACGGTTAAAAATTATGATTATATATTTTTAAAATCTTTTATATCTGCCTCCAAAGATTGAGGGCCAAGGAAAGTACAAGGCAGGAACAGAAGGGGGAAGATTGCAGATGCTGGGAAGCAGAATAAAAAGAAATCAGCAAAAACAGAATCCTTCAGCAGTCAGCCAGCTCCTGTGTTGGAGTACAGAGAAATGACTGTATTGGCTGCAGTGAGTCTGCCAGAACGTCAAGTCTGCCAGCATACCTCCTCGTATAAAGTGGCTCCAACAATTCTCCCAAGCGGGGATCAGCCACAGCACAGAAACAAAGAACACACTTGCATTATTTCTTGCAGTCCCGAGCTGCTCCAAAGCACTTCAGACACAACAATTTTCTCTTTGTCTTCTCACGTGTATTTCACTGTTTTAATGTCGGAAAGAAGACAATCAAGTTGCACACAGCAAGTGGTGCAGGTCTGTGTACGCAAGTGCTGTGTCTGAGGAAGGGTCCCGACCCGACACACCACCTATCCGTGTTGGCCAGAGACCCTGCCTGACCCGCAGTACCGAGTTAGACAGACAGAGTTACCGCAGCACTTTGTGAGTTTTTACCATTTACACCTCACGCTGTCCCAGCAAGGCGACCAACGTAATCAAGGACGAGTTGCACCCCGGCCCACTTCACCCCTCTCCCCTTGGGCAATAGATATAGAAGTGTGAAAACGCACACCTCCAGATTCAAAGACAGTTTTTTCCCAGCTGTTATCAGGCAACTGAACCATCCTACCAACAACTGGAGAGCCGTCCTGAACTACTAGCAAACTCATTGGAGACCCTTGGACTAACTTTGATCAGACTTTACTGGACTATACCTTGCACATATTATTCACGATATTTCTCTGTATCATATATGTCTACCCTGTGAATGGCTTGACTGTAATCATATATTGTCTTTCCGCTGACTGGTTAGCAGGCAACAAAAGCTTTTAACTGTGTCTCGGTAGAAGTGATAATAAACTAAACTAAACTAAACTTTTTTTTTAAACTAGCATCTGCAGTTCCTTGTTTATACACACAGCAAGCTCCTTTTATCACCAGTATGACAATCACCAGATAGCCTACCTATTTGTGCTGGGCAAAATGTTGATGGGAACTCAGGAACTATTTCCCCGGCTCTTCCCCAAGACTGTGCCATGGGATATTTTGTATTGACCTGGAAGATCTGACCAAGTTTCCAGTTCGCTCATCCAACAGGCAACTGTGTATGAGCTCCAGGATGGAGCTCATAAACAGTATTCCCTTAACACAGCAGTGGCTTTGATCTGAAATTCGGCCACGGCCTCTGCAGTGGGGCACCTAGGTTTATGAATAAAACTCAGGACTGTCATCCACCAACTCACAACAAAGGCAATTTGAATGTCCTTGATTAATCTGCCTGGTGGAAATCTTGTGCTGAGTAATTTGGAAAAGGCAAAAATCCTTCAAAAGGTATTCATTCCAGCTCATTTACTGTCACGTCAGCAACACGTCAGAGTTAATCAGGTTGACCCATGAGTTGGAAGATTGATATTTGCTGCGTGTTTACACAAGTAAGCTTGGTGTAACCTTACCTGAGATCATTTGCCTTGGCTTCACACAGACCTTGCGGGGAATAACATAGAGGAAACACACATTGTGGGAAGTGCTTCACACTTGACTACTAAAGTTGCTAAAAAGCCAGGAGAGTCTGATTTAAGGCAATTAGCAAGAGGGCCAAGGGAGTGAAGCACAGATTCTGTGAGCTGGAATGTGCTACTTTTAAGAACAGTGGAAGCTGGGTCGACGGGGAACATGGGGAGAAAATTCACTGGGCCACTGGGAAAGAGTGGGGACGGTAGGTGTTACAAATATGCATGATGGAGCAAAAGGTCTTGTGCTGCGCTGCATTGTCCTGGTACACGCAGAATTCATCAGTTTGAAGTTCAGAACTGGAAATAGAAATGATGGATTATTGGGTCAATGGCCATGTATCTTTCTTGAGCAATTTCCCTCCAAACAGAATAGTGGACAGAGATAGAATCGTAGAGTGAACACAGGGTGAAAACAGGCCCTTCGGCCCAACTTGCCTGTGCTGACCAACATGTCCCATCTCCACTAGTCCCACCTGCCTGCATTTTGCCCATTTCCCTCTAAACCTATGTAGCTGTCTAAATGTTTCTTAAACGTTTTGAGAAATTGAGAAAAAATGTCCTGCGTTTCAGAGAAGCAGGAAACTGCAGATACTGGAGTCTGGAGAAGACATCTGGAACTCAGCGGGTTGAGCAGCATCTGTGGAGGGAAAGGAATTGTTGATGTTTCGGTCCAGATGAAGGGTCTGGACCTGAAATGTTGACATTTCCCTGTGCAGATGCTGTCTGACCCAATGAGTTCTTCCAGCAGATTGTTTGTTGTTGTGTTTCAGAACAGAACAGAAACTAAGCTTTGTGATGTGACATCAAAAGGGGGATTTAGGATTCGCTAGCACCTTTTAAAGCCTCAGATATGTTTTACATCTGTTGAAAGTTTTAAAATAGAAATCACAGCAGCCAATCTGTACACAGTAACTCCACCCAAACAGCTCTGGGCAAATAATCTAATACTAGTGAAGGTGATTGATTGCCCAGGAAGAATTTATCTGGTGCTTTTCAAATAATGCTGTTGATTCTTTGAATCTACCAGGACACAGATACACTCCACTCATCCTAAGGACACCTACGGCAATGTTTCACTCCCTCTGTCCTGCACTGGTGAGTATTCCCTTAAAATAATGTGGACCAAATTCTGAAACAGGATTTGAGTCCACAAGCTTCTGACTTCTAGTCAGGACTGATGGAACTCTGGTTCTTAATCAACTTCAACAAACATAATATCTGTGGATCATCATTTTGGGTAAAATTTCATGGTCATAGAGTGATACAATGTAGAAACAGGCCCTTCATCCCAACTTGCCCACACCGGCCAATATATCCCATGTACACCAATACCACCTGCTAGCATTTTGGTCCATATCCCTCCAAACCTGTCCTATCCATGTACCTGTCTAACCGCTTCTTAAATGTTGGGATAGTCCCTGCCTCAACTACCTCTGGCAGCTTGTTCCATACACCCACCACCCTTTGTGTGAAAAAGGGCAGTGGATTCCTATTAAGATAAAGAGGAGATAAAGCATCTAACCTGCAGTGTTAACCTTGCTGAATCTAGGCCTAACACAACCTCTTTCCTCATTAAAAACAGAAAACGTTGGAAGAAACTTCAGTGGCTGAAGTCCCATGTAAAGCTATTTGCTCTCCATGCCTACGGCTTTATGGGAATTATAAAGGGGGAATAGGTGATAGTTTACTTTGGAGGGGTTGTAAAACCATTGACATTATTTGGACCAACCTAATATTCAACTCGTTGATTTTAACAAAACATTACACTTACGCTATGGGAACATCATGTGGATAAGCCAAGTTGCATGTGGTTCTTTTAAAGACTTGAACCATGAAACTAATTTGTCTGCAATGTAAACATTTTTAACTGGTTTGAAATGCATTACTTCCCAAGTACATACATAAAAAAACTCAAGTCAAGATTATTGTCACATGCACAAGTATGGTGAGGTACAGCAGATACAATGAAAATCTTGCTCGCAACAGCATCATAGGCACAGACTCAGGAAACACACAAAACTATTAATTATACATAAATTCTACAAGATAGTGCACAGAAACAGACTGCAAAAACAAGGCACAATGAGAAAGTAAGTCCGTGGTAATTCCAGCGATGGTCGGTGGTAACCCATTGCTGAGTTAGGATTAGGGTTGTGCAGGTTGGTTTAAAAACCTAATAGTTGTAGGAAGTATCCATTCCTCAACCTCGTGGTGTGAGACTTCAGGCCTCCGTACTTCCTGCCCGATGTTAGCAGTGAGAATTGCCCGGACGGTGGGGACCCTTGATAATAGATGCCACCTCCTTGAGGCAGTGCATCATGTGGATGCTTTCAATGGTGTGCCCATGATGGACTGGGTTGAATCCACTACTTTCTGCAGTCTAGCAGTGGTACCGGTATGCCTTCTTCATAATCACATCTATGTGTACGGTCTATGATGGGTCATCAGAGATGTTAACATCCAGGAAACCTCTCTCTCTCTCTCTCTCTAAATGTTATTTTACGTTACTAATAATTTAACTTATTGACTATTCTCCAGCACAGAAACGTGAGGCGTGATTTAACGGTTAATAAATCTATGGGGTCATCCCCCCAACTTAAGGTCAGACGTAGAAGTGGCCTGAAAAACTATGTGCTGTACAATTCAGCTGAAATACTAAAACATACAACAAATAAAGGCAGGTGAGCTGCTAGACAACTGGAGATGTGGAGTCAATGGATGTTGAAGCAGGCTGATGTTTTTAATGGTGAACGGTCCTTTATTGTAAGATGTGCAGACATACAGTGAAATTCTTATTTTTGTCCAGTAAAGTATTGCCATACTTAAGTACAATCACTAAACTTTGTGATTAGTACAAATCGTATAGAAAGCGTCCACTGAGACCGCCTGCAAAAGTCGTCAGGTATTGGCGCCATTTCCAAAATCCAATCCAGTCCACGTGCTCGGTATTCTGAAGCAGTACCCGATCGATGCGAGTCCCAGGCTGCAGCAGGGCCTCCAGCCGTCATCTAGGTCTGGATCGACCAGCGAACCCTCTCCTCGCCTGGCCACCTTCAGCCTTTGTGCCCCGGGAGTGCTTCCCGCAGCCGACCGTGAGGACCCGAAGGCAAGACCCTGTTTCTTTAACTTACCGGCCCTTGCTCGTGCATCTGTCATCGCCGGCTCCCTACATCCTCCTCTCCTGTTGTCTGGACCCCGGGAGGCAAGCAGGGGCCAGACTTGGCTCTTCTCTACAGACCATGGGCTGCTGGATCATCCTTCTAGCTGCATGTTCGTTAGCTTTTGAAAGAAGTTCCTGGCCTATTTGAGTGAGATGTGTGAGCTCATTCTGCCGACAGTGAGGATGGGGAATTATGCTTGTTGGACATTTGTGAAAAATTGGTCCTGAAGGGCTACACCTAATATTATATATGCCACATGTTATAATGTATGTTAGCCATTCAGTCCCCTCATAGCTGTATCAACCATTCAATGAGATCTTTACCAAATTTATCAACCTGAAAATAGATTGACTCATGGTTCTGGCCATTTTTCTTCTCCTCTGGCCCTAATTTCAGTGAAACATGTAATCCATTTCATCACAGCCCCGCTAGACAAGCTCAATGTTTAATAGTCGGGTCAGGCTAATAACTGAAGAAGGTCCCTGTTACTTATGTTGTGCATATCTAACATCTTTTGTGCTTTGATGCTACCTCTGATTATAAGCTCACGACTATATCTGAATGCTTTCCGACAGTATTAGAGGCATGGTTACTTTGCGAGCTGAGAGTAAATTCTGACAGGCTCGATCAATCTTGCCGTCATCAGAGACATAAATTTCTCTGCACTAGTTACAAGTGAGGAATGACATTTCCAAATGTTACTGAAAGGTTCTTGCCAGATATCCACAGAGAACGGCAACCAGAGATTTAAACGCCTTCTGGGGGAATTTATAGACGGGATCAGTTCTTGGATAAGTGGGCACAGGCTAATCCAAGAATTTAGGCAGCCTCATTGCCTGTCAGGGGAGTTGGTGTTGCATCGCCTGTTATACATGCTACTGTACAAACAATTGCCTTGTGGTTTGTGCATAGATATTCTAGTTTTCAAACAGTCCTACCAGAATACTTTCCTTGAGAATCACAAGGGGATTTACGATAGAATAAATAAGAAGAAATCATTCCCACCTGCAAAAGGAGCTGGAATCGAAGCAAACAGATTGGAAGACAATGGGCAGGAGATGAGAAATGTTTTGTTTTTCAAGCAGGGAGTTGTGATCAGGGACACAATGCCAGTAAATTCAGTGGAAAGAGATTTAAACAGGAACTTTCGAAAAGTATGTACTTGAATAGAAAACATTTACTGGGCTTTGGACAAAAAAAATGGGGAGAGAGATTTACTGGGTAGCTCTTTCAAAGAGGGATGATGGCTGAAGAGTCTCCTGAGGTCTATAAAAAAATATTTTTTGACATACAAGATAGTTAGTGTGACAAATATTGTTATTGCCATGTCAATAGGTGAACATATTAGAGTCTGTTATACTACCAGAGAGTCTGAACTGCACATTTCAGATGGTGGGCATTGAAAAGGAGCAGGAATTGTTAAATCTAACCATTGTGGTTTGGAATTACTGGTGAGGAGGGGGGGGGGGGGACAGGGGATCCATACATCTTTAAACAAGGATTGTTTGGATGTGTCTAACATTAGAAACTTGGTGATTCCAAAAGGTTCGTTTAGCTCAGATTAGTAGACATCTTTCTCAAGGCTTTCCAATGCCCCTTTATATCCTCATTTCCAAATCTCACCCTTCTCTATCTCTAATCCATTATAGTCATACAGCATGGATACAACTTGCCCACATTGACCAACATGTCCCACCTACACTAGTCCCACCTGCCTGCGTTTGGTCCATATCCTTCTAAACCTGTCCTATCCATGTACCGATTTCTTCAAGGTTCTGTCACCTTCCACGAACTCTGCACTGCCCCAAATCTGACAACCCATATTCTCTCCACCACCTCCATAATGCCACTGTCTCCAACCCTGTTGTAACTTGTAGGCTGCCTTAATGCTTGTTCATGTTTTATTGTTAACTTCAGTCTTGACAACTCCAAGGTGCTCTGCCTTAAACCTAACAGCCACCAACTTAATCAAAACTCGGCTGTCTGCTGTAAACACCAACTCTCCAGTTCCCAAGTTTGGATATGATGGTTTTAATTGAAGGTGTGGTTGCACTACCTACAACCAGTCTATTCTGCTTCAGGAAATAACAACTTCACATCCATATCCTGACTCCTATATTCATGCTGTGCCTGTTCTCCTTAATATTATTGTTCCCACAAAGTCAATTTTAGAATTTTTACCCATGTTCAGATCATCCAATGGCCTGAATGTTCTGTACAAATGTCGCTCCCTGAGATATCCTTGCCCCCTCCAGTTCCAGCTTCTGCATATTTCTGATTTCCACCACTGGTGGTCTCTTCAGCTGCGGGAGCTGCAAGTTCTGGAATTACCCCGTTCCCTCCCGTTAAGGTGTTTCTCACAACCCATCACAACTACCAAACCTTTGATTGTCCACCCAGTTTATTTGAGTTTGTGCCTGATAAGTCTTGTGTGAAAGCTCTTGACTCCATTGGAGGTAAATGTAAATGCAAGTAGTTATTGTTATTGCCACAGCACCAGGTTCAGAAACAGCTACTTTCCTACAACCTTCAAGCTCTTGAACGAGCTGCACAACTGCCCCTGTCCCACTTAGGAAACCTGAACGGAAACCTCTGGAGACTTTGCGCCCCACCCAAGGTTTCCGTGCGGTTCCCGGAGGTTGCAGGTGGTTGCCAGAGGTTGCAGGTAGTGGAAGCAGGTAGGGAGACTGACAAAAACCTCCGGGAACCGCACGGAAACCTTGGGTGGAGCGCAAAGTCTCCAGAGGTTTCCGTTCAGGTTTCCTAAGTGGGACAGGGGCATGATCCAACCTCAGCAACGGAACACAACGGACCACCTCTTGCACTGCCATGGACTTGCTTTCCTGTTGTGCATTTTTGCACAAATATCTTGCTTTTTTTGCACTGTCTTTCCATTGTCGTGGTATTTATGTGTAATTTATGTGTAATTTATGTATAATTTATCTTTGTGCGTGTTGTCTGGGTCTCTGTGTCTCTGGTGTTGCAGCAAGGAAGATTTTCATTGTACTTGAATCGAACTATTCTTGTGCTTACAAGTCAATAAACTGAACTTGACGTGACTTGAATAATGACTATTACAACCGGGTTGAAAGGAGGACAACTTGATTAATCTAGCAAGAGTACTTGTTGGTCCAGGAATACCCTTGAAACAAGGACTGAACCAGCAGGCTAAATCTGTCATCCTGTTTATAGGTTTGGTCGGCTTCAAATGCTTAAAGTTTTGCGCGGGCAGAGTCAAGCATTAGTGCAACATGTTGCTGCACCAGGCGTGATCGCGGGGATGATATTCAACTCAGAGAATTGGCCCTAATAACCCTCCACGCGTTTATAAAGAAGGGCCACCAGTCACGGCTTGGGATGCGTTGCTGGGATTTTTCATTGGCTGGGTGGGCGGGGTGTACACCTAGAGGGTCCGAGGGTGGGGTTGGGTTGGGAGGTGTTAGGATTTGGGCTTGTGTGTCTCTCTCTCTCACTTCCAGAGGAGGAGCGAAGAGGGGAGTGAATGAGAAGGTCTCGCAGTCCCACGCAGTGAAAGAGAGAGAGTGTGTGTGTAAAACAGAGGGGGAGACAGATTTGGAAAAAAAGTTCCTGCCACTGGGATAAACTCCACGGTTCACCAAGGTAAGCGTTTAACCTAATTATATCCGCTGAAGATTCTCCTGGTGTACAACAGTGACCATCACTGCGCTATCAGTAGCAAAGATCTTATAGCTATAGGATCTTTGATCAGTAGTACTGTGGCTGGGTCCGCCTTCCCACGGCTGTTAGAGGCTGCAACGTGGGACGATGCTAATGCTCAAGTCCCGCAAGGAAAGCGCTGGACCTGCGAGAGGGAATATTTACAAACGTTGTCCCCTTTTCGCACCGGCAGCTGGCTCCATCAAACCCGGAGGTAACAAGCTGCTTGGTACATGTTGGAGCAGGCACAGCTACTGCCTTCCGAGGCACGTCTGTTGCTCGGAGGGAGAGGGAGAGTTGGAGGAGGAGGGTGGGGGGAGAGAGGAGAGAGCTGTGCAGTCCTTGCCTGGACCTGTAGCTCACTTGACTCAAAACTCCGCTCAAAGCTTCTCGCGTAGCCTCTGGGTCATTCCGTGAGCCTTTGAATTCGCAGGGAACTTGCACGGAGCATTTTGTATCGGGGGAATTGTCTTTTATGTATATATTTTTTAATGCCATTCTTCCTGTGAAGCCACTATGATGATTAGTCGAAGCCCCAATCTCACCATAACGGGACCAGCCCGGACCTCCGAGCACAGAGACCCCCGGCGACCCTGTGTTTGGGCAGAGGGTCTCTGGCTTAGCCCGGCTTGTCTGATCACCCTGGGGCCAGACGGCGTTAGTCTGGGTTGGGGACCAGCCTTGTGACTCTTGCTTGCGTTGTACACCACTCGGTATGAGTTGAAAACCATCCACTAACAACCTGTGATCAGCAAGCGCAGTGCATGCGTTTGGGGGAAGGTGGGCATAGATGTTGGGTAGGGGGCTGGTCGGCTGCCACCAGTGCTGGGCAAGGTGGGTCGTGTGTGGCCACGGGAAATCCCGAGGACCTTGCCCCTTGACCACCTGTCCGTGTTGTTTGAGGCCTTTTACCTAAGCAGAGATGATTCTATGCCCTCCTGACATGGGTAGATGTTGGAAAAGCTCTGTGGTGTCAGGAGGTGAGTTACTTACTGCCGGATTCCCAGGCGCTGACCACGCCACTTTATGTGATTGGCCTCAGACGATCAATTGTGGCAGCAGGATGCTGGTTCCCAATAACCACAGCCATCTTCTAGTGTGCAATGTTGGACCCCAACCAATAGATAATTATCTTCATTGTGTGTGTGTGTGTGTGTGTATGTATGGGGAGAGAGCGCTTTCATCACCTCAGCATCTGAACACAGCAATATACAAAGATGGAAATGACACTGAAGGTCAAATGTGGGCATATCTTACCTCTTACTGTGCCTCCGCTTCATGTGAGCCATTGGTCAGCAACAACCTTCATTGCAAGAAATGCAGGTTTCCTTAATGACTGCTGCTGCATTAACAATCAGATGCTCAACACCATCCAGAATAAACCAATCCACCACTCTGAACATTCATTCTGCCCATCACTAGTGCACCATGACTGTAGTGTATGCAGTTTATATAACTTGCCAAGGCCTCATTGGCAGCATCTTCCATGACCACTATTAGGGAAAAGATCAAGGCCAGTGTGCACATTGGAGCATCACCATTCATGATTGCCAGGCCAAAATGTTGGAACTCCCTATCCCAGCAAAGTCATGGGAGGGCCCCACCACAATGAAAGCAGTGGTTCAACAAGGTGGCTCAACTTTAAAGGGCAATGAGAGATGGTCCATATTTGCCATATTGGGTACCATGTTCCAAGGCTGAGGTGGGCAAAATATAAACTGACGATGTGGGGGAATGGAGGTGCTTTGAGAGCTGGCCTAAAGCTGGACAGCTGGATCTGCAGGGAGTGGAGGGATATGGGTTATCTGCAGGCAAGTAACTGATGGATGGCATCTTGTTTAGCACAGATAATGTGGGCCAAAGGGCCTGTTCTTGGCTGTACTGTTTTGTGTTCTATAGTGCAGATGCTGGAATCCTAAGCAAAAAGACAAACTGCTGGAAGAACTCAATGGGGAAGGCAGCATCTGTGGAAGGAATGGACAGACAATGTTTTTGGTTGGAATCCTTTTTCCGTTTGATGGAGTAGAGGGGGGAGATAGCTGGTGGAAAGAGGTGAGGGGAAAGGGTGCGTTAGAACTAGTGATTGATGGATATGTGGGGCGATGGTAAGATGGGGCAGATGAGTCAGATAGGGAGAAAAGTGGAGATAGTAACTGTAAAGAAATGTTATCAACACACTGTGACTTTACTTCTTTTATTCATACTGTGGCATTACAGAGAGCACTAGCTGTACGTGGTCTGTCACGGAAACTAGAGAGCGATATGTGGGTGGGGAGGTTGTAATTATACTTGTGATATGGGGAGTGGTTAGTAGTGATGAGGTAACTATATTAAGGGTCACATGCATATATCATCTACATCCTTCCCCTTGGAAATGAAAGACAGACAAAGTAGTGACAGGGCGACCACGTCTCATGCGCTAGAAATGGTTAAGCAAAATCGCCATAGTGGACAGGCGGCTTGACAACACGTCCCGACCGGGTTCGCATCTCGCCATCTCCCCTCCCTGCAGGAACAAGTGGAGGCAGTACGGCAACAGGTGCAGACGGCCGAACTGGAACAGGGGAGCCGGGAGGGGACGGAGAAGCCAAGGGCATGAGGGGATGCGGGGATGCGGGGCTCGCAGTGGACTGCGCGCGGCAGGCGAGGGAGGGTGAACCGGAGGAGGAGCGGACGGATAGAGCTGGGAGGGTAGAGACCGTGGCATGCGAGGAGCGATGGGCCGAGCATCGCCTGGAGGCTGAAATTGCAGCGGGGGAGCAAAAGGATCTGCGGGTGGTGGTCGCGGCTCGTTGACGAGCCGCAGATGTTGGCGGGACCGGCGGTAGATGGTTCCTGCATGGTCGACGAGATAGGACCGAGGCGACCCAGCAGAGGCAACTACGGTAGCGAGCCGGGAGTGACTGGTGGGGGTCTGCATGCGGACAACCTGACCGGGGAAAAGGCGCGGCAGGGGGCGGCAGGACTTGTCATGGGAACGTTTCTGGACATCGCGCTTAAAGGCAATGCGCTCCTGAACAGCAGCGGGCTTGAGGACAGAGGGGATGAGTGAGCGCTGGGCCACCGGGATCGGGGGTCTGGTAGTGCGAGACATGAGCCGCTGAGCAGGGGAGCCCATGACAGGGTCACGGGATATGTTGCGAAGGTTGAGGAGGGCAAGAAAGAAGTCAAAGTTGGACAAACGACATTGTTCCAGTAAGTTCTTTGCACTGCGAACGGCGCTCTCGGCCAGACCGTTGCTTTGCGGGTACTCAGGGCTGCTGGTGAAGTGGCGGAAGTTCCAGCTGGTTGCGAAAGCCCTAAACTCGGAGCTCGTGAATTGGCTGCCGTTGTCCGACTGCAGGCTGGCCGGGGTGCCAAAGGTAGAGAAATGGCGGCGCAGCTTATCGACAACGGCCGAAGAGGTGAGGGAATGCAGCTGGTCTACCTCGAACCAGTTGGAGTAGGAGTCGACAAGTACCAGGAAGTGTTTGCCTCGCCACTCGAAAATGTCAGTGGCAACCGCCATCCAGGGCAGTTCGGGTGCAGCCTGCTGCAGAAGCAGCTGTCGTTGCTGGTGGGGGGCGAGGCTGTTGCAGGTGGAACACGAGGAGACCCTCTCCCGGATGTATTGAGCCATACCAGGCCAGTAGAACTGGCTCTGGGCGTGAGACAAGGTGGCTTCGGCCCCAGGATGACCGTTATGAGCGGCCTGAAAATAGTGGTCGTGCAGAGCAGCAGGCACTACCACCTTGTGTCCTTTCACGACCACACCGTCGTGGAGTACGAGCTCATCACAGACCAGGAAGTAGGGCACGGCACCAGCCGGCAAAGCGGAATGACGGTCTGGCCAGCCCTGCTGGATGATGGCAGCAAGCTGTTGCAGAGCAGGATCATCGGCAGTGTGCTCGACCAGGGACTTCATCTGCTGTGAAGGGACAATATTGACATTGAGCACCATCAGGTCAGACATTTCATAGGGGTGGCGATCGGTGGATGTTAGCGGGGCGCGGGATAGCGTGTCGGCCACGAACATGTCTTTGCCTTTTCGGAAAACGACGTTGAAAGTGAAACACTGGAGCTGCAGCATCATGCGCTGCAGGCGGGATGAGGCAACGTGGATCGACTTGTTGAGGATGGTGACAAGTGGCTGGTGATCTGTTTCAATGGTGAAAGTGTTGCATAGTATATAGTCCTCGAATTTGGAGCAGGCAAACACCACGGCCAGTAGCTCCTTCTCGATCTGTGCGTAGTGCTGTTCGGCAGGGGTCATGGTACGGGACGCGTAGGAGACTGGCAGTTGCAGGCCGTCATGGAGCTGCAGGCAAGCGGCACCGAGCCCGAACTGAGAGGCGTCGCAGGTGATAATAATGGGATGTTGCAGGTCAAAAATTTAAGTGTGGGGGTACTGATCAGCTTGGACTTAAGGATGTCGAAAGCTTTTTGGTGTTGAGGGAACCAAGCCCAGGCCGTGTCCTTCTTTATCAAATCCCTCAGGGGTGCACTCAGCTCGCTGAGGTCGGGGATGAACTTCCCCAGGTAGTTTACCATGCCCAGGAAACGTTGCAGGCTGGGCACATCAGTGGGTGATGACATCTCTGAGATGGCAGCCGTTTTCTGTGGGTCGGGTTTCAGCCCCGAGGCTGTGAATACATGTCCAACATATGTGACCTCGGGGACGCGGAATCGGCACTTCTTGGGGTTTAGTTTCAAGTTGATCTTCCGGGCCCGGTCTAGGACTTGGCGGAGGTTGAAATCGTGCTCAGCGACATCCTTACCGTAGACCAGGATGTCGTCAACGATGATGGCACATGGTAGACCGGCAATGGACCTGTTGCTCCATTGTCTGTTGGAACACCTCGCTGGCAGAGTTGATACCGAATGGCATTCGGAGGAACTTAAATCTGCCGAAGGGGGTGCTGAAAGTTGTCAGGTTGGAGGAATGCTCGTCAAGCGGTATCTGCCAGAAGGAGCTCTTGGCATCGAGGACAGAAATGATTGTGGCCGGACCAACCTGTGCAGCGACGTCCTCTACTGTTCTCATGGGGTAGTGCGGGCGTTTGATGGCAAGGTTTAGGTCTTTGGGGTTGATGCAAATGCGTATTTCGCTTTTGTCCTTTTTCGCGGCAACAACCATGGTGGAGACCCACTTGGTGGGTTCGCTGACCGCCTTTAGGATGCCCATTTTTACCATGCTGTGCAGCGTCGATTCTACTTTTTTCTTCATGGCGAAGGAGACACGGTGTGGCGCACGGACCACTGGCTCGACCTTGCGGTCGACGACAATCTTGTAGTTGTAGGGCAGCTTGCCCAGCTCGTCATCAAAGCGGTCAGGATATTCAGCCAACGGGTCCATTAGGGCCTGCACCTTGTGGATGTCACGGTGGAAGGAGACCAGGCCCAGGTCCTGGCATGCTTGGTTGCCCAGCAGGGTCATGCAGTTGGAATCGAGAAGATAGAAAGTGAGGGGCCGAGAGGTCTCCAGTATCTTGCAGCGCAGAGTTGCCTTTCCCACAGGAACAAGAACCCCTCCCCCGTATGCGTGCAAAGTGGAGCGATCAGAAGTAACTTGCTCAGTAGACCTAATCTTATTGAAGAGGATTGTTGACATAACATTCGCAACAGCTCCGATATCTAACTTCGCGGTGAAGGTCGAGTTGTTCACAGTTACACGAACTGAAGGGTCTGTTATCACTGCAGGTGCATCCAACACAGAAAAAATGCTGGTCTCCCCCTGAGAGGACCCAGATTCAGATACAGGGAGTGCATTGAGATGGTACTGGGAACCGAGCTCGCTATCAGTTTGATCCAAGTTGTTTAACATACACCTTGGAGCAGCAGGAGGTTTCCCACGGGAACGGCAGGCAGCAGAAAAATGGTTTAGTTTCTTGCAGTAATTGCACGTTTTGCCCAAAGCAGGGCATACATTGTACTGATGAGTGGCAAAGTTACAATTGGGGCACCTTAGCTGGGCGCGTCCCCCGGGAGCAGTGCCGGACCTCGGGGGTCGTGGTGGGGTAGGGTTCTGCCAAGGGCGGGTAACGCTGGCAAAGTTAATGTCCTGATCAGCCGGAGACACTGCCGAAGTGACGGCTTCGGCTAAATGGCAGGCATGCATAGCCTCGTTAAAAGACAGGTCGGGCTTGCGCAAAAGTTCAGCCCTTAGCTTTTCATCGCGGAGACCGTAAACCAGAAGGTCCCTGGTCAGCTCCTCGGGGGTCAGCGTCTCAAGGAGGCACCGTCTGGCCAGGTGTCGCAGCGCAGCAACATAGTTCTCAGCAGATTCACCAGGGTGCTGACGCCGCCCGAACAGTTTGAAACGTTCTAAAATGCAATTAGTCGGAATGTCGCAAATCGCGGTAAACTTAGCCAATAAACATACCGGGTCCCGAACAGATTCACCCGCAGCGTAGACGAAGAAGTCTGACCGAGCCAGGGCATTGGGACCAGCCAGGTTAAGGAGTAGAGAAGCTTGGACGGCAGGAGTAGCGGCAGGATGAGCGATTGTGACATAGTGGTCGAAGTCACGTCTAAAGACATCCCATCGATGGGCAATGTCTGCATCGAAAACGAGCACATCGGGTTTGCGGCAAGAAGTGGCCATAACGAGGAAAAAAGAGGGGGTAACAGAAAACTGGGGCAAAATTAAAGAAACAACCGATAAACAGGAGGCACAAGAGTAAGAGGTTTGACACCATGTAAAGAAATGTTATCAACACACTGTGACTTTACTACTTTTATTCATACTGTGGCATTACAGAGAGCACTAGCTGTACGTGGTCTGTCACGGAAACTAGGGAGCGATATGTGGGTGGGAAGGTTGTAATTATACTTGTGATATGGGGAGTGGTTAGTAGTGATGAGGTAACTATATTAAGGGTCACATGCATATATCATCTACAGTAACCAAGGCTGGTGGAGAAGATAAAAGTGTGTAAATGGTAGATTCTGATAATGAAGGAAGCCAGAAAGTGAAATGTAGAACCAGACGGTTGGATGGTTGTGAGAAGGGAAAGGTAATGGGGGAGGGGAAGTAAAATGAGGGCCTGAGATAGGGAGGATTGGGGGAGGAGTGAGTGGAGAAGGGGAAAGGAACTGGTGATGGAAGAAGGGTGAATGGAAAGAAAAGAGTGCTTGGAGGAAGTGGTGGGAAGACTTGGAACTGGAGAATTCGATGTTCATGCTGTTGGCATGGAGGTTACCCAAGCAGAAAATTAGGTGTTGTTCTTCTAGTTTGTGTGAGCCCTCATTCTAGCAGTGGAGGATGCTGGGGACAGACAGGTCAATATGGGAATAGAAAGGGGAATTAAAATTGCTTATGGCCAGGAACTCCTGCTGGCCCTGGTGAACAGAGTGTACGTGTTCTGCAAAGTGAATGGCTACTTCCCCACAGCCATCAGCCTAATTTACACATGGTCTTACCAATGTAGAGAAGGTCATATGGAAAGCATGAAATGCAATAGACAGGCTTGGAGGTGCATGTAAACCTCTGTCACTTGGAAGGGTTTTTTTGGAAGGCGTATGAGGCACAAGGTGCAGGTCATCCTGAAAAACCCCGGGCATCCCCTCCATATAATTCTGGAGAGTCAAAAGAGCACTCGGAACAACAACCGGCTCCTCTCCCTGCCCTGTAGAACGGAGCGGTTCAGGAGATCCTTCACCCTTGCAGCCATTAGATTTTATAATTCGGACCGCTAGGCTGTAGGGGGATGCATTTTGCAATTATTAATTTTTAACTGTTAATTATTGGTCTTTTTAAGTATTTATTGCTCTCAGGTAGTGTCCACATTGTATTCTATGTATTTTCTGTCTGCGTTCGTTTTGAATCTGTGGGTTTGTTGGTTGGGAGCTTCTGGACATCTGAATTTCCCTGAGGGGATCAATAAAGTATTTATTATTATTATTATTATTAAGTCCTTGAATTAAGGTAAGGAAGGAGGTGTAAGGGCAGACATACTGCATCCCCTCCGGTTTTAGGAGACAATGCCTTGGGAGCAGCAAGGTTGGGTGCGGAGGGGGGGAGCAAAGTCAGGAGTCACTGCTTGGTCTCTGCGTGAAGAGGGTGGGCACAGAAAGCCTATTGGTGGGATCACTCTGAAACTGCAGAAATGTTGGAGAATGGATGCGGAGGTTGATAGGGTGAATCATGAGAACCGATGGAACTAGGGGGAGGGGGCATGAGAGCAGAATTGTGGAGAAAGAGGTGGTCTCAGTGAGGGCTTCTTCACAATTTTGCCTATTGTTTTCAAAAGCTTTGCTTCTTATGTGTCATGAGTTTGTAGAAATAGATATAGAATAAGTTAGTCTATGTTTTGCAAATGTGATGAATCACTTCTGCATCTTCAAATGCTGGTTAACTGAGGAAAGATGTATACATTGAAGGTGGATTAGCATAGAATGATTATTACTTTCGTATTGCCAGTGGCTAATGATATTAAAACAACCTGAGTGAAGTGCATCTATTGTACAATGTACATTGAACTGTTTGTTGCCTAATGCTCCTACATCTGAATACACTGGACTAGTAATCAATGAGGTGGAGGTAATTTGGACCATCTACGCCATACTGCCTCCCTGTCGGAAAAAAAACTCAGTCCATAACATCATGGATTAGTGAGACATGAGTTCAGATCCCACCAGGGGAATTAAAAAACAGTTAATTTAAAAAAAAATTGGAGTAATAGAATGATTGTTTTAGAAAATATTAATCTTCCTCAGGGAACGAAATTGCCCTTTGGCTTTACTATTGAAGTATGTGAGCAGCTGGCACAGATATGGGTATTTAAGGGGGGTGTGAATAGGACTTGTTATGGTGCTACTGGCACTGGGCAGTAAATATCAAAAATGCATAATTATTGCTTGTACTTTTGCTTTTCATTTTTGGTTGAATTTAGAGTGTTTATCATTTTTTACTTGTTCTGTTATTGAAAGGTTGGAGAGACGTTTCAATTTAGCTCTAGATAAAACATGGCTAAATAAAAATTGGTAATAATAATTACAGATTAGTTCAGATTTTATTTATTTTTCTTCCTGAGAAGATTACGGAGAGTCGGTATGTCAAGGAGGACTCTCTCTAACTTCTACAGGTGCACAGTAGAGAGCATGCTGACCAGTTGCATCGTGGCTTGGTTCGGCAACTTGAGCACTCAGGAGCGGAAAAGACTACAAAAAGTAATAAACACTGCCCAGTCCATCATCGGCTCTGACCTCCCTACTATCGAGGGATCTATTGCAGTCGCTGCCTCAAAAAGGCTAACAGTATCATCAAAGACCCACACCATCCTGGCCACACACTCATCTCCCCGCTACCTTCAGGTAGAAGATACAGGAGCCTGTGGACTGCAACAACCAGTTTCAGGAATAGCTACTTCCCCACAGCCATCAGGCTATTAAACTCAACTGAAACAAATCTCTGAACATTAATATAATAATAATAATAATAATAATGGATGGGATTTATATAGCGCCTTTCTAATACTCAAGGCGCTTTACATCGCATTATTCATTCACTCCTCAGTCACACTCGGTGGTGGTAAGCTACTTCTGTAGCCACAGCTGCCCTGGGGCAGACTGACGGAAGTGTGGCTGCCATTCTGTGCCTACGGCCCCTCCGACCACCACCAATCACTCACACACATTCACACACATTCACACACAGGCAAAGGTGGGTGAAGTGTCTTGCCCAAGGACACAACGACAGTATGCACTCCAAGCGGGATTCGAGCCGGCCACCTTCCGGTCGCCAGCCGAACACTTAGCCCATTGTGCCATTATCAGTTGTTTTGCACCTTATCTGTTTATTTATTCATTTGTGTACATATTTATATAATGGTACTAGACCAAGTGCAGACCCGTTGGGTCTGTTCCCCCAACGTGCGGTTGTGGGGGGGGAGGCGACATGCAGCGTCACACACTAACTCCCCCCCCCCGCACTCACGCTAATGGAGGGGAGAGAGAGAGGGAGAGGGGGAGGAGAGAGGGGAGGAAAAAGGGGTGATGATGAGGGGCGGGGGGGAGAGGTGGGAAGAGGGAGGGGAGGGTGGATGGGAGGGGGGGTGGTGGGGGGAGGGGCGATGGAGGGATGGAGTGGGAGAAATAGAGGGGAGAGGGGGGGTAGAGGGGGGGGGAAAGTGGGCGAAAGGAGAGGGGGGCGAGAGGAGAGGGGGGGAGAGGAGATGGGGGAGAGGGGGAGAGGAGAGGGGGGGAGAGGAGAGGGAGAGGGAGGGAGAGGAGAGGGAGGGGGAGAAGATGAGGGGGGGAGAGGAGAGGGAGGGGGGAGAGGAGAGGGAGGGGGAGAGGAGAAGAGGGGGGGGGGGAGAGGGGGGAGAGAGAGTGCCTTTTTACTTCAACCCAAACCCAAACAACCATTTGCAGGCAGTGCTTTTTTACCTCTAACCATATTTTCATTTTCAAACCAAATTAAGGGTACTCACAGTGCTGTAGACATTTGTCAGTGTCATTCAAAGCTCTGATTGAGGCACACCACTTGCAGAGACTGATTGAGGCACACCACTTGCAGAGACTGATTGAAACACACCACTTCCTGGTTTTATAGTCCCTCCCCCTCTCTCCAGCAGGGGCAGCAGAGAGAATGGGGAATTTTGTAAAAACATTAATATCTCTGTCAATTTTCATCGACGGGAAAGATCTTCGGCACACATGCGGCGGAGGGGGGCTCTGAGCCGTAGGTGGCGGCGTACTCTCGGAAATCGCAGCACAGAAAGCCAAAACCGGTCAAGAACAGACTTTTAGTAATATAGATATGGACACACTGATCTGTTCTGTATTCATGCCTACTATATTCTGTTGTGCTGAAGCAAAGCAAGAATTTCATTGTCCTATATGGGACACATGACAATAAACTCTTGAAATCTTGAAATCTTGAATAGAAAGGTTTATTTTTGTTTTATTGGTTAGATTTGAAATATAATCAAACTGCATATTGAGTTTAGAGATATGACCCATACTGAAGGAACTTCAAGATTACATCATGAAGGTGTGTCTATTTGTCCAATGTTCTGGATATGAACCAGAACATTGAAAGTCATAGTTGCTGCAGCTTTGCAGACAAACTAGTAGCAACAATAGCAACAACAAAAACAAAATCAGTTATTCTAAGTAGACTAGAATAGTGCAAATACCAAAGTTGCTATAGCAACCACAGAAGTCTATAAAGGTTTGATGCCGAGGTAGGATTGTGCAACAACCTGCGCTGCACTCCCTCAATAGCAAGAATGTCCTTCCTTAAATTAGGAGACCAAAACTGCACAAAATACTGCAGGTGCGGTCTCACCAGGGCCCTGTGCAACTGTAATAGGACCTCCTTGCTCCTATACTCAAATCCTTTCACTAGGAAGGCTAACATACCATTTGCTTTCTTCACTGCCTGCTGTACCTGCATGCTGACTTACACTTACTAAGTGTAAAATAAAATCAAAGTACAATTTTAAACCAATAAAAAAAACAAAAAGAAGTGGCTGTTCAATCTCAATAAACATAACAATATTATCATTATTTATTATTGGTGTTTTTGGGATAATTCCACGTGCAAATTGGTCATCATATTTCCTGCGAGACAATTGCGACTTCACCTGGACATTTGATTTTGGATGTCTGAAAATAATAGTTTTTGTTTTTTTTGCTGAGGGAAGTTTATTTGCCACTGGGTAATATCTCAACTCTCCCTCCATTGCCTCATATTCTACCTCAGCCCCAATCCACTTCTTCTTCCTAGTTCTGGCCTCTTGTACATCTCCACCTTTGGCAGTCAGGCCCCACAAATGCTAAGGCCCCTAAGTTCTGGCATTCTCCTTCTAATATCTACCTCTCAATAATCAATAATGTTTTATTATTAATGTTTTATGTGTCATTCCTAACTGTCACTGTATGTCGTTGTCACTTGCGGGCGGAGCACCAAGGCAAATTCCTTGTATGTGAATACTTGGCCAATTAACTTATTCATTCTCTCTCCCATCCAAAACATTTAAATTGGCCAAGCTTTTGATTATCTGTCCTAATTTTACACATGGCTTGGTGACAACTGTTTGCTAATGTAGCACTTAGGATTTAGGGATTACTGTTGGCCATGGAAGTGTCTTCTGTGAATAGGGTTGCCAACTATCCCGTGTTAGCCGGGACATCCCGTATATTGGACTAAATTGGTTTGTCCCATATGGGACCGCCATTGTCCCGTATTTGACTACTACTACTTGAGTCTAGGGGACTGTCGGGTCGGAGCTTCGCGTCCGACCCCGCCTCACCCATCCCAATGTAGTGCAGCCCATGGAGTGCAGCAGCAGCACCTCGCCCCTGGGCCCGTCAGTCGGCAGCCCGGCCAGCTATCCGACCTTCGGACCTTTGCTTACCGCCGACACCACCACCCCTCCTTCTTCTCATGGCCAATCATTGGTTCATGAGTTGGATGGGGTGCTGGACTTTGCGTGCAGCAGAACACAAAGCCCAGCCGGCGGGCCAGCTGAGGAGGTTTGGCCCAGGCGCCGGACTTTGGCCCGGGTCAAAACTCCTCAGCTGACCCACCGGCTGGGCTTTGTGTGCAGTCCAACACCCGGGCCAACTCATCATTGACCCAGCCACGGACGAGTCGGTCAACGAATTGCCCCGGACTTGGTGACTTGGTTGACGTCCTGTTACTTTCCGTGCATCAGTTGCATGCCTGGTTCATGGAAAAGATCAAAATTCGAAATTCGAAATTCAAAGTACGGTTTCTACTGAATGTGTATCCCTTTTGCACCATCGTAAAGTCAAAATATCGTAAGTCGAAGCATCATAAGTCGAGGAGCATCTGTACTCTGTAATCACCAGAGGGTACGCTCACAGACAGATCCTAGATTTGATGCAACAGCGTGCGGCGTGCGTGTTGCATGTGCTGTTGATGCCACGCACCAGTGATTCACCTGTCAACCAATCACAGGCCCCCTTATGCGCATCAGTTGTACGCTATATTTTGCCAATTCCTGCCAAAACAAAGCTTCAGTAACGTCTGGTGTTGTTCGGTCGGTTTGGCGTCTGCAAATATGGATAAACTTGCAAAAAGGAAAAGACTGTGCAGTTATAACAAGCAATGGGAAGCAAAAAATACACGCTAAGCCCGTCAGCGGTGACTCGACGAAGGCCTTGTGTACTTTATGCCGTTGGGAACTTGTCCCTTAATTTGATCTTTTGTCCCTCATTTGGGAGTAAGAAAGATGACAACCCTACCTGTGAAATCGAAATAATGGACAAATTCCGGGTCACTACTGCTCTCCACCAGCCAAGAGATGAGTTCCAATCATTATAAATTCATCCTTTGGGAAGACCAAACTGGTCTGGAATTTAAAAAAAGCCCCATTGCACAAAGTAAAAGTTGGATTCAAATTACCCAATTGATACAATCCATCTTGAATTACTAATGCCTTTGGACAATAGTGCATTATTTTTTGTTATGGCAGACTTCTGACAACGGGCCAGTGTTTATTACTCTGGGAATGCGGTGAATCAGTTCACAAAAAATGCTGCTATTTTGTTGATTTTGCAGGACTCCTGAGTAAAGCCAGCTGCAGACAACACCTCAGGATGCAGGTCTTTGGACATGGCATTGGGACTTGGCTTCTCGTGGGATTTGTAGCTGTGACGTTTGATTTCGTCAGCGAGGCACAAGCTCAAGGTAATTTTTGCCAAGATAAAAACAAAATCACTCTGATGTGCAGAAGTGAGGAAAATCATTTAAAATGAATTTAAGTTCTTTTGCTGTACCTTGTAAATGTAAAATTTTATGTGCCTGCAAAAAAAAATAAAATTATTATTGTAGCAAAATAGAAGATGCAAGGTAGTTATTCCAAATTGTGTATTGTGTTAGTATTTTAATAACCTGAATTCGTTTTGGGGCTTTTTTTTTTACTGTGTACAACGTACGATGATATGCCCCATAGGCTCCTGAACTTGATGGAGTAATCACTCCAATTGGACATTCTCCTTGTCGATCTACAGAAGGCACATATCTGATTACCCTTTTGTAACATTCATTCTGCCTTTTAACCACAGCCGTCAGTGTTATTTTGACAAGCCTTCTCTGAAAAAGTGTTAAACCTCCCTGTCATATTTTCTCACATCAGGGTATCACAGTTGGCATTTTCGGAGCACACAATCTGAATTGTCTCAGACTTCACCATCTGTCAGCACTTAATAAAATGTTGGCTCCATTTCACCCTTGGAATTGTAGGTTCAGACTGAACTGATTTTTCTTTGTCTCAGCACTCGTAACACAAGTCTGGAGCTGCCCTGTGAACTAACTCGAATGAAAGGCTCTGGTTGGATCCTTGGGTGAAGCAATCTGGTGATGTTAGCATCACACTAAGACTGAGGGGTAAATACTGCTTAACCTCTTGACCGGTGGAGGATATTATAACAAGAATGTTATACAAATCTGAGCGGAATTGCAATCTTTCCTCTACTTTTGTGCTAACGCAGCATTCAAGTAACTTTGAGCAAAAAGCAAAATGCTGGAGGAACTAAACGGTTCAGGCAGCATCTGTGGATAGCATGTTGTACTCTGCTATTCTTCTGACTCTATGGAAGTGAAATGATTTTAATGCTTGGACACAGCAAAGCAGAATGTCAGTGGTCTTGACTGGGGATGAATTTTGGAGAAGTTCCTTTTAATTTTGATCAATTTCCTGCACACCAAGAGAGTGATCTGTAGTTGATAGCATAGCAAGGGCATGATTGTATCAGCTTCCAATTGTACTCCATATATTGAAAGTAACTCAATTTTATTGAGTACTAGACCAAGTGCAGACCCGTTGGGTCTGTTCCCCCAACATGCGGTTGTGGGGAGGGGAGGCGGGGAGGCAGCGTCATTCAAAGCTCTGATTGAGGCACACCACTTGCAGAGACTGATTGAGGCACACCACTTGCAGAGACTGATTGAGGCACACCACTTCCTGGTTTTATAGTCCCTCCCCCTCCCTCCAGCAGAGGCAGCAGAGAGAATGGGGAATGTTGTAAAAACATTAATATCTCTGTCAATTTTCATCGACGGGAAAAATCCTCGGCACACATGCGGCAGAGGGGGGCTCTGAGCGAGGTGGCCAAAAATGACGGCCGTAGGTGGCGGCGTACTCTAGGAAACCGCAGCACAGAAAGCCAAAACCGGTCAAGAACAGAGTTTTAGTAATATAGATATTTAGGGTTCGATTACTCTTTTGTGCGTTTATTATCGACATTATTTCACCCTCGCCCCAATCCACCCTATACCACCCCACTGAATTGAATATAAGGTCACTTCAAATTGATCAGGTAAGAATAGAGAGATGACTAGCATTATTATTTATTTCAGTTTCCTTTAGTACTTATTAAATTTAACACAAAATACAAAAGCTAACTTTAGTGCTGTGGCTGTATTTGTCGATATTTAAATAAAAGCCAGATGTTTTGTTTGATAATTGAGGTATTGATGTAATCCTTCTCAGAAGAGCTCTTAATATTTGATGACGTATCTGCAAACGACAAAACTGCACCAGAAATCATTTGAAAATTGTTGTGATTTTCAATAATAACAGCAATAATAATCACAGTTCCATTTTTTGTCTTTGTGTCCTGCACACATGTTGACTATGAATAATAAATAGAATTGCATACGTTGGTCAATTGACCAACGAGAAATGGCTTCTCTGTGATCATGTTGAAACAGTAACAGTGTTTAAGATCGAAGTGACATGATGGAGGAATCTTGAATGAATGGTTACATTGAATACATATAGAAACATAGAAAATAGGTGCAGGAGTAGGCCATTCGGCCCTTCGAGCCTGCACCGCCTTCAATATGATCATGGCTGATCATCCAACTCAGTATCCTGTACCTGCCTTCTCTCCATACCCCCGATCCCTTTTGCTACAAGGGCCACATCTAACTCCCTCTTAAATTAAGCTAATGAACTGGCCTCAACAACCTTCTGTGGCAGAGAATTCCCCAGATTCACCACTGTGTGAAAAATGTTTTTCTCATCTCTGTCCTAAAATACCTTATCCTTAAACTGTTACCGCTTGTTCTGGACTTCCCCAACATCGGGAACAATCTTCCTGCATCTAGCCTGTCCAACCCCTTAAGAATTTTGTAAGTTTCAATAAGATCCTTCCTCATATACAATTAACTAAAGATAACAAATGGTTAAATCTCAGTCTTTGAATAAAATAACTTCATTCTTAATCCCATGAAACATCTGTTCCAACATGTTAGGCATTTCTCACAAATGCAAATGATAAAATTCTATTGACAATTACTATTGAAAGGTTCAAATTGTTCAAAATGCTGGAGTGACTCAGCGGGTCAGGCAGCGTCTCTGGAGAAAATGGACAGGCGACCTTTCAGATTGGGACCCCTCTTCAGACTTCTTCAGTCATAAGGTCATAAGTGATAAGAGTAGAATTAGGCCATTTGGCCCATCAAGTCTACTCCGCCATTCAATCCTGGCTGATCCATCTCTCCCTCCTCATCCCACTCTCCTGCCTTCTCCCATGACCTCTGACACCTCTACAAATTAAAAATCTATCTATCTCTGCCTTAAAAATATCCACTGACTTGGCCTCCACAACCTTCTGTGGCAAAGAATTCCGCAGATTCACCACCCTCTGACTATAGACATTTCTCCTCATCTCCTTCCTAAAAGAATGTCCTTTAATTCTGAGGCTATGACCTCTAGTCCTGGACTCTCCCACCAGTCCCAACCCAAAACGCACCTGTCCATTTTCTCAAGGGATGTGGCCTGACCCTCGGAGTTACTCCAGAATTTTGTGTCTATCTTTGGTATAAACAAGCACCTGCAGTTCCTTGTTATTCCAAAGTTTCCAGATGGGCAGGAGAGGATTACATTCTTATTTCCTGAAATTTAATGTGCAGCGGTAGAGTTTCTCCCTTACAGCGCCAGAGACTCGGGTTCAATCCTGATGACTGGTGTTGTCAGCATGGAGTTTGTACGTTCCTAGTGTCGAGGATAGATCTAGTGTATGGGTGATCGATGGTCGGCGTGGGCTCGGTGGGTCGAAGGGCCTGTTTCCAAGCTGTATCACTAAACTAAACTAAACTAAACTAAACTAAACTAATGCTTTCCATCCCCACCTCCCTCCCAATTGCTCTACTCACTTCATTCACCCCCATCAGATAGAAGATTGAGGAGGGATCTTATAGAAATTAGGTGCAGGAGTAGGCCATTCGGCCCTTCGAGCCTGCACCGCCATTCAATATGATCATGGCTGATCATCCAACTCAGTATCCCATACCTGCCTTCTCTCCATACCCTCTGATCCCCTTAGCCACAAGGGCCACATCTAACTCCCTCTTAAATATAGCCAATGAACTGGCCTCGACTACCCTCTGTGGCAGAGAGTTCCAGAGATTCACCACTCTGTGTGAAAAAAGTTCTTCTCATCTCGGTTTTAAAGGATTTCCCCCTTATCCTTAAGCTGTGACCCCTTGTCCTGGACTTCCCCAACATCGGGAGCAATCTTCCTGCATCTAGCCTGTCCAACCCCTTAAGAATTTTGTAAGTTTCTATAAGATCCCCTCTCAATCTCCTAAATTCTAGAGAGTATAAACTAAGTCTATCCAGTCTTTCTTCATAAGACAGTCCTGACATCCCAGGAATCAGTCTGGTGAACCTTCTCTGCACTCCCTCTATGGCAATAATGTCCTTCCTCAGATTTGGAGACCAAAACTGTACGCAATACTCCAGGTGTGGTCTCACCAAGACCCTGTACAACTGCAGTAGAACCTCCCTGCTCCTATACTCAAATCCTTTTGCTATGAAAGCTAACATACCATTCGCTTTCTTCACTGCCTGCTGCACCAGCATGCCTACTTTCAATGACTGGTGTACCATGACACCCAGGTCTCGCTGCATCTCCCCTTTTCCTAGTCGGCCACCATTTAAATAATATGTTCTGCTTGAGTGTTGGCAGTCTGTGCTCTCCTGGGTCTCGGCAAGAAACAAGCCATTTTGTGCCAGAACACTTCTCTGCACTAAAATGAAAATGCTTCCATATGGTCAATTTCTTATGGCTACTTTAGAAAATGGTATATAGAGGCCAGGAAATCAATTGACAAAATGATAATTTTATAACTGAGGGAAATGGCCAGAAACAGTTTGCTTCACAAACCACAAAACCATATCCATTTGTTCCTCGTTCCTAAAGTCTTGATCATCCAAGACTTGAGAGGTGATACTGAAGTTGAAATAAGAGGTGGCCGGCAATTCACGACATGTCCCGTTGATTGTTGGGAGCCTGCCAAGTGAGAGCAGTGGAGTTCTTGCGGTGAAGAAACACTGCTGGCACAGCCCATGGTTTTACTAGTTGAGTAGCTGAGAGATCAGAGACATTTTTTAAAGAGATCACTAAAGCAAAGGCTTGACAAGGTCCCACATGGTAGGCTTGTCTGGAAAGTTAGATCACATGGAATCTGAGGCCAGCTCGCCACATGAATTCAAAATTGGCGGAAGGAGTTGAAGGGTACTTGTGGAAGGTTGTTCTCCTGATTGGAGGCCTGTGAGGCCTGACGACATAAGGTTATTCTCCTGATTGGAGGCCTGTGAGGCCTGAATACAATGAGTATGGTACTGGGTTGTACTCATTAATGATTTGGATGCCAATGCATTTAACATTGGTAGTAAATTTTCAGATAGAGAGTCATAGTCATAACAGCATGGAAACAGGATCTTCATTCGAAATTGCCCATGCTGGCCAAGATGCCCCAGTTACACGTTCCACCTGCCCGTGTTTGGCCATCAACAAAATTAGTGGTATAGTAGAGAGAGAGGAAGAATATTTAACATTACAACAAGATCAGTTGGGAAGGTAGGGCCAAGAAATGGCAAATGAATTTAACTCTGACAAGTGTGAGCTGCTGTACTTTGGAATATCAAACTAAGTCTTGCACATGAAATGGTAGAGCCCTGGAGAGTTCTACAGAAGAGTAAGATCTAGGAGTAGATCCGTAAAAGTCCCGTGAAACGATTCCGTAAAAGTGCGAGTAGGTGGACAGTGTGGTGAAGAAGGCGTCTGCAATACTTGCCTTCATTGGGAAAGGTATTGAGTACAAAAGTTGGGACTTCATGATGCAGCCACACAAGTCTTCTCTGCTGCACTCTTTCCAGTTTAATAGCATCCATCCTGTCGCAGGGTGAAGAAAACTGGACACAGTACTCCAAATGTGGCTTCACTAATATCTTGTAACATAACATCCCAACTTCTGGAAACAAGCAACTGCAGGTGCTGGTTTACTAAGGAAAGGCACAAAATGCTGGAGTAACTCAGTGGTCAGGTAGCATCCCTTGAGAACATGGATAGGTGACATTTCCAGTTGGGACTCTTCTACATACTGAATGCCATTCCCTGGTTTGATTTCCCAAATGCAATCCTCCACATGCTCTTCAGTCCACGTGCTCAGTTGATCAAGAGCCTGCCATATTTTTATATAACCATCTTCACAGTCTTCATCCAACTCATTGATGTAAACCACAAACAACAATGGGCGCAGCACTAATCCCTGAGGCATAACACTTGTCACAGGTCTCCGGTTGACATTGTGCCCTTTCACCACCACCCCCTGCTTTCTTCCATAAGCATAGGAAAAGAAAAAAATATAACCAATTAGAAAAAATTCTCTATTAGAAAACGGCCAATTTGACAAGGCTGAGATGTGATTTGGCCAAAGATGACTGGAATGGGTTACCAGTTAAATCTGTGCTAGGGCAGTCCCACAATATGAAATGGGAAAAACTATCACCCCTGGATATCAAGGAGTGTTTGAGATAGAATAAAATGATAATGGGGAGCTTGTTTCACATGCCTAGAGCTCAGCACAGCGTAATGCCTGGAGGAGCGCCGAAAGTGAAGCGGTGAATGACGAAGCTGGAAGGGTTGCATGAAAAGATCATAGTGAGGCAAAACTCAAGCAAAATGCAAAGGGGTTTTGTGCATAAAGGGAAGGAGGGTAACAATAAAGCAGGGTGCTTTGAAATTGGAAAATGAACTAATGTTTGGAGATGGAAAACGTGCCTCTGGTTTTAAATGAATGCATTATATCTGTGTACACATGGTGATGTTGTTGCAGACAAATATAGCAAACGGCGACTAGCTCATTGAAAGTTGATGCATTGCCAACTATGGATCAGACAATTTCCATGATTTTAAAGCATAAAGCAAGGAAATAGTGGGGCTCTCATCTCAATTTTCAATTGTTTCGTGCTTTACCTACTAGTGAAAGGGATGGATAGAGTGACTATGGAACATCAGGACATAGGACACGGGAATCACTTCTGAAAGAATGCATAAATCATCACCTCAATTCACTGGATGATCATACCATACCACAAATCACTGTTATTGTTACTCCAAGTTAAGACTTCAAACACATCACTTTGTTCTCCCCCTTGAGCTGTTGGCAGAGGCGGAAAAGAACAGCTGTTATCTCCATGTCGTACTCTTGAATGTCTTTCCACAGAGGTGTCTTAAATCAACATATACTCAGTTCTCATTAAGAATCAAATGTTCTGCGCTAGTCTCATCAAAGGTCTTTATAAACCACGTCGAGCAAGTCAGCTGAACACGGCGAATGGGAGAATAAAGACGCTCAGCGCAAGAGCCTGGGTTTTACATGCTTTCCTCTCCAACAAGATTAAAGTTTTCTATAATGTCTCAGGGACAGTACGGTGGTGCAGCTGGTAGAGTTGCTGCCTCACAGCACCAGAGACCCGGGTTTGATCCTGACTGCGGGTGCTGGCCGTACAGAGTTTGTACCTTCTCCCTGTGACCGCATGGGGTTTCTCCGGGATCTCTGGCTTCCTCCCACAATCCAAAGATGCGCAGGTTTGGTAGGTTAATTGGCTTGGTATAATTGTTGATTGTCCATAATAGGATAGTGCTAGTGTGCAGGGATCGCTGGTTAGCACAGACTCGTGGGCTGAAGGGCCTGTTTTCGTGTTATATCTCTAAACTAAATTAAAAGAAACTAAAAGACGGCATTGTTAATATCTCCTCAGAAATATTCTCAGTGATGGACTGACCAAACATAATTTTGCTTATAGACACAAAATGCTGGAGTAACTCAGCAGGACAGGCAGCATCTCTGGAGAGAAGGAATGTGTGATATTTTGGGTCGAGACCCTCCTTCAGACAGTGGAAGGGTCTCGACCCAAAACGTCACAGCATTTTGTGTCTACCTTCGCTTTAAACCAGCATCTGCAGTTCTTACCTACATAAATTTGCCTCACTGTTAGCATAGTTGTATTTTGGCACAACATAATTTTTGTTCCTGTTGTTTTAGTAACGCTAGATGATTTGTTATGACTGTTGCTTTTGTTGATTTGGTTTGCTTTTCTAGATCAAGGGTCATAGCTAAGAGGCACCAAGAGTCCCAGATGCTTGGATCTTTGGCTAACTCAATGTAAACCTACTTACTTTGAGAGGGGCATTTGAATCTGCACCTACTGTTAATTCCCTGGGTTCTAAATCTGCTTAGTTATGAACCCTGAATTTGCAATGGTGGTTCAGTTATTTAACTGGTGTGTTGGTGACGGATAACAAACACTTGTTTTTATTATTATTAAATAGTCAAATGAACGAAGGAATAAAATTTCATCAACTTTTGTTAAGCACAGAAAATGAATAGCAGGAAAATTCATTTAGATTATACTTTGGATGGCAGGGAGATTCTTAGTCTTTATGTGTTTCCGTATCATACAACTTACTCTCTCTGTAGGCTGTACCGCACAGTTCTTGGATAGGTGTTGTAAACCTCATGAGAAAAGCTTACTTGCCAAGTATTTTTTCTGTACACAAACTAATCGTTTTATGTAGTGTGTTTGAAACAGCGTTCTATGCTAACAAACGATTAAATAGAGGGAAATATTGCTTGCTTAAGTTTAAAAGTGAACTGGAGAGTTTTGCAGATTTGGAAATGTCAATTGTATGCACAGGAACTGAGCAACCAGTGTGTACAAATAGTTTGGAGCCACGTTTAATCCTGCGGTGAATGGAGTTTGAGTCTTGATTATTGGTGTTGATTTACTGTGATGGCACAACTATTTTGAAATAACCACTACATCTGTTTCAAATGTTGAGTTAACTCTCATTTCTCTTTTCTTTTTGTACACCTTGCAGTTGCCTCCCCAACAAGATTAAAGTTTTCTATAATGTCTCAGGACAGTGTTAAGATTACATGGAAACCTCCTAGAGGGAGATTTCACGAATACAGATTAACTGTGCACCAGTTGTAGGTAAGAATTTTATAATACGTTCAGATTCTTGTTCTGTTAACGGTCGTAAAATATTTTAAAGCAACATTCAAGATTTTCCCCCCTACTTTTACAGCTTGTGCATATATATGTTATTCTCGAGATATCACATTTCTGTAATGTTTGATGTTTATGGACAGATGTTGATGTTAAAGGGAATGTACAGGAAGTCTAGATGAATGCTTTGTATTCAAAGAAAAATTATCCAAGATTTAAAATTGACCTTAATGAGTTTTTTTAACCCAACCCGCTGATTGGAAACCAGTGAGGTATGCACGTCCTGGTTTCATACTGTGCTTGGCTCTAATACCTATTAAAGGCAACATTTGACAGGATGGAAGGCTAACATTTCACCCGGTTCTTGAGGGCTGGAGCAAAATTCCACCCTTTGGAAAATAAGATATTTGAATGGGAGACTCTTAGAAACATAGAAAATAGGTGCAGGAGTAGGCCATTTGGCCCTTCGAGACTGCACCGCCATTCAATATGATCATGGCTGATCATCCAACTCAGTATCCTGTACCTGCCTTCTCACCATACCCCCTGATCCCTTTAGCCACAAGGGCCACATCTCACTCCCTCTTAAATATAGTATCTGTAAATGGACCCCATGGCTTCGTTAACTTGAATAACTACCGTTGATAAAATATCAACCTATAATCTCATTGCACCTCTACCCAATTTCATGTGGATTTCCAATTCAAAGTGCTGAAGATTACTGTGAATGCATTACATCTGTGCCAGCTGGTTTGGCAGGGCTATCAATTGATGCCATCCTTTCCCCATGATATCTTTTCCCTTCAATGATTAATCCAGTTCTTTTTTTTCTATTGAATGTTTCCTTAGTCCGTTTTCAGACAGTGCATTCTACAACATAATAAATCTTTTTCTGCTGATACCTTTCACTCCATATCTTTGTGTTACTTGCCCACCTGCCAATGGGAACAATATATTTGTTTGCCCTGACTTGATTTCAACTTTAATCTTCTCTGCTCCAAGAAGAACACATTATTTAGTACATTCCACTGCAATTATTAATAGTGTGTATCTGTATGTGTAAATAATGCCAAACAGCCACCCTGTGATTGCAGCATCACCAAAGTTACTGAAATCTTGGGATATTTTCTGGATTAGGAGATGCCCAGGATAAACTTAATAATTAACATTGTACTTCATGTGTGTGATCCAGTAATGATTGTATCACAGTGAACGATGTTTAGCTCCTAATAACTGCTGCAGCATTGTCAGTTTTTTGCTTCGGGTAAAACAGATCAATGAAGTGATATACCTTGAGGTTATCTAGTTTATGAGGGTAGTAAATGGGTCCCACACTAATGGAGCAACATATCCTCTGGCGTAGTCACCTCTCGGTGTGCAAGATACAATTTTAATAAGTAAGCTCAGTGTTTTAAGTACTAAGCTGCATTTTTTCATGGAGGTTTTTGTGAATCATTAAGGGCTGTAGGAATTTCTCGGCATTTTTCTAAGTCTGTATGGAAATTGTTCAGGTTTTGAAGACTAAGTTTTGACTTGAGAGCAAATGAGAAAAGGAAACCAGAAGGCAACTTGCAGCCTCGTTACTTTGAGGTATTTTCCAACAAAAGTTAAAAGCTTGCTTAATGATAACTGTGTACGATTGGGTTTGAATAAATGTAGGGTTGATTACAATTGTATGCAACAGAGTATTATGTTCATTAACTCTTCACAGGTCAGTAGTTTTCATTCCTGGCAGGTGTGGAACTTCTCCTGTTCTTTTCCTCAAGTATAACAACTTCATTGAGATGAGAAAAACATTTTTCACACAGAGTGGTGAATCTCTGGAACTCTCTGCCACAGAAGGTAGTTGAGGCCAGTTCATTGGCTATATTTAAGAGGGAGTTAGATGTGGCCCTTGTGGCTAAAGGGATCAGGGGGTATGGAGAGAAGGCAGGTACAGGATACTGAGTTGGATGATCAGCCATGATCATATTGAATGGCGGTGCAGGCTCGAAGGGCCGAATGGCCTACTCCTGCACCTATTTTCTATGTTTCTATGTTTCTATGTTTCATTCTTCATTCATGTTTTTAAATCCCTTTCTTTATTGCAATCACCTGCAGACTCCTGTCCCTCTGTAAATTTGGATGCCTTTCCATTTCTGGCCTCTTGTTCATCCCCATACTTTACTTCATTATTTGCTATTCAGTGACTTTGGGTCTGAGATCTATAATGCCCCTGTCCCACTTAGGAAACCTGAACGGAAACCTCTGGAGACTTTGCGCCCCACCCAAGGTTTCCGTGTGGTTCCCGGAGGTTGCAGGTGGTTGCCGGAGGTTGCAGGTAGTGGAAGCAGGTAGGGAGACTGACAAAAACCTCCGGGAACCGCACGGAAACCTTGGGTGGGGCACAAAGTCTCCAGAGGTTTCCGTTCAGGTTTCCTAAGTGGGACAGGGACATAAGAGTCCCTCTCAAAATCGCTCTGCCTATCAACACTGTTTCCTGCTTTCAGATGTTCCTTTTAAAAATCTATTTCTTTGCAAGCTTTTTGTCACTGTCATCATATCCGAGTGACTACGAGTCAGATTTTGCCCGTTAATAATCCTGCAAAATGCCTTTGGGACACCAGTAGATGTAATGTTACCACCAGGGTTGGCTGCCTTGCCTTAGGCTTGCCTTCAATGCTATATCTGTTGACAATAATCAATAACCAACCCTTGACGTAATTGTTTTTCTATCCACCACCGGAGGAACTCAGCGGGTCAGGCAGCGGCTCTGGAGGGAAATAGTAGATGACATTTCGGGTCAGGATCCTTCTTCAGGCTGTCCATTTGCCTCCAAAGATGCTGCTGGATCCGTAGAGTTCCTCCAGCAGTTTGTTTATTACTTAAAATTCCACGTATATTAAAATAATATACGTGGAGTTAATCAGAGGGACCTACTTCCCATGGAGGGAGAGGGGGAGGTGGGGTTGCTGAGATTGGGAGCAATTAATTGAAAAGTTAGAGGGGGGATGAGGATACATTTGGGCATCGCAGTGGCGCAGTAGAGTGTTGCTCCCCTACAGCGATTACAGCGCCAGAGACCTCGGTTCGATCTTGGGTACGTTGCTCATCTGTACGGAGATTGTACATTCTCCCCGTGACCACATAGGTTTCCTCCCACACTCCAAAGATGTGCAGGTTTTGTAGGTTAATTGGCTTGGTATAAATGTAACAATTGTATAGTGTGTAGGATAATTGTTAACGTGTGGGGGTTGCTGGTCGGTGCTGACTCAGCGGGCCGAAGGGCCTATTTCCGTGCTGTGTCACTAAACTAAGTTAAACTAAACATTAACTCCTAAAAGGTGATTGGTAGGAGTCTGGAACTTACTCCCCAAGAGGGTGGGAGTAGTAGAAACCTTCACATTTAAACAAGATTTGGATGACCTGCAGGGCCACAGCCCAGCCATGGAAGGGTGAATTACACTGGGTAGCTCCTGCATGATTAGCACGGAAATGATGAGCTGATTGTGGCCACCTTTGTTATAAATGCTCTGATGTTGCCTTTAATAGCCTTGCTGCATCTTTATTTTAAACCCTGCACCCCCAGCCTTGTTCCATACTTCTTTCCCTCCCTAACCTTTCCAGAAAGGAAATTGTTTTTCTCTCAACCCGATGATCATCTCAACAACCTCATTAAGTTCCCCAATTCCTCCTGTGACCAGGTGTTCTATCTGCCCTTTAGGCCTGTTACAGATCAGCTCAATTGGCAGATTATTCCTGTCACCAACAGCATACAGAGTTAGGCTAATGTCACACAATGGAAATGCAGTACAGGGCTCCCCCTCTTTGGCCAGAGCTATCATCTTAAGCTGGGTAAACCCTTCTTCACATATTCCTCCTTTGCCTTGTCACTTCCCAATAGCTGTGGCCTTACGGCCATTCCAGCTCTCTGCATCCCACCAATTCTGACATTAAACATTCCAGAGCTTGGAAGTTGAATTCAAACTTAGAATCTTAGATAGATGGATGTTTTTAAGGTCACCATATTGATGATGATGAAACTTGGGCAAGTGAATAGGATTGCGATACTGTCCAGTTAGGACATAGAATTCTGGAAGGACTGCAGATGGGGAGCTGGGAATGGAAGTAGGACTGAAGCCTCTTGGACCTGGTCGGTCAAACCTCTTGCCCTGTTCACTCCTGGGTGGCCTCCTTTTCTGTATTCTCTACAAACCTCAGGTCATCCAAAGCTTGCTGGCACATTCTAACTCTCACATTGTCTTGTGGCCATTGGCCTATACTGGTTCCTGATTAGATAAAGTCTTTAAAGTCCTCACCGTGCTTACATATCCCTTCATGGTTTTGCCCTCCCTATCTCAAACGCAACCTATCCTGCAAGTCAAAGATCTCCACACCCTTCCAATTCTGGCATCAAACATGCCCTGAAATTTAATTAGTCCACAACTTGTCTTGATTGTGCCTCCGTTGCTAAGGTCCTGAGATCTAGAGCACAGCAGGATGCAAGAAAAGAGGAGCAGGGGAAGAGTACCTGTTCCCTCAAGCCTGTCCCCATAGCCTGTTCATAGTCTCTCAACTCTTTTTCAATGCCAGTTCTCCACAGCCCTCTATTCCCTGCTCTTTCCAGAATTATTTTACCTCTTCTTTAAATATTACCAATGATTCAGCCTCCACAATCCACGGGGCAAAGAATTCCAGAGATTCACCACCTTCTGAGAGAAGAAATTCGTCTTGAAATCTCTTCATCTTGCTACGTCTTGCTTTAAGGAAGACATCCTGAAAATCAAGCTTGCTCTCAAATCTTCTGATCACTTCTGTTATTTCCAGATGTGGCTTGGTGTCTGATTTTGTTGATAATATGCATGACGAACATTATGGACCATCCTGCCCTATCTAAAGGTGCTTCGGAAATGCAAGTTGTTGTTGCTGTATTCTTGTGTTTTCCAATTTTCTTCAACTCCTCACTTTTTCCTCAATGGCAGGTGGTAAACCCCAGAAATTAAGCATACGGAAGGGTGAGACAGCTGTCGTGGTGGAAGGTCTTCTCCCCAACCAGGAGTACGTGGTGCAACTGTTTGCGATCAACAATAAAAAAGAAAGTGCACCAGCTCAGGGGCGGTTTACAAGTAAGTATCTTGTAACAGACGAGGTCGGGGTGCTGGGGCTGAAGGGAGAAAAGAGTCTGGCTTACTAACCCAAGCTCGGCCGGATCCAACTGTAGGGTTTGACTCAGGTACACAGTAAAGAATTGTATCATGTCGTAAAGCTGTTCCATCACACATGTGCTCCCAACAGCTCCCAACTATACAGAGGATTTCAGTATAGGAGTAAAGAGGTTCTTCTGCAGTTGTATAGGGCTCTGGTGAGACCACATCTGGAGTATTGTGTACAGTTTTGGTCTCCTAATTTGAGGAAGGACATACTTGTGATTGAGGCAGTGCAGCGTAGGTTCACGAGATTGATCCCTGGGATGGCGGGACTGTCATATGAGGAAAGATTGAAAAGACTAGGCTTGTATTCACTGGAGTTTAGAAGGATGAGGGGATTTCTTATAGAAACATATAAAATTATAAAAGGACTGGACAAGATGCAGGAAAAATTGTCCCAATGTTGGGCGAGTCCAGAACCAGGGGCCCCAGTCTTTGAATAAAAGGGAGGTAATTTAAGGCTGAGGTGAGAAAAAACGTTTTCACCCAGAGAGTTGTGAATTTATGGAATTCCCTGCCACAGAGGGCAGTGGAGGCCAAATCACTGGATGGATTTAAGAGAGAGTTAGATAGAGCTCTAGGGGCTAGTGGAGTCAAGGAATATGGGGAGAAGGCAGACACGGGCTATTGATAGGGGACGATCAGCCATGATCACAATGAATGGCGGTGCTGGCTCGAAGGGTCGAATGGCCTCCTCCTGCACCTATTTTCTATGTTTCTATGTTTCTATGTAACAGACTCCTGGTTCTGTTTTCTGTGATGAATCTTGCAAACCATTCCTTATCAATCACAGCTTTGGCCATTTATGACTCGTCCCTTGTGCTATCAATTTGAACTGGTGAATGGGCTTGAGAAAGAGGTTCGATGTGATAGTCATATTATAGCTGCTAGACAAAGAACGGATAGCCAGTGCAACAAATAAAATGCAAAACTCAAACGAACATCGATGGAAACTGCAGAGCTGGTTAGATGATTTTAAAAAAATGTTTAGATATTTTCGCAATATGCCTGGTGCCCTTTGATTCAAAGGCGAGTGGGAGAGCAAGTTGTGAGAGCATGCAGAGTCTAGAGGGATGTATCTATGTTGAGTGGTGGGACATATTTGGCAGATGGAGTATAATGTGGCTTGGCTATTTTGTATGAGGAATAGAATTTTTTTAAACTTAAACGCAGGGCAAACGGAAGGTGCTGAGGTGGAGCGGGATAAGGGATCCTCAGACACGGGATATAGTTAGCATACAGGTACAGTCAGTATTGTAAAACTCTGGAAAATCTGCAGTCTGACTGTCTGAAAATCATGTAGGTTTAGCATTGGGTTCACCAGGTAATGTTTGTTGCCTTCTCTGTCCATTCTCTATTCCCTTGCTCACCGTCCATTCACTGCCACCTAGATCCCTCTCTCTCTGCCCAATCACAGGGCAACTGGTTCCTGTAATCTCTTTAAACTTAATGGGTTCATTGGGGATAAAAAAACATCTACTTGCCCTGCTCACAGTTCCATGAAGGCTCGCTGGGTTGATTCTGGGGATGAAGGGCTTGGCTGATGGGGAATGGTTGAGCAGGTTGGAGTCATGTTCAATGGAAATCTGAAGAATGAAAGGTGATCTTATTGAAACATACACTTCTGAGGGAGAGGTAGGAGGGGGATCGTGACTGGTCGAATGCTGAGAGGGTGTTTCCCTGTTGGGGGTGTCTAGAGCTAAGAATGGTGGAATAGATTGAGAAAAAGGGATCACCCATTTAAGACTAAGTTGTGGAGGAATGCCCCCTCTCTGAGTTGTGAATGTTTAAAATTCTCTCCCCTAGAAAGCTGTGGAGTAGAATCACTGTCGGTATTCACAGCCAAGATAGGTTTTGTCCACATGAAGGCCAAGGGTTGTGTGGAGCTGAGGCCAAGATGAGTTAAGATCTTTGATTAGTATGGGTGTCAGGCGTTATGGGGAGAAGGGAGGAGAATGGGGTTATGAGGGAGAGATAGATCAGCCATGATTCAATGGCGGAGTAGACGTGATGGGCCAAATGGCCTAATTCTGCTCCCATCACTTATGACCTTAAGGCCTTATGATCTTATTGAGTGATAGAGCAGGTTTTAGGATCTGAATGACCTACTTCTATTTCTTATGTATTTTTGGTTCACTTCACAAAAGCTTCCATATCCAGGGGCATGAATTTGCTGATGAGAGAGCAGATTCTGTATCTAATTACTTAACATGGAGAAATTTACAGGTCAAATTAGATTACCAATTCGTAGAGTTGACAAAAGGCAGAACTAGCTATTTCCTGTGCCAGGTTGGTAACTTTTTTTCCTTTCGTACAGTGAGGGCATCACGCAGCAGAGGCAGGCAAGGATCCCCCTCCCAAACTAAACCAAAGAAAGTATCGGACTCTCAAGCCGGCAATACCACAACTGATGAAGGTAGGCTTCTAACAGTGCCAATTACACTGCATATCTTTCTCAATTTGAATGAGAATACTTTGAGTCCTTTTTTCCTTACCGTGCAACAATAGAACAGGCCAGGATTAATAAAATGTAGGCTTTAGTCATAACTGTAAGACTTGGTGACATTTGACAATCGCTTCATTTGAGTGATCACAGATGAAAACAGTGGTTCTGGAAAAATAACAATCAAACAATTTTACTGGTAAGGAAAGTGCAGATGGTTGGGTTGTGCGATGGGCATTCCCGGTAAGTTTACCCAACCAAAATTCTGGTTTAAAACTTTTGTATCTCATATTTGCTCAATGCCCCACATGGAGAAAGACTTCCAAAGGGAGTATCGTCATACGGAGTCTTGTTTTTGAGGTGGGGTGTCAGACACTTTCTTAACCCAATCCAAGAGTGCAATTGGGGTTGCCAACTCTTCAGTCTGGCCTAGGATGGTCCATGAACTGAAGGTTAGTTTGGCCACCATAAGAAGTCGGTGCAGCAAACTGATGTAGAGAGGGTATATGGACTAACAATTGCACCAGCACCAGTGAAGCATATGCTGTGAACTTGTTTAAGAAGGAACTGCAGATGCTGGAAAATCGAAGGTACACAAAAATGCTGGAGAAACTCAGCGGGTGCAGCAGCATCTATGGAGCGAAGGAAATAGGCAACGTTTCGGGCCGAAACCCTTCTTCAGACTGATGGGGGGGGTTGGGGGGGGGAGAAGAAAGGAAAAAGGAGGAGGAGGAGCCCGAGGGCTGAGGGAGAGATAGGAAGAGGAGGAGACAGCGAGGGCTAACAAAATTGGGCTGGGTGAGGATGTGGTCGTAGAGTCGGAGGGAAGGGGGGGATCACAGGGGGGGGGGGGGGGGGGGTAGTTAGAGAGGAGGTTGTGAAACTGTCTCCGGAGAGAGGAGGAGAACATCTTCAAAGTAGGCATATCTAGAAGAGATGTATCAGAGCATGTGGTCTGGGAGAAGCAGGAATATTTCCTCTCCCAGAGACCCCAAACTCGCTTACCATCAGGTACCACGGTGGCTCAGCAGCTAAATCACTGGATTCACAACCTAGAAGCCTGGACTAACATTTGGGAGACCCAAGTTCAAACCCCACTGTGGAAACTGTAGAATATAAACTCTGATTTAAAATTTGCAGCTTAATTGATTAAAATGACCATGTTCTTATAAAATCCTATCTGAGTCACTAATGAGAGGGAAGTCGTGGTCTATAGACCACTCAATGTCATTACCTGGAGGAGAGATGGTGCTAATAGAAATTTCCTCTGAAACTTCAAGGACAATTAGGGAGGGCAATAAATGCCCATAAGAAGGAAAATAAAACCTGTTCTCATTTGGTGAGTCGGCTAAGCTTGGTGGACAACACTACTGAGAATCTGACGGCTGATGAATATTCAGGGGACTAGAACACAATGGGGACTAGAACACAAAGAGCTGACACCAAGGGAGGTGGTGCCATTTTTTTGGTTGCGAGATGTTAAACTCTATCTCTGTCTCTTCTCGTGGGTGGAGAGTGGCATGGAGCAGAAGAAAAGGTGAGTCCATTCATTGGTGTCCTGCCTGATATTTGTCCCACACTTTGTGTAGCTGACTTTTGACATCTTTTTATTCTCACCTTGTAGTTTGTGGGGCCTGTCTGCACAAATTGGCTGAACGGGCAAGTGTTTGGGCGAGAAATGGCTGCACAGTGGCACAGCAGTACAGCTGCTGCCTTACAGCGCCAGAGACCCGGGTTCGATCCTGACTACGGGTGTTGCCTGTACAGTTTGTACGTTCCCCCCTGTGATCACATGGGTTTTCTCAGGGTGCTCCAGTTTCGTTCCACACTCCAAAGACGTACAAGGTTGCAGGTTATTTGGCTTGGTTAAATAAAATGTAAATTGTCCCTGGTATGTAGGATAGTGTTAGTGTATGGGGTGATGGGTGGTTGGCGTGGAGTCGCTGGGCCGAAGGGCCTGTTTCCATGCTGTATCTCTAAAGTCTAAAGGTCACACAGAGGAAGCACCAGTCAAATCACCAAGCTCCTCTCCCCCCCCACCTCCCTTCCTTCTCCAGTGCCATTCCACCAGTCTATTGCTCCTCTGGCTGACACCAGCACCCGTGATCTCGTTGAGAATGCTCATCCTTGCAGCCAACTGCAGGTTTAGTTAATCTGCCGTAGAGATATTACATGTACCTCACGGATATCAGGTCTCATGATGGAGGAGGTCATTAGAAGGTTGGGGGTCCTCGATGAGAAAATAATGGGCAAATTAGGAGAGAATGCACTGCTTAAAAAACACACACACGGCGATCATTTTACGGGAATTTTTTAAGCTCCTATTGTCATGTGAGGAAAAAACGTAAAAGTAAATGCAAAAGCATTTTGAACGATGGAGCTTTTTGTTGGATCTGACCAGAGATTATTCTTGTCCAAATGCAAGTGATGATTTTAGTAAATATTCTGGTGTATTTTGTTGTCACTGGGATGCTTTTTTGCTTTGCAAATAAGAATCTTTGACGCAATGTACCTTTTCTATGAAAAAACTCACTGTCACCAGCATTATTTTGTGCAGTCCTTTCCTGAATGGCTGGGTTGAGTTCGGAAGGCTCAGTCCAACCTGCATCACGCGGGCAATGCTTTAATATCCCACGGCTTTCAGTCCGAAGTAGGGTCTCGACACGAAACGCTACCAATTCCTTCCCTCCAGGGATGCTGCCTGTCCTGCTGAGTCACTGCAGCATTTTGTGTCTATCTTCGCTTTAATATACAATCTTGGAAGTGAGTGGTGCATTTTTGATCTCAAGGCTGGATCTGACTGCTCTGTTTGTGAAACATTGTACAGGGTAAGTGCTAGACGTGTTAATTAGTTTGCATTTACTGTTATACATACTGTATCAACACTGTGTTTGTCCTTTCCTCTGTTCATTGTTTGCTTTTACGAAGAAGTCTATTTGAAAGATGCTGCATTTTAGCTTTGCTTCTAATACAGGTTATTCACCTCTTCAGTAAGGTAGAGTAAAGGCCACAAACTAATGCTCAATGAGGTTTGGTGCATCTTAAGCCAGTCAGATAAAGGAGGGAAGAGGAAGGGAAGAATGAAGTAACCCATAACTTTAAGCTGTGAAACATTTTTGCCTTGAGGTTCTATTCAACACAAATACCAATGTTGTGTATGTGCTGTCATTTATTGGTAATGTCTTGATATATTCCAAAACATTTAGTGTTACTAGCTCTGGTCCGAGCAAAGTAAATTCATTTATTTGGCCTCCACTTTGCAATGTGGAGGTTAGTTTGTGAGGTGTTGTCAATTACACAGGGTTTCTGTGTGCTCTGTATAAATGGATTGGAGGTTCCCGTGAAATCTTGAAAAGCTCATTTTTCACTTAGAGCTGTCATCGGCAGGGAATCCCAAGAGTAAATGTAAATGTTGCTTTTCTTTCTGAAGAAAATCCTTAAATCTTTCCCTCTGATTCCTCGTAATCCCTCCACGCTACAGAGCTCTGTGTAGGCGATCTGTTTCAAGACGATCTGGTGTCAGGCATGTCAATAATGTGGATGGCCGATTTGAGTGGAGATGAGTGTAAACTGGGCCTCAGGGCTGGGGACATTGTCCCGGGAAAGGACTCTGACATTGATTCACACGTCCCACCCGTGGATTTGGATATTTAAAGATAACATTGGTGATACATCTCTGGTGATTTATGGTATAGACACTCCAGGGAGGCAGGGATCGCTGCTGCTTGGTAGTCTGTGAACTTTGCGTTGGATTTAGAAACATAGAAACATATTAAAATTTTTGTAGCTTTTTTAGGAATGAAATTCAGAATGTTTCGGTAAGCAAACTGCAGTGGGTTTAGATTTTTGTCGCGGTACGAGTTGATTTACGCCATGATCAGCCTCTCAAAGCACTTCATCACCACAGATGTTAGTGCCACTGGTCGATAGACATTGAGGCACGATGTCACCTTGCTCTTCTTGGGCACTAAGCAAGGACAATGATGATGATGGGGCAAAGGAGGGAACGTGGGGCCAGCACACAAAGTGGCCAAGCTCTCAATGAATGTCAGAATAGGTGAAAGGGCATAATTGCCGCCTCCTGTTCCTATATTGTTGGAAATTTCCCCTTGCTTTTTTATCAAACGTCTTCCAAAGCCAATAACATGAATTGAACTGGAAATGGTAGTAAAATAAAGAAGTGATGAGCCGGGTTCGGAGATCTCTCTGATGCCAGATTAACTGGCTGCCACCAACCTCTTTGTTTCTATACTGCAGAATGAAGGAAGCGGATGGTGAACTCCACGGGAATACAGAGAATATTAAAAAAATCTGGCAGCTGCCTAGCGCCAATATGTCTGAGCTACAGATGATGGATGCAATCCGTGTACACGTGCTCTGTGTTATGAGATTTATCAGTAATTGGTCCTCTGTGTTACATCCTGATAAATACATGCTCATTATCCAAGGAATCGGCAGGGTTAACCCTGCAATTGCTGGTCCTTCCTTGAGAGGTCATTACCCTGCTGGTCATTACCCTCCTGCTACCCTGCTCCGGAAGTGGCGGCGCTGCCCAGGCAGCTGTGGTTCGCCTGCAGTCCGTTTGTCTTTTTCCTTTTGTTTTTTTTTTGTCTTGTTGGAGGTATGTTTTGGTTTATTTTTAGTTGTCTATATGTGGGGGGGGGGGGGGTGAGGGAAACATTTAAAATCTCTTCCTTGAACGGGGACGCGATCTTTTCCTTGTCATGTCCCCGTTTTCACTGAGGCCTAACATCGTGGAGCTGGCGGCCTCCAACTGGAATCGATCTGAGGGCTGTGGTCGTAGAGCCTGAGGACTTACCATCACGGAGCTGGCTGACTTTGGAGGCTGTGGTGGCGCTGTGGCTGCGACCCGACTTCGGAGGCTTCGGCCGCAGGCCGTGTGGACGGTAACATCGGGAGTTCGCCGGTCCTTGGTAGGAGACTGATTTTCGGGAGCTCCCGCAACGGCAGCTTCGTCTTCCCTGAATTGCGGGATTTGAATCGGCCCGTCGCAGGGCCTTTCATCGCCCGGCGCGGCTTAATTGGCCACGGGATTTACCATCGCTCGCCGGGGGCTTCAACATCAAGAGCCTCAATCGCCTCGACGCAGCAATTTGACTGCCTGACCGCGGGAGAAGAACAGGGAAGAGATAAGACTTTTTGCCTTCCGTCACAGTGAGGAGGTGTCTGGAGATTCACTGTGATGGATGTTTGTGTTAAACTGTGTTAATTGAGTGTTTGTTTTTTTGCTGTCATGACTGAATGGAATTAAATTTTGTTTGAATGACAAAGGAAATTCTATTCTATTGAGAGCATGTTATCTCGTTACTTTGAGTCCTACAAGTACAGTCAACAGAAATCAGCCAATTATATCTACATTGAAGTCATTCAATTAAGTATTTTTACTTTTGGCTTTTGTTAATCTGCTGGGAATTCACTTGTGGGTTTGGTAATGTGCAATGATCTCCACATACCTGCAACTCCAGATGAAACACTCAAAGATTCCAATTTATCTTTCTTAACCATTCCTTCCCCATGTCAATGGGACCCATCTGCAAATCTAAGAAACAAAAATGCACAACTTTTGACTTTGAGATCTTTGCTATTGACCACATTTATTAGTGAGTCAAGATATCGGAGGAACAAGGAACTGCAGAATCTGGTTTATACGCAAAAGGACATAAAGTGCTGGAGTAACTCAGCAAGTCAGGCAGCATCTCTGGAGATCATAGATAGGTGTCGCTTTGGATTGAGATGCTGCAGTCTGACCTGCTCTTTGTGTCCTTTTGTTTATTAATGAGTCGGATGATTTGGTGATTTTAATTTTGCACATTGTAAACGGAAGTATAACTTTGCAAGGAAGTCAACAATTGAGTAGATGAGGGGAAAATAGGAAGCTGTATTCCTTGATACAATTTAAATACAAAATTATGTTTTATTAATTTTAAATGTTGTTTCCTTTCACCTTGTTCTGTCTTGCCAACTTCCACATTCTCACAAAATCAGGACTAGATTTGACTACCGAGGGGGTGCTCCTTGCTATCTCTGTATGGAGTTTGTACATTCTCTCTGTAACCACGTGGGTTTTCTCCAGGTGCTTGGGTTTCCTCCCACACTCCAAAGATGTGCAGGTTTGTAGGTCAATTGGCTTCTGTAAATTGTCCCCAGTGTGTAGGATCCCTGGGGAGCACGGACTCGGTGGGCCGAAGGGTCTGGTTACGCGCTGCATCACTAAACTAAACTAAACTAAACTAAACTAAACTAAACTAAACTAAACTAAACTAGTGATGTACTTTTTAAAGGAAGTTCACAGAACATAGAAACATGGAATCACACAAACGACAGTGGTCGATTTGATTTTGGACATTAAGGGGAATTGAAGGAATTGGGGTTAGTGCAAGATAAGTGGCACTGACATGTAAGATTGGATATTGTTGAAAGTGAGAGTGAGTGCAATGGTCTGTGGTTCTATTGCTTATGTTCGAGTTTAGTGATGATGACTGGGGGATAGATATTGGCTCTAGGACACTATATTTATTGCCCCAATATTAAGAAGTTCCCTCTTCTGCAAAATTGTGCAGTGAGATCCTTTCCATCCACAGAAGAGAGAGATGTTCAGCATCCTTCGGCTTCAAGAGGCTAGAATTTGCTTGCCAGCTGGATCTGTTCAATATGGATTGGGTGGTGGGTGAACATGATCCATGTGGAGGTCTTCTGCTCCAAGTATTGTTGTGGATAAAGCCCAATGTGCTTCCTGCAGAATAGGCGTCAGACAATTTATGGGCCACGGTGAAGCAAGCAAAGCCGTTCAAACCCCAAGGTTTTGGAGATGTGCCATTGCGAAGAGAGGCCTGGGTGGTTATGGAATGTTTGATGGGTGACCTGGGAGTGGGGTTGGGGGGTATGGAGAGAAAGCTTGGAGTCTGGGGTTGCGATCAGATTGAGTTGTGGGGCCCAGGGCTTCTACAAGGATACATTTTGCTCATAAAGGGCAGCTTTATGCAGTGTATTCTCTGATGTTGGCACTCCCTCAAGTGTGGCCTCGGGCTGTTTTAGGCACTTCTGTAGCAGCAGGTCTCCACCAAGATCCACTTTAGCCAAGCAAAGACTTTGCACAAACAGCCCGTGTGCCTGACTCTGGAAGAGACTTCCGGGAATCAAACGATTAAAGGCAGATTTGTACAATGGGAATTACCTCTGTACTTTCAAACTGCTTTGCAGCTAATGAAATACCTCACATATGTGGTCAGTGTGTAACGTAGTTAGCACCACTACCAGTCCTGACACAGCAAGCTCCCACAAGCAAGATTTCCTGCTGTTCGTGGTGGTTTAAATATTGAGACAGATCTTGCTTCCCTTCGGAGGTGGCCTTGGGGTTTCTAACCTCCTTGTGATTTGTGAGTTAAAATCTTAAGGTTTGTTGTTTTATTTTTCGTTTTAATTCCAAATTCGCACAATTGGCTCTGGCAGATCTAAAAATATACCTGCTATTTTCGCCACAATGTGAAAATTTTGTTTTTGGACTTCAACGCATTACATTCATTTCATCATCAGTAGGAAGCAATTGGAAACGGGTTGAATTTTATTCAGCCGGAAAGGTGGCCCCTCCAACAGGCATTTGCCAGATCAGATGACTGTACATGGCGTCAAAATTCAATTTGTCGAAAACCTGAATTCCTGCACCACAAAATTTCACTGACCTTCGACTCTAGGTTAATGTTGGACTTCTCTGTAATGACTCGTGGCTTGATGAGATCTCTGTTTCGAATGTACGATAATTAGGGCAGTCATTCAGTATGTATGTGAAGTTGGAGCGTTGCAACATATGGAATATCGATAACCATGCTAGTGTAAGATTCGCAAGAGCAGCATTCACATACCTGGAACCCGTACAATTTAACTCTTCAGACCACATGCACCATTTACAAAGTGCTTTAAATGATAAGGTGGGGGAAAGGTGAGGCAGAGGCAAACAATCTCCGCATTTGCTGCTTGCGGGCAAAAATAACAAAGTTGACAGTTTTTGGGAGACAATTTTTCTTCACACTTCCATCTGTGACTTTTGCCTTCCCTACAGATGTTCGACCTGTGCACTCTGCCATGATGATCCTGCTGCATTCTAGAAACTGCACGGCCTGGGCTGGTTTTTGACTGTGATTTTTAGCAGAAACACATATGATATTGGCTACAGATTGCTCTCCAATTACCTCATGTTCATTTCCGTTGAGGGGTTGGACAGGCTTGATTAAGGAAGGTTATTCCCGATGTTGGGGAAGTCCAGAACAAGGGGTCACAGTTTAAGGATAAGAGGGGATGTCTTTTAGGACCGAGATGAGAAAATTATTTTTTACACAGAGAGTGATGAATCTGTGGAATTCTCTGCCACAGAAGGTAGTTGAGGCCAGTTCATTGGCTATATTTAAGAGGGAGTTAGATGTGGCCCTTGTGGCTAAAGGGATCAGGGGGTATGGAGAGAAGGCAGGTACAGGATACTGAGTTGGATGATCAGCCATGATCATATTGAATGGCGGTGCAGGCTCGAAGAGCCGAATGGCCTACTCCTGCACCTATTTTCTATGTTTCTATGTTTCCAAGTCGCCACTTTTTCAATGTCAGATACATTTCAATGGCTAAAAAAGAATATTTGAGACGTATCTAAACTTTAACAGATCTCATATGTGATATTTCTGTTACATTTTAGTTTAAAGGAGGCCTATAAGATGAATGCATGTCCAGTTAAACATATGTGCTTGATCACAATGATAAGGTTAACTAAACAGTTGGGAGTAGCATGTTGGAGATCTCCTCCATCCCCCACCTCGCCTCTTTCAAACACATGCATCTTGCTTCCCACTCCACCCCTCCAGGTCTTCCTGGTCCTTGGCGATGGTGGCTGGTACACTAGCTAGTTTGGTGGAAGTTTACCAATCACTTTGGTGGACCTCTTGCTAGCCGTAGAAGAGTTTGGAATTGGAGCCAGCCTAAAGTTCCCTGGAACCCTGTTTAAAAAAAGAAATTATTACCTCATCGAGCCTGAGGAGATCCCAGAAATAGAAATGGACCTCGTAATGTAGAAAGAAGTAGTTCCAGTTTGTAAATATACAAAGTAAGGTCACCGCAAAGCTTCCAGTGCAGAGGCCACAGAACTACTATTTCTGTTGTGGTCTCCAGCCCTGTTCAATCTCCATCCTGCTCTTAACCATATAACCATATAACAATTACAGCCCGGAAACAGGCCATCTCGGCCCTACAAGTCCATGCCGAACAACTTTTTTCCCTTAGTCCCACCTGCCTGCACTCATACCATAACCCTCCATTCCCTTCTCATCCATATGCCTATCCAATTTATTTTTAAATGATACCAACGAACCTGCCGCCACCACTTCCACTGGAAGCTCATTCCACACCGCTACCACTCTCTGAGTAAAGAAGTTCCCCCTCATGTTACCCCTAAACTTCTGTCCCTTAATTCTGAAGTCATGTCCTCTTGTTTGAATCTTCCCTATTCTCAAAGGGAAAAGCTTGTCCACATCAACTCTGTCTATCCTTCTCATCATTTTAAAGACCTCTATCAAGTCCCCCCTTAACCTTCTGTGCTCCAGAGAATAAAGACCTAACTTATTCAACCTATCTCTGTAACTTAGTTGTTGAAACCCAGGCAACATTCTAGTAAATCTCCTCTGTACTCTCTCTATTTTATTGACATCCTTCCTATAATTGGGCGACCAAAATTGTACACCATACTCCAGATTTGGTCTCACCAATGCCTTGTACAGTTTTAACATTACATCCCAGCTTCTATATTCAATGCTCTGATTTATAAAGGCTAACATACCAAAAGCTTTCTTTACCACCCTATTTGTATGAGATTCCACCTTCAAGGAACTATGCACGGTTATTCCCAGATCCCTCTGTTCAACTGTATTCTTCAATTCCCTACCATTTACCATGTACGTCCTATTTTGATTTGTCCTGCCAAGGTGTAGCACCTCACATTTATTAGCATTAAACTCCATCTGCATTCTTTCAGCCCATTTTTCCAAATGGCCTAAATCACTCTGTAGACTTTGGAAATCCTCTTCATTACCCCCTATCTTGGTATCATCTGCATACTTACTAATCCAATTTACCACCCCTTCATCCAGATCATTGATGTACATGACAAACAACAAAGGACCCAACACAGAGCCCTGAGGCACCCCACTAGTCACCTGCCTCCAACCCGACAAACAGCCATCCACCATTACCCTCTGGCTTCTCCCATTCAGCCACTGTTGAATCCATCTTGCTATTCCTGCATTTATACCCAACAGTTGAACCTTCTTAACCAACCTTCCATGAGGAACCTTGTCAAAGGCCTTACTAAAGTCCATATAGACAACATCCACTGCTTTACCCTCGTCAATTTCCCTAGTAACCTCTTCAAAAAATTCAAGAAGATTAGTCAAACCTGACCTTCCAGGCACAAATCCATCTTTTCCAGGATATATGGCTTGCCTGAAGGTTGATCCTCCCTCAGACAGCAGTCCCCTTGTGTTAGGTCCCTGGGCACTCCATCAGGGGCAGGAGCTGCTGCACTGCTCCCTCCAGGCATCAGGTGCAAAGCTATTCAGCTACTGTCTACATCACTTGCAGCTGCTCACCCTGTGCACTCTGATTCACCTCCAGCCCTACCGGTTCTATCTGGCACATTCAAGGTGTTTTGTTGACATCTGGGAAAAGGTGAGAGATTCCCACTAAACATTTAAGACTTTGTGCTTTTTTTTAACGTATTGTGGGCTACCAGATTTTATTTGGGGCTGTTGTGTACAGTTCAGGCCACCCCATACAAGAAGCACATTCAAGCTCTGCAGAAAACCCAACCACGATTCAGAGGGCTGACAGCAACTAAAGTTATACAATTGGGGAATATTAAGTAGGCTGAGTCCATTTAAGAGTAGGCTTATTCTTGCCATAGAGGGAGTACAGAGAAGGTTCACCAGACTGATTCCTGGGATGTCAGGACTTTCATATGAAGAAAGACTGGATAGACTCGGCTTGTATTCGCTAGAATTTAGGAGATTGAGGGGGGATCTTATAGAAACTTACACATTTCTTAAGGGGTTGGACAGGCTAGATGCAGGAAGATTGTTCCCGATGTTGGGGAAGTCCAGAACAAGGGGTCACAGTTTAAGGATAAGGGGGAAATCCTTTAGGACCGAGATGAGAAAAACATTTTTCACAGAGAGTGGTGAATCTCTGGAACTCTCTGACACAGAAGGTAGTTGAGGCCACTTCATTGGCTATATCTTAAATATAGCCAATGAACTGGTCCAACCCCTTAAGAAATTTGTAAGTTTCTATAAGATCCCCCCTCAATCTCCTAAATTCTAGCGAATACAAGCCGAGTCTATCCAGTCTTTCTTCATATGAAAGTCCCTGACATCCCAGGAATCAGTCTGGTAGCCCTTGTGGCTAAAGGGATCAGGGGGTATGGAGAGAAGGCAGGTACAGGATACTGAGTTGGATGATCAGCCATGATCATATTGAATGGCGGTGCAGGCTCGAAGGGCCGATTGGCCTACTCCTGCACCTATTTTCTATGTTTCTATGTTTCTATTTACTTTCCTAAAGGAAAAGGCAATGTGACTGGTAGATGATTTTCGGTCGATGAAAAAGATTAATTGGATTAGTGTAGAGAAGTTGCTCTCAAACTAGAGTGTAAGACGATCTCCAATAAATCTTTTGGAGCTGTTGGGAGGAGTAACAGTGAGTGCCAAGAATGTGTGACGAACTCCCATGGCGAATTCCACAGGTAAATACCAGAGATGCGGTTGGTGGGATTAGTGAAAATGTGAAGACTATTGTAACATGGTTAATAGTGGCTCATGGAATCTAAACTCCACGATAGACCAGCTGGGCCACCTTGTTCTGCACGGTACATCTGATAATTTTCTGTGTAAATTGTGCATTGGCGTTTGAAGTTGAGTTGGCTCGTGTGATTTAAGAGACGGGATGATGTTTTAGTCCTGAACCAATAGTTGTGCCCAACTGTGCTGCTGCCTACAGCTCTGTGATCTCTGATGTTCTTCGATCAAACCAAAGCACTCGGGGAAACCTACACAATCACAGGGAGAACCTGCAAACTCCACACAGAAAGCGGCAGAGGTCAGCAGTGACCCAGGTCTCTGGAGCTGTGTGTTCTATCAGCTGTGCTGCCCACTGTGTTTCAAGCATACACCAAAAAATCTTCATTAGGTGGAAGTTGTCGTAAAATATTTGAGCTGTAGATTTTACACTGTTTACGTCACAACTGCTGATAACAGAGGAAGTCCAACACAAGCAAGTAGCTTGAACACTTTGCCTAAGTGGTTGTAGCTGGGTGGCTGTGCGCACTTACAAAGTGTCAAGATGAGCACTTGATTGCTCAGGTATAGAGGCAGGTCAAGTGGTGAGCAATGGGGTTAGTGCAGAATGATGCTCATTGATCATTGTGGACAAGTTGGGCCAAATGGTCTGGTTCTATCCTGTATGGTTTTTATGATTCTCTGAGGCACAACTTGAATGGTAGATATGATTTTGGTTTACACTTTCTGGCTTGGAAGCGAGGAGTATAGCAGAAAGATTGATAATAAGAGCTTGTATCAGACGTAGCACAGGAGAGGAATATTTGGACCAGTACAATTTGTTGAGGCCTATTCTATGGTCAACGGGACAAAAAGATCCCAGTTTGTACTGGGTCTCGAGGGGAAGATCTACCGTGACTATGCAACAACACATGATTAATAAAATCCCAAAGATCCTAAAAATCCTATTGGGATTAAATATTTCCTGCAGTTAATATATTGTCTGCAGGAAACTTGAAGAAAAGATTTGTAATGAATGTAAATGTTAAGCAAATGTAGTTGCTTTTGAGATTTTACATAGAACTTGCCCCTTAATCACAGTGGTTTGACCTCCTCTGCATCATACCTTCTGCTCCCTGATGCTTTCCTGTCTTGTTTTTGTAATTCAGTCCACTTTTGGTTGTTAAGGGCCTGGCCACTTAGGTGATTTTTTAGGTGACTGCCGGAGACTAGACTGTCGCCACATGGTCGCCGGGGTGTCACCTGTATGGTCGTGAGCAGTCTCCTCAGTCGCCCAAAGAGTCGTAGCGTTTTTCTGGTCGCCGCTGGATTTTGAAATGTTCAAACCGTTTCGGCGACAGTCGGTGACGGAGGGCTTGTCGTAGAAACATAGAAACATAGAAAATAGGTGCAGGAGTAGGCCATTCGGCCCTTCGAGCCTGCACCGCCATTCAATATGATCATGGCTGATCATCCAACTCCGTATCCTGTACCTGCCTTCTCTCCATACCACCTGATCCCTTTAGCCACAAGGGCCACATCTAACTCCCTCTTAAATATAGCCAATGAACTGGCCTCAACTACCTTCTGTGGCAGAGAATTCAAGAGATTCACCACTCTCTGTGTGAAAAATGTTTTCCTCATCTCGGTCCTAAAAGATTTCCCCCTTATCGTTAAACTGTGACCCCTTGTTCTGGACTTCCCCAACATCGGGAACAATAGGTTGTCATAGGTTGTTGCAAGGATGGCGTAGGTTGTTGCAAGGATGGCGTAGGTTGTTGCAAGGATGGCGTAGGTTGTTGCAAGGATGGCGTAGGTTGTTGCAAGGATGGCGTAGGTTGTTGCAAGGATGGCGTAGGTTGTTGCAAGGATGGCGTAGGTTGTTGCAAGGATGGCGTAGGTTGTTGCAAGGATGGCGTAGGTTGTTGCAAGGATGGCGTAGGTTGTTGCAAGGATGGCGTAGGTTGTTGCAAGGATGGCGTAGGTTGTTGCAAGGATGGCGTAGGTTGTTGCAAGGATGGCGTAGGTTGTTGCAAGGATGGCGTAGGTTGTTGCAAGGATGGCGTAGGTTGTCTCCAGGTTACGTAGTTTGTCGCCGGTGCTGACTTCGGTGAATTCCATTGTCGTAGTCGCCAGCAGTCACCTAAAAATTCCCTTAAGTGGAACAGGCCCATTAGTCCAGTCGCCGGTTTTTCGGCAACCTGCTACGACTATGATAGTTGCCGGCAGTCGCCTAAAAAATCGCTTAGTGGGACAGGCCCTTTAGTGTTTGAGGGGAGACTCTTTTCAACTTAGCCATTTTTCCTTATCATGGTGTCTCCTGCAGTGTGAAAAATTAAATGAATTAATTTATCATCCTGAGTCGAAGGATCACACAACAGATTTAAAAAGTGGTGATGACACCAGTGTGAGTGATTTTGTTCATAATGCAGGAGCACTCCGATGTAATACAAGACACGATGAATTAACTTGGAAAGAATTTAGATGATGAATAATCGCTGCAAGGTGTGTGCTGCCACATCTTGTAGAAAGCTGATCAAGTCTACATTTTTTTTTAAATTGTTTCTATAAGAAGCTTGGATAACAGGGAGCTGAAGGTGCACAGTTCATTAAAACAAGTGACAGAGGTAAACGGGTCTTTTTAAAAAATAATGTTTTAAATAAACAATATGGGTTCCTTTGTAGAGGGTTAGAATTTTTACGAAAGGGATTAAACATAAACCTGGGTTAAATTGCGGCATTTTGTGAATATTCTCTATATTACAAAAGTGATTTGTTTTAAAACACAGGTAATTCTGGAATAACACATGTTTCCGTAATGCTAATTGGATATAACACGATTGATGAGTTTATATTATGTGGGCCAAATTGGTTATAACACAATTTTGATCGGGAACTGGAGAGCCATTCGAAATTTATTTTGGAGCTGACAGGCAGGAAAAAAGTTCATTTGGAAAATAAACAGTCTCGGGGAAACTGCCCAGGGGAATCTAATTCCATGTAACCGCCCTGCAGTAATCAGACACCATTGTCTCAAGAACACAGGCTTCTGTTGACATTTGAGCAATGCTTATTAAACTATATAACAAACAGCCTTTAATATTTTTAACTTGCAGTGACAAAAATAAACCTAGAACTTTTAAAAATACATCTATTTTTGAAAATAGTTGGGGAAAAATATTGTTATTCCTAATCTGAAATGTTCTAGCAGTTAAACTCTCTTCCAATGACACGATTGTTTTTATTGCGCAGGTTTCAATAAAGCGTGGCTCCTTGGGGATGTTACTATTATGTTATAGCAGAACTACCTATATAATAGAAAAGTTGCAATCAAGATTTACAGAGATGATAGCATATCCCATGGGTTGGTGCAATTTCTTCAAAGAAATAGAGCCCCAGAGGACTTTGTGAGCGGATCTGCTCGTGCAGACGTAGAGAAAGCGATTTCCATCAAAACTAAGGAGCTATAAAATGCCTGAGACTCTCTGATATACCAATCAGAAACTCAGGGAAAAGTCTCAGAGCATCGTGAGAATGTGGAACCTGGTAATGCCGTGAGAAAATGTGGAACCTGGCAAATCGGAAAGGAGCGTGTGAAAGGGAGCTGAATAAACAATTGAGGGGAAAAGATGGAGAAGTATATTTTCATTATTGGATGGAGAGGATTGAGAGAAGGCACACAGGAAGCACAAATACTGGCACAGGACAGTGGTTTGAATGGCTTCTGCTGTAACACAACCATAGGCTATTTAGTCCCCTTGTGTCTGTGTTGACTCTTTGAAAGTACCGTCCCCCTTGGTCCCACTTGTCACACTCATAGAAACATAGAAAATAGGTGCAAGAGGAGGCCATTCGGTCCTTCGAGCCAACACCGCCATTCATTGTGATCATGGCTGATCGTCCGCTATCAATAACCCGTGCCTGCCTTCTCCCCATATCCCTTGACTCCACCAGCCCCAAGAGCTCTAACTAACTCTCTCTTAAATCCATCCAGTGACTTGGCCTCCACTGCCCTCTGAGGCAGGGAATTCCATAAATTCACAACTCTCTGGGTGAAAACGTTTTTTCTCACCTCAGTCTTAAATGACTTCCCCTTTATTCTAAGACTGTGGCCCTTGGTTCTGGACTCGCCCAACATTGGGCACATTTTTCCTGCAGTTTTCCTACACCTCTATAGGTTTGTGTCTCTTTCCCCTGGAGATATTTATTCGATTCCTGTTAAGAAAGTTACTGGTTTCAGCTTCACATTCAGGCTACAGATTATATGCTTTGTTCCAAGCTGTGCTGCCCTGTCCAGAGGTGGCTTTAATCTGAACCCTAACCCAGAGGGGAGCTGGAGTCTTTCCTCTCAACCTAGTTGGAGATGAGCAATTTTCCAACACACCATATAACCATATAACAATTACAGCACGGAAACAGGCCATCTCGGCCCTACAAGTCCGTGCCGAACAACTTTTTTTCCCTTAGTCCCACCTGCCTGCACTCATACCATAACCCTCCATTCCCTTCTCATCCATATGCTTGTCCAATTTATTTTTAAATGATACCAACGAACCTGCCGCCACCACTTCCACTGGAAGCTCATTCCACACCGCTACCACTCTGAGTAAAGAAGTTCCCCCTCATGTTACCCCTAAACTTCTGTCCCTTAATTCTGAAGTCATGTCCTCTTGTTTGAATCTTCCCTATTCTCAAAGGGAAAAGCTTGTCCACATCCACACTATCCCCAGTCTTTCAATTCTACTCTGAATCTCAGATGGTTTCATTTAGTTTTAAGTAAATAGCTGCAAGGCATTGGCTAACAAATTTATAGTGACAGCAAATTCACTCTGATGGAATACAAATCAAATCCACTTACTTCCTAAAGAAACACAAGCAGCTATGAGAGAGACACAATGGAATTATACCTCAGGGTCCCAGCGGTTGTAGCTGACCCTAAGATCAACTAGTTACTGTTTCATGATTTCTGCAGTTCTTTGGTGCAGTTTTCTGCCCAGTTTAAATTGTTATAGACGTGTTCATAACAGCTACAGTAGTAGCACAGAAGTGGCACGTCTTTGTCGTTTAGTGAATGCTGCTGGACAAAATTAGATCTGTAGCAATACCATTTAATAAGTAAAACCATCTGATGAGAGCCTGATTGAGTGGAAGAGAAACTTCTTCCACAAGCGGGAGTGCTGGTCGATGGAAGAGCCAAGCTGGGGATTGGAAGTTATACTCTGCCTTGGAACAAAATGCCTAAAGGGGCAGTGGAAGCAGATTCGGTTCCGATTTTCGAAGGGAATTGGATACATTCTGGAGAAGGGACGATTTTCAGGATTGGGGGGGAAAGTGTGGGGGAGTGGGACTAATTCAAGTGGGCCGATGGAACGAATGGGAGCCTCCTGAGATGTACGTTTCTACAAAGGGGTTTGACAGCAGGGTATTTTCTTGCTCTCCGAGCCAAGTGATCACTGGGGATTTAAACTAAGTATTGGGAGGGAACTTGTATATTTTAAAAAGGAAATAATTAGTTAAATGTGTTCAGTGATTGTGCTTGAGCCTTACATTTGGGGAATTTCTGCTTTGCCTCACCTCAAATAAAATCAATATGAGGGTAGAGCATCTTATAGCAACAAAGACTGTCTTGGTGAGAACACGATAAGCATTTGATCGGCCGAAATGTATGCAAATCTTTGCTATCTTTGCAATCGTCTTTTAAAAACAAATTCAGATAGTCCGAGATAGTCCATTACTTTTGGTGTTTCTCAGAGGTCTGTGCGTTCAAATCCCACTCAGAGTTGAGCACAAAAATCTAAGTTGATTTCAGGATTGAGGGACACTGTGCTATGGGAAGGGCAGTACTGAAGGAGAGCAGCACTGTGGGAGGGGCAGCAGTGAGTTAGCGCCTCATTGTGGGAGGGGCAATACTGAGGGAGAGCAGCTGTGGGAGGGGCAGCAGTGAGTTAGCGCCTCATTGTGGGAGGGGCAATACTGAGGGAGAGCAGCTGTGGGAGGGGCAGTACTGAGGGAGCACGGTGTTATGAAGAACACCTCGGTGGTGAGGCACTACACTGAGGGAGTGTGGCTTGCACAGCGCTGAGAAAATACCTTGACGTTAACGGAGGAAAAGCGGGAGGATTTTGGTGGGTTCTGGGGAATATTTGCCCCTTGACTAGCTTATTCCCGTCTGTTATTTAGAGTTCTGAATGATCGTACTATAACCATATAACCATATAACCATATAACAATTACAGCACGGAAACAGGCCATCTCGACCCTTCTAGTCCGTGCCGAACACATAATCTCCCCTAGTCCCATATACCTGCGCTCAGACCATAACCCTCCATTCCTTTCCCATCCATATAACTATCCAATTTATTTTTAAATGATAAAAAACGAACCTGCCTCCACCACCTTCACTGGAAGCTCATTCCACACAGCTACCACTCTCTGAGTAAAGAAGTTCCCCCTCATGTTACCCCTAAACTTCTGTCCCTTAATTCTCAAGTCATGTCCCCTTGTTTGAATCTTCCCTGCTCTCAGTGGGAAAAGCTTTTCCACGTCAACTCTGTCTATCCCTCTCATCATTTTAAAAACCTCTATCAAGTCCCCCCTTAACCTTCTGCGCTCCAAAGAATAAAGACCTAACTTGTTCAACCTATAAGCTAGAGTATGAATGATTGGCCTTTACCCTGTTGTGGACATTGGATTTGTTTATGTATCTGGTGCACTACAATGCTGAGAACTATATTAAGCACTCTGTTCCTTCCTCATTGCCCTACCTATTGCATTTAAATTTGACTTGATTGTATTTATGTATAGTATTATCTGATTGGATTATCTCATTGCTGTCTGTGGAACTTGCAGTGGCCGCTATGCATTATGTTGGTGCCCGCAATACAAACATGCTTCACTGACCATTAAATGCTTTGGGACATGCTAAAAGTGAAAGGTATTATAGAAATGACATTTCTTTGTAAAACTTCCATGAAATCGTTTATTTTTAGATTCGGCTAGGATTTGATTTCAGCTGTTGCCAAGACAAACATATGCTTCTTAAAAAGGATTTTGTCAGAAACATAAAATAGCAAGATAACATTGTGTGGCGCAGCCTCCGGGAATGAAACTTTATGTTTGGTTTTGTTAACTTCCTTTTTTTGAGAGAAATTGGATCATTTAAAGATGCTGGATTGTGCACTCAGATGCAGAGGTCAGTGCACACATAGAGTTATACAGTGTGTGAACAGGCCCTACGGCCCAACCTAAGCACACTGACCAACATGCCTCATCTACACTAGTCCCACCCGCTTGCGTTTGGCCCATCGCCCTCTAAATCTATCCTATCCATGTACCTGTCTAAATGTTTTGATTAAGGTTGCGATAGTTCCTGCCTCAACCACCTCCTCCGGCAGCTCGTTCCATACACCCACCACCCTTTGTGGAAAAATGTTACCCCTCAGGTTCCTATTAAATCTCCCCCCCACCCTCCCACACTTTAAACCTATGTCCTTTGGTTGTCGATTCCCTTACTCTGGGCAAAAAACTCTGTGCGTTTACCCAGTCTATTCCTCGCATTATTTTGTACTCCTCTATAAGATCACGCCCTCATCCTCCTGAGCTCCAAGGAATAAAGTCCTAACCTTCTCAACCACTCCCTATCGCTCGAGCCCTCGAGTCCTGGCAACATTGTCTGCAAAGATGGAAGTGTTGGTTGGCTATTGGTGGGGATCGGGATTCCTGCAGCCTCGCTCCCCCACTCCTCCTCTCAACAGATACTCACACTTCCTCACTTGGTTTCACATCAGTGGTCACTCACATCTGCGCTGGTTAATTTGGTAGCTGGAAAATATGGGAAGTACCACTAGCGTCATTAGTATGCCAGACTTCTCCCACCCCCAAATTGGAGTCATAGAGCCTTTCAGCCCAACACCCATGCAGACCAAAATGTCCTATCTACGATAGTCTCACCTGTCCGTGTTTGGCCCATATCCCTCTAAACCTTTAAATATTGTTATACTACCATCACTCAGTAAATTACTCATTCATGTCGCTGTTTAAGGGTTTGGGCACGCTAGAGGCAGGAAACATGTTCCTGATGTTGGGGGAGTTCAGAACCAGGGGACACAGGTTAAGAATAAAGGGCCTGTCCAACTAACGCGACCTTCAAGCTCGAGGGCACTCGCCTGAAAAATCTCGAGCTGGATGGACCGTCATCGATGAAACCACGAGCCGGATCGACCGTACACACACACACACACACACACACACACACACACACACACACACACACACACACACACACACACACACACACACACACACACACACACACACACACACACACACACAGCCAGGGAAAGCGGGGGAGCTGTCTGAAATTCACACCCGCGATGAACAGGAAGGTAAAAGATGGCTGGCACAGTTACATTAAGTCCTTTAGAGAGCGCGAGGGGTGGGGGGAGAGAAGGGGGGAGAAGGAGTGGAGACACTTTTAAGAAGCCATTCAACTTTTAATAAAGTTTAGCAGGCATTTAACATTACTGGTCGGTTTACTTACCTTTTTTTTCTCAACGAGCTTTACCTTCGACTACACTCCATTACCTTTGATTGCCTTTGATTATGTACGACTAACACGTCGACTAAAGCTACGAGTAAAAAAATATCGATATTTTGCATGCCGACCTTTTTTTACTCGCGGGCATTTTTCATCATGTTGAAAAATACGCTGCGACCTAGCTGAGGCCTCGAGTACGCGGGGACTACCCTCAAATGTGAAGGAGAGTTACAAAGACCTCCTAGGACCTCGTGTCAACCATGCTGCGAGTATGAGTCAAGGGCAAACTCTTCTAAACTCGCGAATTAGGTTGCCGCAGTGGGACAGGCCCTTTAGGGGTAAGCCATTTAGAACGGAGATGAGGAAAAACTTTTTCACACAGTGAGTTGTGAGTCTGTGGAATTCTCTGCCTCAGAAGGCGGTGGAGGCCGGTTCTCTGGATGCTTTCAAGAGAAAATTAGGTAGAGCATTTAAAGATAGCGGAGTCAGGGGATATGGGGAGAAGGCAGGAACGGGATACTGATTGTGGATGATCAGCCAAGATCACATTGAATGTCGATGCTGGCTCGAAGGGCCGAATGGCCTACTCCTGCACCTATTGTCTATTTTCTACTTAGCATGTTATTTTACATTCGGTGACAAATGTGATCAAAGCATAATATTAACACCTTGAAAGCCACATTCCTAAAACAAAATGCTAATAAAATAAATGTTATTAATGTTAAAATAATTAACACTTTCTGAATAGGTTTTAGGGTTGTTCTTTTTTGGTTATTTACAATCTGAACTCTTAGTATTGAAAAGAAACAAGTTTCCAAAAGACTAATCCCACTTTTAAAATGGAGTTAGAGCTTGAGTGGTCTGTACAAGATGTTCTACTGTATTTATAAAACACCTTTGCTTCAAGCATGGTCTACACAGTAAGCATCTATAGTTCCCATCAGTATATTTGCCATTGCAACTCTTTTGTCTGACTTCCTGCATATTTATAGCACAATGCTTCTGTACAAAAAAACCCCAAAACATTCTGTCTGGGAACCTGTGGAACAGGAGGCCATTCGGTTCTTCAAGCCTATCCCATCCATTCAGTTTAAACGTAGCTGATCTTTCTAATACCCAGTTTGGTTTTGTAACCTTTAAGAATGTTGACTTTTTTAACTTGAACCTTATGTCCGGCAGTGTTTTTGAGGGTGAGAATTCCAGATTAATTCTGTGTTTTAAGTGGGGATAAGTTGCTAGCATCACCCCTGACCCCAGCCTGGCTCCCTGTCTGAGTTTATGCCTCCTTGCTCTGGAACAGAGGAAGCAGTTTCTTTCAGTTTGCCCTATCAGTTCCACTCATCAGCATTAACTCTTTGATTCGGCCACTCCTTAATCTTCTGTACTTGTGCAATAAAGGGGAACAGCTTTTGAGTAAGGATTGAAGTTGTAAAAGTGAGAAGATAAGTGGACAATGGACACTGCTCTATTTCCAGGGCGATACAGGGCCTGTAATGATTTAGCCACAATTAGCTTAGCACAGGGAACTTAAAAGCTGGAATATTAATACAATCCAGCATGGCTTGGGCTTACATATGTTTCGGCTGGAAACTTGCATCTTTTTGTTATTTAGGTTATAGCTGCTTTAAGTTAATTTTCTAAAACATCTTTAGATGGTTTATTCGTTTTGGTTTGCTTTGTTATTATGTCACATGAACAGAGATACACTGAAAAACTTTGAGAATCGAGAGTCGTTGCTTCATTGTGCAGCTGCTTGTAGATATATCTGATCTGGCATCATTATTTCAGATCAATCACTACACTCTTCCTTGATGTCACTGATAAAGGGCCTGATTGCATTCTTTTTTTGTGTTTTTTAGCTTGTATCTCAGCTGCAGGGATTTTTTTTCTCTCTTAATCCAACTGCAGGATGGTAACAGGCAGTAACATGTTTCTCTATTTGCAACATTTCTGCTGGAAAATAATTGCATTCAAGAAAAGGGAGCTTTATTATTGTCACGAGTACTGAGAAATGGCATTAAAATTTGTTTTATGTGCCCATCAAGCAGGTCATACCATACATGAGTGCATCAGGTAGTGCAAAACACCAAGTAAACAGAGAGAACAATTTTGTGTTGCAGTTATAAAGACAAGTTCAAGTCAAGTCAATCACGAGAGGAAGTAGAGGCGCTGATATGCCTTCTTTATAATATCATCAGTGCTGGGACCAGGAAAGATCTTTGGAAATATGCACGCCCAGGAATTTGAAGTTCTTGACCCTTTCCACCATCGTTGATATAAACAGGATTGTGGGTCAAGGGTCAAGTCAAGAGTTTTTTATTGTCATATGTCCCGGACGGGACAATTAAATTCTCCTCTTGAGCATCAAACATGAACATAAAACTAAGGAGCTGATCGTGGACTTTAGGAGGGCACATCATCCGAGGACGTATACACCATTGAGGATAAATGGGGATACTGTGGGTAGGGTGAGCTGCTTTAAATACCTGGGAGTCCACATCTCTGAGGATATGACATGGACATCACACGCCGCAGCACTCGTGAGTAAGGCAAGGCTGCGCCTTTACCACCTCAGGCAATTGACGATATTCAGAGTGTCTCTGAGAATCTTCCAGTGCTTCTACTCAGCGGCTGTGGAAAACATCTTGTCCGGAAATATTACAATCTGGTTTGGGAACTGCTCTGCCCAGGACAAGAAGACTCTGCAGAGAGTAGTGCGTTCGGCCGAACCAAGAGCGGAACTCGCTATCAAAACATGGAGGGGACGGGGGACCCAATATTTTGGCAGCCTAGCGCGCATGCGCACACTAACACACACACACACACACACACGCACGCACGCGCGCGGCTTCGGAGGCTCAATCCAGCGCTAAATGCAGCTCAACTCTGCCTGCCTCACCGGGTTAACTACAGTCCTGTATGGCCTGACGGGACACCAGCGCTGCTTCTCCACGCTGGCCATATTTCCCTGCAAGCCCAGGAAGGGCTGTAGGCTCACCTGGCGGGACAGGCAGTTAGCTGGGTTTAGCGCTGTTTCTCTGCGCTGGCCCGTCTGATTCCCGACCAAAGATCCTATAGCGGAGGATCTTTGCTGCCAACCACTCTGGCCACCCACGGGGGTGGGGGGGGTACTCGGGTGGGGACAGGACAGCGCCGGAGCGCCGGCCGGGATGGATCCTGGCTGCGGATGAAGCGCAGGTCTGTGCCACATCTCCCTCCTCCAGTCCCACCCCCACTGTCTCACGGAAAGCGGAGATTTCACCGGATTTTAAAATCCGGATTACAAAAACTTGGGGGGGATGTCCCCCACCTCTCAAAACATGGAGGGTTTTCCGCCCCTGGGCCGAACGCACTATGGGAACTTCACTCGCCCCTCTGCAGGAACTATACATCAGAAGGTGCAACTCCAGAGCCAATAAGATCATGGGAGACCCCTTCCACCCCTGCAACGGACTGTTCCAGCTGCTACGTTCAGGCAAACGCCTCCGTTGCCATGCTGTGAGAACGGAGAGGTTGAGAAGAAGCTTCTTCCCAGAGGCCATTAGGACTGTAAACTCCTATATCACCAGGGACTAACTTTACTGAACCACTCTACTGCTTTGTTTTAAATTGCTGTTCCCCTTTTTCCTTCCGCCCACAATATTTAATATGTAAAAGAATATGTGATTCTGTTCCATTCTGTTTGTTTGGTTGTTTGTTTGTTTGTCTTTTTGCACAAAGTCCGCGAGCATTGCCACTTTTCATTTCACTGCACATCTCGTATGTGTATGTGACGAATTAAACTTGACTTGACTTGTTGCAGCACAACAGAATATGTGAATATGTAAACATTGTATATAACAGGAAAAAAAAGAAAAAGTTCAATAAATAACAAATACAGTGCAAATAACAAATAATAATATAGTCTTTTGCAGTTCAGAGCTCATAGCTTATTCGTTGTGTTTAATAGCCTGATGGCTGTGGGGAAGGAGCTGTTCCTGAACCTGGACGTAACAGTCTTCAGGGTCCTGTACCTTCTTCCTGATGGCAGTGGGAGATAGGTTTGTGGCCAGAATGGTGTGGGTCCTTGATGATTTTGGTTGCCTTTTTGAGGCAGCGACTATGATAGATCCCTTCGACGGTGGGGAGGTCAAAGCCGGTGATGGACTGGGCAGTGGTCACAATCTTTTGTAGTCTTTTTCGCTCCTGGACTTTCAAGTTGCCGAACCAGACCACGATGCAACCAGTCAGAATGCTCTCTACCGTGCACCTGTAGAAGTTTAGGAGAATCCTCTTCGACATGTCGAATCTCCGTAATCTTCTCAGGAAGTAGAGTCGCTGATGTGCCTTCTTTACAATTGCATTGGCATGCTGGGTCCAGGAAAGATCTTCTGATATATGCACGCCCACGAATTTGAAGTTATTGACCCTCTCCACTATCGTCCTGTTGATATAAACAGGATTGTGGGTCCTCATCCTTCCCCTACTAAAGTCCACAATCAGATCCTTGGTCTTACTGATGTTGAGAGCCAGGTTGTTGTGCTGGCACCATTTGGTCAGTCGGTCCATCTCACTTCTATACTGACTCGTCCCCATCTGTGATTCGTCCAACCACAGTGGTGTCATCGGCGATGATGGAGTTCGCACTATGACCGGCTACGCAGTCATGGGTATAGAATGAGTAAAGCAAGGGGCTGAGCACGCAGCCTTGAGGTGCTCCCGTACTATTTGTTACTGAGGATGAAGTGGTTCCTCCAATTCGAACAGACTGTGGTCTGTGGATGAGGAAGTGAAGGATCCAATTGCAGAGGGATTCACAGAGGACGTGTCAGAGTATAGAAGTGAGATCGACCGACTGACCAAATGGTGCCAGCACAACATCCAGATTCAGGAACAGCTTCTTCCCCACAGCCATCAGACTATTAAACACAACTTCAAACAAACTATGAACTATAACAGCCTATTGCACTTTATCTGTTTACTGATATGTGTATATATATATTCTAAGGTATATGGACACACTGATCTGATCTGTTTTATGATTACAATATCCTGTTGTGCTGCAGCAATGCAAGAATTTCATTGTCCTATCTGGGACACATGACAATAAACTCTCTTGACTTGACGACTTGATTCAAGTGCTTGTCCTGGTGCTTGTTAAATGTTGTGAGAGTCTCTGCTTCCACCACCTCTTCGGGCAGTTCCAACCATTCTCTGTGTGAAAAGTGTCTCCCTCGAACATCCCACTGAATACCTCTACCACTCACCTTAAACCTCTGCCTTTTGTCTTTAGGCAGCCCTACCGTGAAAAAAATATTTTTATCATCTGCATATTTCCGATGTTGTTAAGTTGGAAAGGGTGCAGCAATGAGTTACGATGTTACTAGAACTCAAGGGCCCGGGGAATAGGGAGAGGTTGAACAGGCTAGGACTTTATTGCCTGGAGTGCAGGAGGATATGGGGTGATCTTATAGAGGTGTGTAAGATCATGAGAGGAAAGGATAGGGTAAACGCACAGAGTTTCTTGCCCAGAATATGATGAATCAAGAACCAGAGGATATGGGTTGAAGGTGAGATGGGAAAGATTTAATAGGAACCTGAGAAACAACTTATTTTACAAAAAGGTTGGTAAGTATATGAAACCACCTGCTGGAGGAGGTAGTTGAGGCAGGTACTATGACAATGCCACAGAAGATCCTTCTTCCTTGTGGCTATTAAACGTTACAACTCTTCCCCCTTCTGTTGTGGGGTAGACTGAGACTGAGACTGACTCACTCCCCCACTCCCCCCTCCTCAATATTTGCTCATCCCCCAAGCCTTATGTATTTTGTGCTTTTTATGACTGTTGGCAGATCAATTTCCCTCCTGGGATAAATAAAGTTCTATCATATTGTATTGTATCGTATGTTTAATAAACATTTGGTCAGGTACATGGATAGGAAAGGTTTAGAGGAATATGGGCCAAATGCAGGCAGGTGGGACTAGTGTAGATGGGGCATGTTTGTTGTCGTGGGCCTGTTTCCATGCTGTGTGACTCTGTGACTCCATATTTATTGCCTTCTTAATTCTGTATGCCTCCTTAATTTCCCCTCCCCGTCCTCCTGCTCCTTTGAACAAGAAAAACAACCCAACATATCCAATTTCTCCCTAATATTTCTAATGCTCCAAACTAGGCATCATTCTAGTGAATCTCCTCTGCACCTTGTCTAACTCAATCACATCCTTCCTATGGTGCAGCGGGCAAAACTGCACGCAATATTCCAGGTTTGGCCTAACTAGTGCTTTATAAAGCTGTAACTTGATGTCCTAGCAGTATAGTCTTTGCCACAGCCACTTAAGGCAAATATCCCATATAACCATATAACAATTACAGCACAGAAACAGGCCATCTCGGCCCTTCAAGTCCGTGCCGAACTCTTATTTTCCCCTAGTCCCATCTACCTGCACTCAGACCATAACCCTCCATCCCTTTCCCATCCATATACCTATCCAATTTATTTTTAAATGATAAAATCGAACCTGCCTCCACCACTTCCACTGGAAGCTCATTCCACACAGCTACCACTCTCTGAGTAAAGAAGTTCCCCCTCATGTTACCCCTAAACTTCTGTCCCTTAATTCTCAAGTCATGTCCTCTTGTTTGAATCTTCCCTACTCTCAATGGGAAAAGCTTATCCATGTCAACTCTGTCTATCCCTCTCATCATTTTAAAGACCTCTATCAAGACCCCCCTTAACCTTCTGCGCTCCAAAGAATAAAGACCTAACTTGCTCAACCTTTCTCTGTAACTTAGTTGCTGAAACCCAGGCAACCCATATGTCTTCTTCACCATCTTATCCACCTGTGCTCTCACTTTTGGGGATGTATAGTTTGTATGCTAAGGTCTCTCTGTTGGAACAACATTCCCTAGCCCATACCATTTACTATGTATACATCCTACCATTGTTATACCTCCCAAAGTGCAAAACCTCACATTTATCAGGATTAAGTTCCATTTACCAATGTGCCGCTCAACTTTCCATCTGATCTGTAGCCTCTGAGTCAGACAATACTCTTTGCTATTTGCATCATCACCAATTTTTCCGATCATCTGCAAACTTACTTATTATATCTTGTATATTCAGATTCAAGATGTATTGCCTACGGACCTCTTCTCCTCACAATTGTGCCCCATCCTGTTTAACCGTTCCTGATTTTATGAAATTATTTCCTCCAAAATATTTACATTAGTTTCAACGGTTGAATCAAAATCCTGTGTACATTGGAATAGTGAAGTGCCCTCATCACATGGAATTTAATTTTATGACCAACTGCTTAATGGAGAAGGTGACGCCATTCCATTCAAGGCAGTTATTGACTTTAGTGAGATTTTATGTAAGGAGATATCCTGTTTTCAGCTTTTGGTCGATACCATTTTCCAACATTAGCAGATAACATTATTTGGAAAAGGATGTTTTGCTTAAAATGAAATTTCTGCGCACAATTATAAAACAACACATTTACCTTAAGTGAATTGGCAAGCATGAAGTAGAGGTTGGGTTACACTTGAATTTACCCCCACGTTAAATAGCATTGGAGTCTGGTGTTCAGTACTCTGCTTCACACTATGGGACAATTAGTTTTTAAGTGTTTTGCTGGAGAGATTAAGAAACTGGCTGTTCCTTCCAGACTCCTCGCATGCAAGAGAATGAGTGGTAATCTGACTGAAATTCTAAAAGTGATTGGTAGAGAGGAAAGCCAGAACAAGAGGTCATAACCATAAGTGATGGTGTGGTCCTGACCCCTCAACTTACCGGGTACTTCATTGCTGTCCGTGTACTTTTTTTCATCTGCACATTTTCTGTAGCTGTAATGATTTACACCTTTACATTTTATTCCGCACTCTGATATTTTTCTCTTTTGCATAACCTGCTGTACACGTGTGTGGCTTAAATATACTCGTATTTAGTATAATTTGACTGGTCAGCATGTAAGCAGATCACCGTTTCTCAGGGCACATGATAATAATATACCAATACCAATACCAATACCACCAGCTCGTTCAGGGTAAAGCTTGGAATCCTCTCCTCCTCATTTGGGATAGGAGAAGAATTAGGCCATTCGGCCCATCAAGTCTACTCCGCCATTCAATCATGGCTGATCTATCTCTCTCTCTGTCCTAACCCCATTCTCCTGCCTTCTTCCCATAACCTTTGACTCCTGTACAAATCAAAAACTATCTATCTCTGCCTTAGAAATATCCGCTGACTTGGCCTCCACAGCCTTCTGTGGCAAATAACTCCACAGATTTACCACCCACTGTTTGCCCTGTCAAAAGAAAACTGCGGTCAATTGAGAATTTAAAGCTGGACAAAAGGATGTTAATGGTTTCAGAACCAAGGTGAATCATTTAAAACACAAACAGAAAGTGCTGCAAATACTCAGCAGTCCAGGCCACATCTGTGGGAGGAGAAACAGTCAATGGTTCAGGTTTGAGACCTTTCATTGGAAGTGAAATGGTGGATGGTAAAGAGAAACCAGCTTCATAGCAAAAGGATTTGAGTATAGGAGCAGGGAGGTTCTACTGCAGTTGTACAGGGTCTTGGTGAAACCACACCTGGTGTATTGCGTACAGTTTTGGTCTCCTAATCTGAGGAAGGACATTCTTGCCATAGAGGGAGTACAGAGAAGGTTCACCAGACTGATTACTGGGATGTCAGGACTTTCATATGAAGAAAGACTGGATAGACTCGGCTTGTACTCGCTAGAATTTAGAAGATTGAGGGGGGATCTTATAGAAACTTACAAAATTCTTAAGGGGTTGGACAGGCTAGATGCAGGAAGATTATTCCCGATGTTGGGGAAGTCCAGAACTAGGGGTCACAGTTTAAGGATAAGAGGGAAGTCTTTTAGGACCGAGATGAGAAAATCATTTTTTACACAGAGAGTGGTGAATCTGTGGAATTCTCTGCCACAGAAGGTAGTTGAGGCCAGTTCATTTGGCTATATTGTGGCTAAAGGGATCAGGGGATATGGAGAGAAGGCAGGGATGGGATACTGTTGGATGATCAGCCATGATCATATTGAATGGCGGTGCAGGCTTGAAGGGCTGAATGGCCTACTCCTGCACCCATTTTCTATGTCTCTATGACCCAGATATTGAACGCTAATCCTCGAGAGTATGAGCAGCTGTGCAAAAAATATTTGTGGCAGAAGGTTGAGTCAGAGACTGTGACAGAGGCCAAAAGCAAATGCACGGAATGGCCTGTTTCTGCACTGGAAATAAGTTATTAAGTTACAGGAGCAGAATTTAGCCTTTCAGCCTATCCAGTCCAATCCGCCATTCAATCATGGCTGATCTATCTTTTCCTCTCACTCCCATTGTCATGCGTTCTCACAGTATCCCTTGACACCCTTACTAATCAAGAATCTGTCAATCTGAGCCTTAAAAATATCCATTGATGGCCTCCACAGCCATCTGTAGCAATGAGTTCCACAGATTCACCACCCTCTGACGAAAGAAATTCCTGCTCATCTTTCTAAAGGTAGTCGTTAATAATAGCAATAATTGATCTTGAAAGACGTCTTGCGCTGTGAATTTTAGTGGGATGTTTAATAGCCACCTTTACCCTCGCTGGCCTGTCTTCTGGCTTGGCTCCACTGAGGAAGCTCCAGATTCTCTACTTGATCTGCAATATATTACAGGCATTGGACTCCCTTGTGATAGTTCTGTGCCCTTTCCCCAGCTGTCACTGCAATAAAACAGGGCCTTCCTCCACCTGCCTGACCCTTCCCCTGATGTGTCCGCAGCTGCCGTCTGCATGCCACAGCTAACTTGTAGCCCCTAGCCTTGTGGGCATATCTCAGCTCCATGCCTTCTGCTTGTTTATCTTATCATCAAACTTCAACAATGGGCCCTCGGCAACTTCAAGAGTAATTACTTTTCAGGCAGTGCAGTGTGGGTGCGGGAGGCATTGCGTTGTGCAGAAGCTAACTCTGGTAGGAACTGGGACCTGTGAGCAAGGTACCCTTATTGACAAATGGGAATATTGGTAATGTAAAAGGTGCAGCATGTTGCTTGAGCCACTGACTCCAGGCGCTAACAGCAGGGGACACAAGTGCACACGCACATATAAATACGCACACACACACACACACATGCATATATATGTGTATATATATATATATATGCACATAAATATAAAATGTATATGTATATATGTGCACACACACATTTTATATATGTGAATTTATATATATATATGTGTGTATATATATATATATATATATATAATTACACATTATTTTAAAGATATGTGCATATATATATATAAACATAAATATTACACACGCACACACGCGCGCACACACACACGCACTCACACGCACTCACACGCACACACACACACACACACACCATCCAGGATTTGCATTTCCAGTTCACTGCCTCAGATTGTTTTAACTGGAGGGCAATGAATTTCTGAGGTGAAACTCCACGTTATCTGCTTTAACCACATAAACCGTTAAGCAACGGCAAAAACCTGTTAAACTTGTTGATTTATTTAAATTATTTTAATGTGCACCAGGATCCCTCAAAAGTGAACCCCATTCAGTTTTCATATTCAACTAACAAGGCTAAATTACTGACTTGATACAGTCAGATGTGCACAGTTTTACTAAACTAACCAAGACTGTGTCCAAGGTCTCTTAGAATTTTACATTTCTTTTGATTGAACAATTTCAGAAAGTTTGTTTGGATTTGAGCATTTATTTCAGGTTTAATTCTCCTATCCTTTTTTCCGGTGTCCTCGGGGGAATTCAGTTGATCGTTAATAATACAACTGCTAACCCCATGAAATCCCAAGAGCACTGATAAAACTAAGATCTTTCCCAGTCAGTATCATTCAAGACTCAGCAGCCCCTGAATCCACTGGAGAGAGTCTTACACGTGAGAAGTAATTAGTTGTGACCATTGTGCGGTTTGAGTCCGATGGTTAATCTTTATAATCCTAATGGGAAAGAAAGACTTCACACAGCGTTAAATTACAGCTAGCATGTGGACTTAGTAGCTGTTCTAAAGTAGATAACTTGTCAGCTGAATTACACAGAGCAGGCTTTTGCCAACAGCATTGTGTAAACTAAATATGTTTAACTGCATGAATTGTTATACGACAGCAAAAGGGATGTTAAAACTGTGACTGATTAAAATTATTTTATTGCGCACCAACATCCCCTAAAAGCGGACGCGAGCTAAATATTGTCGCAGGGACAGGCAGATACTCAGGGGCTCAATCTGTTCATCACCAACACACTCAACCCATCGGATTCTCTTCCTCCCCACTGATCCCAACTGTCCATTCCAGTTCACTTATTTGATCCCATTCTCCATCTTCCTTTCCCATCATGTTCTATCAGCTGCAACCCCTGGTCATCTCAATCTATCAGGTCCAAGCCTCAGTTGTTTTCTCCACCCCTCTCTTTATCATGCAACTCCACTCACTAATCCACCCTGCTCAGCCGGATCCATTGCGTGCCATGCTGTGCCTTGAGATGTGAATGCAGCCCATTGAGCAGCAGCTTTGCATGGGTGTAATTCAGGGGAAGTTCTTCATATCGAGCAACTTCAAGTTCAGGTTCCTCAGTCAGGCTTAAGCAAATGAAACACATGTGTGGAAGTTATCCTGAGATGTGATGTTGTGCATTAATGTTAAGCCAGTAAATGGCCCACGACCACAGATTTCCTGCCTGCTAAACATTTTCTTACCTGGGGCAGATCCCACACAGATAACATGCACCAAGAAATCCTCCCCCACTGGATCAGGGGCTTTCCAAGGATGTCCCACTCTCCTTCCAAAATCATGTTTCCCATGGTCGCTTGGGAGAGATTGAAACCTCTCACGATTAACTGAAAGTTGGGATGGGTGTGGATAGAGTTGTGATGTTTTCTCTTCCAACGTGAAGACACAAAGTGCTGGAGTAACTCGATGGGTCAGACAGCATCTCTGGAGAAGCTGGATGGGTGACGTTTCAGTTCGGGCTCTTCTTCAGACTGATTTATTAATGACTGTCTTCTGTTGGTGGCATAAAATATCTTCCACACATGATAACCATATGAACCTGTACCTATCCAGCTGTCTTGCAAAAAATAAATGGTATCAGCTCATTTGAATCATGGCGATTTAGTCTATGGGGGGTAGATTTCCCTCTATACAATGGTGGCCATGGGGAAATTTGGGGTAAAGTGTTTATAATTATGAACGACAGGTTGGGTTTGTTTTCCTGTTTCTGCCCTGCAGATCATTAACCACAATCTTACTCCAGCACCAAACTACTACCAACATTGAATACTTTGGGTTGCACTCTCATATTCTGATTTACCTGCTAATTTATTGTATGTTTGTTTGTTTTATTGTTGCATTTAATGTGCCTGTAAATTTGCAGCAGGTTAGAATTTCAATGTTCTGGTTCCAATGCATTTAACAATTAAACACACAATCTCTCTCACTCACAATGTGTCTCACTCTCCGTCTCAGGCTTTGTCTCATGCTCCATCTCAGGCTCTGTCTCACGCTGTCTCATGCACTCATTCACAGTCTCTCACACTCTCTCTCACACTCTGCCACACTCTCTCTCTCTAACTGTCTCTCTTTCTCTCGCTTGCTCTCTTTCATTCTCTGTCTCTCATTCACACACACACACAGGTGGGGAGTAGGTAGATTGAAGGAGATCTAAGGAAATATTTTTTTCAATCAGAAGTTGGTTGCAATCTGGAGCACACTGCATGAGGAAGTGGTGAATGCAGAGACTCACAGCATTTACAGTTTCTGGATGAGCATTTGAATTGCCAAGGCATGAAAGGGCATGATGCATAGAATTGGTGCAGTTAGTGGTCGGTGTAGACATGGTGGCCAAAGGGCTTGTATCTGTATTTTAATGACTCCATGACTTTATTGAAGTGGATATAGAGAAATATCCCATTTGTGAAGGATTATAGAATGTGATTAAGGGAAAAAGCGAGACTTATGGTGGAAAATTTTATTACGTACTGTGGTGATCAGGAGTGAATGGAGTACAGGTAGGATTGGAGGTAGATTCAACTGTGGCATCCAGGGGGCCGGGGAAGTATCTGAAAGGAAAGTATTTGTGGGACGGTGTGGAGAGGGTGGGAGAGTGGAACCATTTGAACTGCTGTTGGTGGAGTGTGTATAGAGTTGATGGATTGAGGTGCCTCTCCTGTGTTGTACCAACGGGTCTTGTAAAGTATGCACCTTGAGTAATAAAAATGGTCCTAATTGGAAAATAGTCCTTCAGGTGAATTACCAAAATGAGATTGAAAAAGGAGAACAAGGATTGCACAAGATCTAAGGTGAGATAACTGAATGGATAGAAAATTGAATTCATGGAAGGAAGCAGGGGGTGATGGTGGAAGGTTGCTTCTCAGACTGGAGGCCTGTGACTAGTGGTGTGCCTCAGGGTTTGGCCCAGGGCCCATTACTCTTTGTCATCTATATCAATAATTTGGATGAGAACATACCTGGCAAGATTAGCAAGTTTAAAGATGATACAAAAGTGGGTGGTTTTGCAGATAGTGAAGGTGGTTGTGAAAAATTGCAACAACTTGATCAATTGGCCAGGTGGGCTGAGGAATGGTTGATGGAATTTAATACAGAGAAATATGAGGTGTTGCATTTTTGGGAAGTCTAACATGGGCAGGACCTACACAGTGAATAGTAGGCCTCTGGGGAGTGCAGAGGGATGTAGGAGATGCATGGTTCCTTGAAGGTGGTATCACAGGTAGATGGGGTGGTCAAAAAGCTGTTTAGCACATTGGCCTTCATCAGTCAGAGTATTGAATATTGAAGTTGGATACGTTGCACTTGTATATTTTGGTAAGGTGCATTAGAGTATTGTGTTCAGTTCTGGGCATCATGTTATAGGAAAGTTGTTGTCAAGCAGGAAAGGGTACTGAGAAGATTTACAGGGATGTTGCCAGGGCTAGAGGGTTGAGTTATAGGGAAAGGTTGAGTAGGCTGGGACTCTATTTCTTGGAGAGCAGGAGGATGAGGGGTGATCTTATAGAGGTGTATAAAATCATGAGAGGAATAGATCAGGTAGATGCACAGAGCCTCTTGCCCAGAGTAGGTGAATCGATGACCAGAGGACATAGGTTTAAAGTGAAGGCGAAATCCGAGGGGTAACTTTTTCACACGTTGGTGGTTGTATGGAACAAGCTGCCAGAGGAGGTACTGTAGTTGAGGCAGGGACCATCCCAACATTTAAGAAGTAGTTAGACAGGTACACGGATAGGACAGGTTTGGAGGGATATGAACCAAATGCGGGCAGGTGGGACTAGTGCAGCTGGGACATGTTGGTCGGTGTGGGCAAGTTGGGCTGAAGGGCCTGTTTCCACACTGAATCACTCTATGACTATATGACTCTACGTGCCCCACTGCTGGTCAGACTTCTGACCACCTGCCCCCTCTTCACCCGACCCTCCAGATCGGAACCCTGACTCGGGTGCAACAGCAGCCTGAATTATTGCAGCAGCCCCAGAGAGTGTTGGTGTTGCCCTGTGTGACAATCCTTTGTTAGCTCCAGCTTTGATGGCTTTGAGGAATCCCTAGCCCCTGGCCTTTAATTTGATCAAAAGTGGCCTCGAGATGGACCCTGAAGAGTAAGAAATGCTATTTTCACAATATTAATAATTGTGGTGCCTCGAAGATCATAAATCTTGCATTACAATGAATGAAAGGAATTTGATAAATATTGGTTATGCTTTTGCTACTGAATAGTGATTATCTCCCATAATCCTCCAGGGTTCCTTGTGAGTTCTCCATGAATACTCTAACAGTCAGAGTGAACATCTTAAAAAAGCATTCATTGTGGAATGCAGCATAAGTTGGATTTGAGACTTGATTTATGGTGGATTTTATCAAAGCATTTAACACTGTGGATGCTGAGGTTTCTTTCATGCTTGTTGACTTAATTACAAAGTGTTGGGACGGAGTGTCGGCAGATGTTCACTGACTTTGAAGAAGCGATGCCTTCAGGAAATCGGCACTTTAATTTGAACGAGAGCGCTGAGCATAACTTCTGTCTCATTAACATCTGTGCTAGAATGGATGTTTAAAGATGTGAAATAACAGGGGAGGGGAAGGAAGTGAAGAACTACTTGCTTTGCCTCTCATATCTTCAGGCTGTCCCATTGTGGTGGAATCTTTCTACACAAGGGATAACTTTGGACTATTGTGAATTTTTTTAATTGGCCTAAAATTCCTCTGATTCATATGACCATAAGTGATAGGAGACGAATTAGGCCATTTGGCCCATCAAGCCTACTCTGCCCTTCTCCCCATAACCTGTACTGATCAAGAAGATTCTATGAGGCAAAGTCACAATGAGAGTCCACAACTGGTTTAAGATGAATAGCATTCTTAGACTCACCAAAACGACAACCAAAGTTGACACCTATCACTGGAATAGATTGGAGATCTAGAAGGATAAATGGGATCCCTGGATGGAAGCGAGAGAGGAGGAGCAGGAACAGGTGTCACAACTCTGCGGCTGCAATCGTGTATAGGCTTTTCTTTGACTGGAGAGCACGTAAAAAAAATGCTTTTTCACTGGACCTTGGTACAGGTGACAATAATAAACAAAACTAAAACTACACTGGGGAGGGAGGGGTCGGGTGGGAAGTGATGAGCAAAACAAGGAGATGTGGAGGGGGGGGATTCTCCACAGAAAGCGGAAAGGGTGTGGATGGAAGATGTGCGCAGTTCTATGCTGGCTCTTTGAAAAGGTTCTTCATTTTCCTCCAACACTCCTGTATATTTTATCCTATTCACTATTTATTTTGAGGCATTATTATCTCAACATCTTCTAGCCAAATGCATCTGTTTGCAGCCTTTATGTTCCTCATGTGCCTGCACTGAGCCACACCCATTCCTTGAGCAACTTTCACAGCCTTTATGTGCTTTCCAGCCAGTGAGGTGTGGTTGGAGGGAAGCTTCGTCAAAACTAAACTATAACTATAGTAACTACTAGACTAAGTGGGACCCGCTGGGTCCCAGCATCACTCGGGAGGGCTGGTCACCTGACGCAATATTCCACCTCTCCACCAATTCCAATATTGCTGGCCAGTGGGGGTGGGGGGGGGGGGGTTTCTGTTGCGCTAGTTTGTACTATTTGTTATTTGTTGATCACACACAGACACTCTCACACACTCTCACACACTCTCACACACTCTCTCTCTCACACACACGCACACACACGCACACACACACGCACACACACACACACACACAGACACACACACAGACCCATTCACACACACACACACACACACACACACACACACACACACACACACACACACACACACACACACACTCATTCTCACACACACACACACACAACACACAGACTAATTCACACACACACACACACACACACACACACACACACACTCACACACACACACACACACACTCATTCTCACACACACACACACACACACAACACACAGACTCATTCACACACACACACACGCACAGACTCATTCACACACACACATAGACTCATTCACACACACAGACTCATTCACTCACACACACTCACCCAATACTAAAATGCCAAGTAACTTCAGAATGTGTTGAATATACAGTGTCTAAAATAAATGTTTAAAGCCTCCTGTTGAGGCTGCTGGTGCTGAAGCAAAAACGTGCTTTAAATAACATCCAACAAACACACTCACCAGAGACAGAGCAGTCAGCTCTCGTGAATTATTCAACGGCGCCTGCACTCGGCGCCATCTTGACGTTACCCTTTCGCTTCTTGCCATGAACCAGCATGTCGCTAACCGGAAATGGCGTCATTGGCGCCATCTTGCAACTAAGCGAAAATCACAGAATGAGCGCCAATTTTGAAATTAAACACAGTCCTGATCTAATAAAATGTTTATTCATGCTTTATCCATCCAAAAACTGTTGCAAGCAAGCCGTTTAAAAGCCAAGCCAATTGGACAAAAACACTTTGCAATACAACAAAACACGTTTGCTGAAAGCCCTTTAAAAAGCCAACCCAATTGCGCAAAAACACTTTGCAAGCCAACAAACCACATTTTCTGAAAGCCCTTTAAAAAGGCAACCCAATTGGGCAAAAACAATTTGCAAGCCAACAAAACACATTAGAAACATAGAAACATAGAAATTAGGTGCAGGAGTAGGCCATTCGGCCCTTCGAGCCTGCACCGCCATTCAATATGATCATGGCTGATCATCCAACTCAGTATCCCGTACCTGCCTTCTCTCCATACCCTCTGATCCCCTTAGCCACAAGGGCCACATCTAACTCCCTCTTAAAGCCCTTTAAAAAGCCAACCCAATTGGGCAAAAACACTTTGCAAGCTGACAAAACACATTTGCTGAAAGCCCTTTAAAAAGCCAACCCAATTGGGCAAAAACACTTTGCAAGCCAAGAAAACACATTTGCTTAAAGCCCTTTAAAAAGCCAAAAAGCCAATTGGGCAAACACTTTGCAAACATTTGCTGAAAACCACATCCCGGGGACTCACCGTGGAGTAGACGTGCGTTCAATGGTATTCGCAGCTCAGAGAGCCGTGACCCTCTCGCTTCCTCCGTCTGGCAGATACTGAGTGAACCATGACACTTCCGAGTTTTATAGTCCCTCCCCCCTGCGGCCAGTGGGGGCAGCAGAGAGAATGGCAAAATAAAAAATAAAAATTATATCTCTCTGATTTTTCATCGATGGGAAAAATCCTCCAGTCCAGTCTGGTGGAGGGGGGCTCTGAGCGAGGTGGTCAAAAATGACGGCCATAAGTGGTGCCGTTCTCTCGCAAATCACATCACAGTAAGTCAAAAGTGGTCAAGATCTTACTTTTAGTAATATAGATACTAAACCTGGAAGTATGTTTTACTGACCATGGGTACTAAATGAAAAAGGAAGTTATTTGACTAGTTAATGTGTAAACATTGGAACATGCGACAGTGCTTCGAGATAATTGTATTTTTAAGAAATTCTGGGTGACGTATTCAATCCAGTATTTCCATCATCTTTTTATCGGTATGAAAAGGATCTGAACAACACCATTCTGATATATCATGGCTCAGTCTGAAGAAAGGTCAGCCATTCCTTCTCTCCAGAGATGCTGCCTGTGCCGCTGAGTTACTCCAGCATTTAGTGTCTACCTTATATCATGCATCAGCTGCCAAACCCGCTGAGTTTCTCCAGTCTGTCCGACCGACTCCACGCCGACCAGCGATCACCCCGTACACTAGCACTATCCTACACACCAGGGACAATTTTACAATTTACAGAGGCCAATTAACCTACAAACCTGCATGTCTTTGGAGTGAGGGAGGAAACCGGAGCACCCAGAGAAAACCCACACGGTCACAGGGAGAACCTACTAACTCTATATAGACAGCACCCATGGGCAGGATTCAGTGTCAAGTGAAGTCAAGTGTGTTTTATTGTCATATGTCCCATATAGGACAATGAAATTCTTAGTTGCTGCAGCACAACAGAACATGGTACATAACAGGAGAAGAAAAAAAGTTCAGTGTGTGTATACACATGCACACATACTAAGTAGCGGACTGGGTCCAAAAATATTGGTTGTCAGGAGACAAAGGGGACCCACTTCATCAGGGGCCCACTTGATATAGGGGGCCCACTTCATCAGGGGCCACTTGCCATCGGGCAAGCTGACACCCTGGCCAGTCCGCCACTGCACATACTCAATAAATAACAAATATAGTGCAATAATAATAGTCGGGTCTTTGGCGCTGTAAGGCAGCAACTCCACTGCTGCACCACTGTGCCGCTCATGTTGTTCTAATACTCCACTGAATGAAGGATCTGCTCATGAGCTGCAGTGTTTAAAAGATGCACTGTAACAACTCACAAGGTTCTTCGATATCATCTACCAGCAGTTTGGTGTACAAGGGGCAGCAGAGTTATTGGAAGTCACCATCAGTGTCACACTGCATTCTTACTGGGGAATTCTCCTTCACCATCACTGAGTTTAAATCCTGGAATTCCCTCCTCAATGGCACTGGGCGAAAACCTACACCTGAAGGTTTACAGCGATTCATGAAGGTGGCTTTCTCAAGGGCATTGAGAGATGAGCAGTAAATTGTTGTCCTGAATAACGATGTGAATGAATAAAAGAAAGCCCTACATTCACTGTGACTGGTTCATTCAGTCTTCTTTACATTTAACCTTGTTCAAAATATCAAATATATATTATACTAATTTGTATTGGAGAAATCATCCCATGAAAGACATCCCAGAATCAGTCAGCATACTCATCAGGTAGACACAAAATGCTGGAGTAACTCAGCAGATGAGGCAGCATCTCTGGAGCGAAGGAATGGGGATGTTTCTGGTCGAGACCCTTCTTCAGACTAATTTCAGGGGAGAGCGCGGGACAAAGACAGAATGTAGACAGAGACAGTAAGACTAGTCAGAGAACTGGGAAGGGGGAAGTGATTGAGAGAGAAAGCAAGAGAAAGGACTATCTGAAGTTAGAGAAGTCGATGTTCATACCACTGGGGTGTGAACTACCCAAACTAAATATGAGGTGCTGTTCCTCCAATTGGCAGACTGCCTCACTCTGACAATGGAGGAGGTCCAGGACAAAAAGGTCAGATTGGGATTGTGAGGGGAAGTTGAAGTGCTGAGCTACCGGGAGATCAGGTAGGTCAAGATGCACTGAGTGGAGGTGCTCTGTGAAACGATCACCGAGCCTGCGCTTGGTCTCACCGATGTAGAGAAGTTGACACCTGGAACAGGGGATACAGTAGATGAGGTTGTAGGAGGCGCAAGTGAACCTCTGTCTCGACAATAATGCAACACCTATCTCTTTAACTCTGCCCTCGACAATCAACGGTTCCAGGCATACTCATCAGCCCAAATCTCGCTGAGGGTCTGACAGGCTCGAGGGGCTGAATGGCCTAATCTGCTTCTATCCCAGTGCAACTAAACTGTTGGTTGTGGGGGGTTTTCTGAGTTTGGGACTCCAGTGATCTGTGACGTCTTGTTGTACATGAGATATTCTGCTTGGGTCATGTTTAATGTTAAGTCCATTGCTTTCTTTATGCAGGTCTGCCTCTCCCTGTACAAAAGGTTGAGAGAAAATTCAGGCACAGTTAGAGTGCATCGGTGGAAGTGTGGACTGTAAGTCTCGTTGTGGGGGCCTCAGTGGGCACAGACCAATGATGCAGGAGCTCTGATGTGCAAGGTGGCCATGGCCACTTTGAGGGGAGATTAGTGAAGTATTCTTGCCATAGAAGGAGTACAGAGAAGGTTCACCAGACTGATTCCTGGGATGGCAGGACTTTCATATGAAGAAAGACTGGATAAACTCGGTTTGTACTCGCTAGAATTTAGAAGATTGAGGGGGGATCTTACAGAAACTTTCAAAATTCCTAAGGGGTTGGACAGGCTAGATGCAGGAAGATTGTTCCCGATGTTGGGGAAGTCCAGAACTAGGGGTCACAGTTTAAGGATAAGAGGGAAGTCTTTTAGGACCGAGATGAGAAAATCATTTTTTACACAGAGAGTGGTGAATCTGTGGAACTCTCTGTCACAGAATGTAGTTGAGGCCAGTTCATTGGCTATATTTAAGAGGGAGTTAGATGTGGCCCTTGTGGCTAAAGGGATCAGGGGGTATGGAGAGAAGGCAGGGATGGGATACTGAGTTGGATGATCAGCCATGATAATATTGAATGGCGGTGCAGGCTCGAAGGGCCGAATGGCCTACTCCTGCATCTATTTTCTATGTTTCTATGTTTCTATGTTTCTATTTTGGACAGGAGTTGAGTAGATCAGTTTTACGTATCATTCCTGTGGAATAAAGACCAAGATGGATTGGTATCAATTAAGCAACTATGTGGGAATGTGAACATCCGTTTGGGAAAGAGAAAGGAAACACACACTCCTGGTTCATGAAAACGCTCTGTGGTGTGGTTTTGATCACTCTTTCACTTAATGTTTGAGAGAAGGGATTCAATCCCACTGCATCCTCACTACAGTTAAACTTGCTGTTGAAATGGACACAGTTTCTGTAACAGCTGAATTGTCTATGCCTGCATGTAACTCTGTTACTTTGAGGTAATAAATCACTTGCCCACTTGCTTGTAGGTTTTGTTTTTGTTCAAACTATTTGAATAAATTCACAATCAATCATTCTGCATTACGTCACTGTTTCTGTTCTTTGACATTAAAATAAAGACTTACCACAACTACCAACCTCACAGACAGCAGAGGCTGTTCTGACGTTCATTATTTTCGACACTTCATTGTCATCTCTACTCAAAGCAGTAGCTTTGAATCTCTGAATGGGCGAGGATACCTTCAGGAGGCACAAGGGACTGCGGACCCTGGAATCCTGAGCAAAACACAAAGTGGTGGAGGAACTCCAGGGGCTAGTGGAATCAAGGGATACGGGGAGAAGGCAGGCACGGGTTATTGATTGGGGACGATCAGCCATGATCACAATGAATGTCGGTGCAGCCTCGAAGGGCCGAAAGGCCTCCTCCTGCACCTATTTTCTATGTTTCTATGTCAACTCAGCGTTCAGGCTTATCTAGGGAGGGAATGGACAGTCCTGGTTTTGGGTCGGGACCCATCTGTACCTGAAGAGACTTTGCTGCCCGATCTGCTGAGTTGCTCCTTCCCTTTGTGTTTTACCTTTAACAGACACTTGAATTTTTAATGTGTTGCAAGTGCTGGGGAATTATATTAGTGTAGATAGTACTTGACGGTTGGCATCGACATGGTGGGCCGAAGGGCCTGTTTCTGTACTGCTGGAATCTATGAGCACAAAGAAATGATCTCTAGTTTATATGATTATGCTTTGGTCAGGTTGTATGTTTGTTAACTGATTGGCTTATTCTGCTCATCTGCTCGTCAAGGGCGACTGCTTCATGCAAAGGGGACGGATTCAATGATCAGTTCATTCTTTCTGAACCTCTGACTGATGTGATTTTCCCCAATATATCGATTGCAGGTTCTCAGTTTATGTGCGAGTCTCCAGCTATTGCCGACATCGTTGTTCTTGTGGACGGTTCGTGGAGCATCGGCCGACTTAATTTCCGACTCGTACGACTCTTTTTGGAGAACTTGGTTAGTGCTTTCAATGTAGATTCTGACAAAACCAGAATAGGTGAGTCCACCTTCAGCAACCGGGAAAATATGCGTGTGTGTTAGTTGTCTGTGCGTTATATGTGTGTGTGTGTGTGTGTGGGAGGGAAGGAGAGAAGGGAGGAAGGAAGCGAAGAGAGGAAGGAGAGAAGGGAGTGAGGGAAGTAGAAAAAGAAGGGAGAAAGAAGGGAGGGAGGGAAGGAGAGAAGGGAAGAGGATAAGGGAGGGAGAGGGCCGGCGGCGGGAGCGGATGCCGGGGTCCGGGCGAACGCGTGTGAGCTGAGGCCGAGGTTTGTAAACGTTGCTCCAACCCCCATCCCGGCCCTCCCTGTATTGTTCACTACGTTTCCCTGGGGAGAGAGAGGGGTGGAGCCGAGGCTGTGTGCGTGAAGCACGGCGACTGGAGGGCAGGAGCGCTGCCTTGGGACCGTGAGGGACCTCCCCCTTCTCCATTCCCCCTCACACCCCCATCCCCGTCTGCCCCTTTCTTCCCCCTCCACCCCTCTACTCTCTCTCCACCCCTTTCTCCCCCCTTCCACCCGGGGTAGATCTACCCGAGCCAAGAGTAGATTACTCCAAAGATTCTAGAGCGGAGCTTTGGATTACTCTAGCGCAGGGCCCCTTAGGCGCGGGGCCCAATTGGGAGCAATCGGTCCAATCGGCTTAAGGCCGGCCCTGCCTGGGAATATGTTTTACTGACCATGGGTACTGACTATGTGCTTGAACTTTGTGTGTAAAAGCATGCAAATTGAAGGATGATCTTCTGCCCTTCATTGTCTGTGCTAGAACAAGGTTCTCAGGACATCTGCCGTATTTCCCACCACCCCTCCCCCCAATTTCACACCACCCCTCCCCCAATTTGAACTAAATATTCTCAAAAACAAATCTGCAGATGCTGGAACTTGGAAATCACGGAAGCTCTCAGCTGGTCCGTCAGTATCTGCGGAGAGAGAGAACAAGCTTCAGGTCAATGACTATTCCCAGTCCTGACAAATATCATTCAGCGGGACCACGAGCTTTGTTTCCCTCTCCGCAGATGCTCCCTGACCTGCTGATTGTTTCCTTTATGCTCTGTTTTTATTTACATATTCCCACTCCCATTCCCCTCCCTGCTCATGGAGTTTGTGAGCTCTCAATAATTGAGCTCACATTTGCAACTGCAAATTTGACTTTGATGCCCTTGCAAAGTGGATGAAATCGAGTCACCATTGAGTCCAGTTGCACCAACGATCAGGCAGAGGCTCTGCTGGGTGATCAGTGTAAAACTGTCTTACATGATGCCGCCAAAGTCGAATATCGCTTTGTTTTGTTGATTTTGTTTTCCTTTACAATTAATGTTAGTTTCCCACCCATATTGGGGCATGGTGAGGATGACTATTGGCAGCATCATGGGGCTTGGGAGAGTGAAACTAGGGTTCCAGGTGGTTTGAGCAGGAATCTCCATTGACCATGGTCCTATCAGAGGAAAGCCACCTTGATGGGCAGGACATCAGGCATTGTTACTGATGGGACAATTTCCTACGCCCTCATTAAGGGAGAGGACCTTTCGGGGGTGGGGTGCTAAAGGAAGGGGATTTGGGAGTTGGAAAATACTGTGGCAGATGCAGAGAGAATGAGTGTTTCAATGTTTGCAAATGTTGGGCCTGGATTCTCGGGAACATAGCTGATGCTGGCTCTAATCATTTGTTCAAATTAACAACAGGCACTCCCTGTTGCTTAGTTGGGGTCTGGAGATGGAGCATTTGACCTTTGACCCAGTGGTGCAAAGGTCAGCCTTTCGTGGGAATGGCAATCGAATGATTCTCAGCTGATGTACTGTCCTGCCTCTACCCTCTGCTCTTTCTCATGAACGGGCCCCAACATCAAAGTCATCTGCCCTGTGATTATATTGAGGCTAGTGGAAAGAAAGATGCCCCTCGATGGTGTACTAGTGTCAATGCTTTATACCAGCTTCCTCCTATCCCTGTGTCTTCTCATCTCCCCAACATCTCCTTCTCTTGTTCACTCCTTTGGTTTAATCCAATTTAAACCCAATCCTGTCATTGACCGCAATATCACCCAGTGAGAAGGAGCCCTCTCCCTCTCCCTCTCCCTCTCCCTCTCCCTCTCCCTCTCCCTCTCCCTCTCCCTCTCCCTCTCCCTCTCCCTCTCCCTCTCCCTCTCCCTCTCCCTCTCCCTCTCCCTCTCCCTCTCCCTCTCCCTCTCCCTCTCCCTCTCCCTCTCCCTCTCCCTCTCCCTCTCCCTCTCCCTCTCCCTCTCCCTCTCCCTCTCCCTCTCCCTCTCCCTCTCCCTCTCCCTCTCCCTCTCCCTCTCCCTCTCCCTCTCCCTCTCCCTCTCCCTCTCCCTCTCCCTCCCCCTCCCCCTCCCCCTCCCCCTCCCCCTCCCCCTCCCCCTCTCCCTCTCCCTCCCCCTGAGTTCCAACGGAGGATTTTCCGATGGCTCTTCCACCTGAGCAAGTGAACCCTTCCAGGGTTCTGAGCCTCAGAAAGGGCAGCTTGTGGCTACAATTAAAATCAGAGTTCAAATGGATTAAGCAGAGTTCAAGCAGAATACGCTGTGTAATGTTCACATTAACTGTAATGCAAAGTTACCTAATTGTGTTGTTGGAATGTTAAATGGGAAGAATAAAGACTTCCCTTTTTAATACATGCAGAGTGCTACTTCAACCAGAAGAAAAAAGCAGATACATGTTTAATAAATAATGTTTTATTATTAAGTTTAATGTTTTATGTGTCATTCTTAACTGTCACTGTATGTAGTTATCACTTGCGGGTGGAGCACCAAGGCAAATTCCTTGTATGTGAATACTTGGCCAATAAACTTATTCATTCATTCATTCATTAATTCATTCATTCGTGCTTACTCCACTTATTGAATAAACATTTGGCATTTATTGCAATGGTGGCATTTAGCTGCAAGCATGTATTCTGAGTTTGCCTTCCCCTGTTTTCAGGACTGGCTCAGTACAGTGGAGACCCGAGGGTGGAATGGAATCTGAACCAACACAGCACAAAGGAGGCTGTATTGGACGCTGTCAGAAATCTGCCTTACAAAGGTGGCAACACACTTACAGGTACTGAGCCTTGCACAGCTAACCAACCCCAGGACCTACTAATGCTGCTGCTTAGCATAGAGTCATAGTCATAGAGTCATACAGAGCGTAAACAGGCCCTTCAGCCCAACTTGCCCATGACAGCCAAGAACAGGCCCTTAATTCAACCTAATCAAAGTCCTAGAGAACTGCATCAGGGCTTCCTGATTCTTCTATTCAATGCCCGTTGCAATGAAGGCAAGCAAACCATATGCCTTCTTAACTATCCTATCTACATGCTGCCACCTTCTCTGAGCTATGAACTTGGTTTCGAAGTTCCCTCTGCACATCAACGCTGTTAAAGGTCTTAACATTAACCATATACTCTACTTACATTCAACCTCCCAAAGTGCAACACCTCACACTTGTTAAACTCCCTCTGCCATTTCTCCGCCCATTTCTGCAGCTGGGTTATATCCCGCTGTATCTTCCGACCGCATTTCTCACTGACTGCAACTCCTTCAATTTAGGAAGCAAACGTACTCACCAACCCATCCACACTTAGGTCTAGATCACTCTGGAATTCCTCCTCTATCGTTCTTTCCCCTCCATATAACCATATAACCATATAACAATTACAGCACGGAAACAGGCCATCTCGACCCTTCTAGTCCGTGCCGAACACATAATCTCCCCTAGTCCCATATACCTGCACTCAGACCATAACCCTCCATTCCTTTCCCATCCATATAACTATCCAATTTATTTTTAAATGATAAAAACGAACCTGCCTCCACCACCTTCTCTGGAAGCTCATTCCACACAGCCACCACTCTCTGAGTAAAGAAGTTCCCCCTCATGTTACCCCTAAACTTCAGTCCCTTAATTCTCAAGTCATGTCCCCTTGTTTGAATCTTCCCTACTCTCAGTGGGAAAAGCTTTTCAACGTCAACTCTGTCTATCCCTCTCATCATTTAAAAAACCTCTATCAAGTCCCCCCTTAACCTTCTGCGCTCCAAAGATTAAAGCCCTAACTTGTTCAACCTTTCTCTGTAACTTAGTTCAAACCCTCGTTTAAAATATTTCCCAAATTCCATGTCTTTCCCCAAATCTGTGTTCATCTCTCCAAGCATCTCTTGTGTCTGGAGCTAGGTTGCAGACGAGTCATGTTATAGTGTGGGGAGTGGTCTTGTTGAACTATTAGTAATCCAGACACTCAATCAATGGTCTGGAGACATGAGTTCAATGCAGCTGGTGAAATTTACATTCATTTTATTAAATCTGGTTTAACCGAAAAGTTGGTCTTGGTAAAGCCAACCATAGAACTCAGATCATTTAAAAATCTTCACTTGGGGTGGCACGGTGGTGCAGAGGCAGAGCTGCTGCCTTACAGCGCCAGAGACCCAGGTTCGATCATGACTACAGGTGTTGTCTGTACGGAGTACGTACGTTCTCCCAATGAGCGCGTGGGTTTTGCCCGGGTGATCCTGTTTCCTCCCACACTTCAAAGACATCAAAGTTTGTAGATTAATTGGCTTTGGTAAAGATTGTAAATTGTCCATAGTGTATAGGATAGTACGAGTTTATGGGGATTGGTGGTCGGCCAGACTTGGTGGGCCGAAGGGTCACTAAATTGAACTCTTATTCACTGATGTCCTTCCAGGAAGAGGAAGTCTGTTTAGTTCTCTTGGTCTGGCTTGTATGCACCAGAATAAGGTACGACTCTTTGGGCGACTACTCACGACCATTCAGGCTTCACCCTGCGACATGTCGCCAGGGTGCCGCCTGTATGGTCGTGAGTAGTCTCCTCAGTCGCCCAAAGAGTCGTAGCGTCTTTCTGGTCGCCGCTGAACTTTCAACATGTTGAACATTTTCGGTGACCTGCAACGACCTATGACGGGTGCTGGCAGTCACCAAAAAAGTTGCGTAAGTGGGACAGGCCCATACAGATAACTGAAGGCATTTAATAAGGAAGTAGATGCATTCTGAAAGATTGGGAAATTGAGAGCCATGTGGAGCGGGCGCGGGGAATTTGAAGCCTGGGGCAGATCAACCATGATCATGCTGAAGAGGAGGGCAGCCTTGAGGGCCTTAGGCTATTCCCACCTCTATCTTCTTGTGTTGAGAGAAAAGGCAACGCTTTAAACAACTGAATGCCTTATCTGATATAAGGCCAAATCAATTTGATTAGGGTGCTGGACTACCTGATTTGGCACAAACCCGTTCCCTCACATGTGGAAGTAAAAGTCCTCACATGGTCCTGCAAGGGTCAGTGATGGGGATTGTCAGTGATCCTGACTCACGTGTCTTTCATCCATAACATCACCTCCTGGGGACTTTTCTACCTGGTTTTAGGCCTCGCTTTGACGTTCATCCTGGAGAACAGTTTTAAGCCCGAGGCTGGGTCGAGAACGGGTGTGCCGAAGATTGGGATCCTGATCACGGATGGCAAATCTCAGGATGACGTTTTCTCATCGGCTGAGAGTTTACGTGATGCTGGCATCGAGCTCTTTGCTATCGGTAGGTTGCTGGAAATCCTGGTATGAATTGACTTGTGCTGTTTGTTGCTATTTTCTGTACAGAGATTGAAATGAGTTTCTTCTCCCAGGTATTTCATTTTAGCGTTGTAATAGGAGTTTTGTTTGTGAGAGTGAAACCTGTATAAATGGACCCTGCTGAAGAAGCAGTCAGATTTCAATAATACTTGGGGGAGGTCTTTATTTTGTCTGCATAGCGGCAGGCTATCCTGTCGGAATGTAATAACCCCGATTCTCTGGCCTGTGACTACTACACATGAAGCGTTTTACTTTGGTTTTCTGCTTATTTGTGCCACATGTACTAACATTACAGTGAAAATTTGTGTTTGCATGCTGTTTATTTAAAAAAAAACACTTTGCATGCGTACATTCAAGCTACATACAAGTACAATTGGTAGGGCAAAGAAAAAGATACCAGTGTGCAGAATATAGTAGAAATAAAGAACTCAAATGCTGGTTTACACAAATGGACACAAAATGATTAGTAACTCAACGGGTCAGGCAGCACCTCTGGGGAACATGGATAGGTGATGTTTTGTGTTGGGATCCTTCTTCAGTCTGATTGTAGGGGAGGGGATGAAAGCTGGACAAAGCATGGTAAGGAATAGGTGGACACAGGCAAGTGGGGGTGTGGATAGGGAGGTGGTTGGTTCGAAGGCCAGAGGGTTGGATCAATGCAGAATATAGTCTTGCAGGGTTACAGCATTATAGAAAGTACAGTGTTTAAACAGTGCAAGGGCCAATATGAGGTAGGCTGGGAGATTGTGACTACACCCTTAGTTTTTGAGGGGTCCTTGGACGTTCAGCTGCCTGATAACAGCGGGCAAGAATGCATTGGCAGCATCGAGGTTCAGGGCGTCCCTCGGCACTTGTCTCCTGCCGTCTGAATTGTGCCAAATTGGCTGCATTCCCTTATGGACACCTGGCTGGACCTCTGTGCCAGATGGTTGTGCAACCTTATCCCAGGTCCAGGTTGGTTTCTCCACTGGATTGAGTACGAAGTAAAGAACAACCTAATTGACCGAGAATATTTCACAGCAGGGAGGGGGACCACTTTGAATAAGTGGAGAGCTGGTGCCTGCCTCACCACTTCAGGACTTGCTGCCACTTTAATGTGACCGGGTTTTAAAACCACTGATTTCTTTCACAATTTCCACTGTAAAACAGGCGTGAAAAATGCCGATGTAAATGAGCTGAAGGCTATAGCCTCCGAACCTGACGAGACACATGTTTACAACGTGGCAGACTTCAATATCATGAACACGATCATCGAAAGTCTCACCAAGACAGTGTGCACACGTGTGGAAGAACAGGACAAAGGGATTAAAGGTAGGGGGCTCTGTGTCTGTGCATTGCCTCAGTGTGGTTATATATTGGACATATATTGTAACAACTGGAATATTGGCTGGAAATGCTTTTAAAAAAGCGCTTGTTTTTGTTTAGAAGTTTAAGTGACTTTGTTTTTATAATTTATACGAGGGAAATGCACGTTTCTCTCTAATTCTCTCTTTCGCATCCACCTCTTCTCCCTTTCGGAACTTAAGACATGTTGATGGAACAGAATCAAAAGTGTGTGAACTTTCTTACTCCTTTGTACATAGACCATGCTGTAGAAACATACAGCACAGGAACTGGCACCTCAGCCCACAATGTGTGTGCTGAACATGATGCCAAGGTAAACTAATCGGCGGCAGCTTGAGCCTCGACCGCAGCAGGAGCCTCAACCGCAACAGGAGCCTCGGCGGTGGTGGGGCCTCAGCAGCAACGGGAGCCTTGGTGGTGGTGGAGTGTGAAGGGAGGCGAAGACAATGCAGGACCCGGCGTGGGAGGAACGCCGTGAGGGATGGTGGGGGAACAAAGGGGGACCCGGTGTGGAGGAGGGAGGGCGGGCATTTTAGAATCCTCGGCCCAGAGGAGAATCTCTGTTTGTTTGTTTGTTCATTTGTTCCGGTGAAGGCGCTGTGCACACGGCAGCCAGCCAACGGTCGCTTGTCCTTTTCTTTTTTTAACACTTTTTAATTTTGTTTTTTTTGGTGTACCTTGTGCGTTGTGACTGATGGCAGACCATTTTCCCTCTGGGGATGAATAACGTTTTATCGTATCATATCATATTTGCCTGCACATGATCCATATTCCTCCATTCCCTGATGAAGCCCTTTGCTAAACTTTGTTGTTTTTGTAGGTTAAGTGAAGGGAACATTCTAGAAGCTGAGGAAAATAGTGTAGAAAGGACAGTGCCCTCCCTCACACTCATCAACAGACAAATTTTGCACCTATCTTGTTAATTTAGTTCCTTATTATGTGTACCGAGGTACAGTGAAAAACATTTGTTGCGTGCTAACCAGTCAGCAGAAAGACATGGTTACACTCGAGCCAGGGAATTCACCACATCCCTCCCCATCTTGACGTTCCCGGAATAGGGAATTAAATCCAAGTCTCTGCACTTTTTGAATTTGTCTCTTTAATGATTGACCACCATTTTATTGTTAAAGGGCCTGTCCCACTTTCACGACCTAATTTACGACCTCTGCCGAGTTTCCCCTTGACTCATACTCGCAGCATGGTCGTCACGAGGTCATAGGTAAGTCGTAGCAGGCCGTGATGCTAGTCATAGGCACTCGTGGCATCAAGTAGGTTGGGGCGTTTTTTCTAGCATGATGAAAAATGTCCACGAGTAAAATAGTTCGTGAATTAGGTCATGAAATTGGGACAGGCCCTTAACTCTGCTTCTCACCATTCTAGTCTGGCGTGGCCACAGTTCTAGGTATTGCGGCACTTGCTGTGGCTCGTTGGGCAGGACTCTTATTTCCAAGCTAGAGGCTGTGGCTTTCTAGTCCAACATCAGAGGCCTGAGCATAAATCCTTTCTTTTTCCGGTGTCCTCGGGGGAATTCAGTTGATCGTTAATAATACAACTGCTAACCCCATGAAATCACAAGAGCACTGATAAAACTAAGATCTTTCCCTGTCAGTATCATTCAAGACTCAGCAGCCCCTGAATCCACTGGAGAGAGTCTTACATGTGAGAAGTAATTAGTTCTGACGAATCCTTATAATCCTAATGGGAAAGAAAGTCTTAAATTACAGCTAGCATGTGGAGGTATAGTGGCTGTTCTAAAGTAGAAAACTTGTCAGCTGATTTACACAGAGCAGGTTTTAGCCAACAGCATTGTGTAAATATGTTTAACCACATAAATCGTTATGCGGCAGCAAAAGGGACGTTACAACTCTGTAACGGTGCGCAATATTATTCTATTGCGCACCAACATCTCCTTAAAGCTAAATATTGTCGCAGGGGCAAGCAGATACCCGGGGACGCAATGTGTAGGATCATCAGTCTGAAGAAGGGTCTCGACCCGATACATCACCCATTCCTTCTCTCCAGAGATGCTGCCTGTCCCGCTGAGTTACTCCAGCTTTTTGTGTCAACGTCCGAGACTCAATCTGTTCATCATCAACACACTCAACTCATCGGGTTCTCTTCATCCCCACTGATCTCATCTGTCCATCACAGTTTCCTTATTTGATCCCATTCTCCATCTTCCTTTCCCATCATGTTCTCTCATCTGCAGCCCCAGGTTATCTCATTCTATCAGGTCCCAGCCTCTGTTGTCTTCTCCACCCCTCTCTTTACCATGCAACTCCACTCACTAATCCACCTTCCTCAGCTGGATCCATTGCAAGTCAGGCTTTGCCCCACCCATCTCGTCTCTCTATACTGGCTATTTGCGTTACGCTCTTTCAGTTCAGAAGAAGGTTCCTGACCCGAAACTTTGGCCGTCCATTTCCCTTCACAATGCCGTCTGGCCTGCTGAGCTCTTCCAGCAGTTTGTTTTACGCTACAAACAGGTGCACAGTTTAACATCTCATCCAAAAGATGGCACCTCTGACTGTGTGGCATTTGGGCAGTGTCGCAGGGGAGAGTTCTGTGCTTAGAGCCTTGAAATGGGCTTGGACCCATGAACTTGAGATGTGAATGCAGCCCATTGAGCAGCAGCTTTGCATGGGTGTACTTCAGGGGGCAGTTGTTCATATCGAGCAACTTCAAGTTCAGGTTCCTCAGGCAGTCTTTGGCAAATGAAACACATGTGTGCAAGTTATCCTGAGATGTGATGTTGTGCATTAATGTTAAACCAGTAAATAACCCACGACCACAGATTTCCTGCCTGCTAAACCTTTCCCTACCTGGGGCAGATCCCACACAGATAACATGCACCAAGTAATCCTCCCCCACTGGATCAGGGGCTTTCCAAGTGTAACTAGCAAGGATGTCCCACCCTCCTTCCGAAATCATGTTTCCCATGGTCGCTTGGGAGAGATTGAAACCTCTCACAATTAACTGAAAGTTGGGATGGGTGTGGATAGAGTTGTGATGTTTTCTCTTCCAACTATCATGTAAGGACACAAAGTGCTGGAGTAACTCGATGGGTCAGACAGCATCTCTGGAGAAGATGGATGGGTGACGTTTCAGGTCGGGCTCTTCTTCAGACTGATTGCAGCAGTGGGAGGAATGAAAGCTACTTATTTCTTTGCTGCCAGGCCCACTCAGCTGCTGCAGCATTTTGTGTCTTTCTTTGGTAAACTAGAATCTGCAGTTCCTTGTTTCTACACTCTGTCCTTACCTTGTGATCATTTGCAGGGAGGTAGGAAACTGTAATGGTTATGTGAGCAACCATTGAGCCAGCTGTACCTTTATTCAGAGCTGCGGAGAATTAATGCACACAAGCCTGTCTCCAGGCCTCTCTGACCCGTGAAAGTGTTTGCGGCCCAGAGCTGTCTCAACTCCATTTTCACATCGCAATTTCCCTCCGAAATAAATCCCCGGGGTGCTCAACTCAACCCCTCCCTCTGGGAGCTCCATATCTCATGATATCTTGAGCCCTGGTACCAGGTATCACGAACCGAGTTCAGAACATCCTGGAGAGGGAAGGTGAACAGCTGGTATAGTTTTGCACGTGGGCACAAACGACATCGGGAAGAAGAGGAAGGAGGTTCTGCAACACGAGTTTATACAATTAGGAAGAAGACTGCAAAATAGGACTTCTAGGGTGGTTATCTCTGGATTGCTTCCAGTACCTCATGCTTGTGAGGACAGGAACAGGGGGATAGGGGATCTGAATGTGTGGCTGAGGTGCTGGTGCAGGGAGCAAGGATTTAGATTTATAGACCACTGGGATCTCATCTGGGGTATGGGGTGACCTGTACAAAAGAGGCGGGTTACACCTTGACTGGAGGGGGATCTACATTCTGGCAGGCATGTTTGCTAGGGCTACACGTGTGGGTTTAAACTAAATAGTGGGGGGGGGGAGGGATTGACAAATTGGGAGTATAAAGGGGAAGTCAGTACAGGAAAAGTTAATGGGAAGGAAAGTTTGAGAAGGGATAAGAGAGTAAAGTCAGTGCCAATTGTAAGCAGTGTGAGAGGGGAGGTGAATACCGAAGTCAAAGTGTTGTATGTGAATGCGCGAAGTATAAGAATTAAAGTGGACGAGCTTGGGGCTCAGGTAGAAATTGGCAAGCATGATGTTGTGGGAATTACTGAGACACGGCTGCAAGAGGGCCAGGGCTGGGAACTGAATATTCAAGGGTATACCTCCTATCGAAAAGACATACAGGTGGTTGGGTAGCTCTGTTGTTCTATTACATTTTATCATTTAAAAATAAATTGGATAGTTATATGGATGGGAAAGGAATGGAGGGTTATGGTCTGAGCGCAGGTATATGGGACTAGGGGAGATTATGTGTTCGGCACGGACTAGAAGGGTCGAAATGGCCTGTTCCCGTGCTGTAATTGTCATATGGTTATATGGTTATATGGTTGGTGATGAATGACATTCAGTCCCTTGCAAGGGGTGACATTGAAACAGGAGATGTGGAGTCAGTATGGACAGAACTAAGGAATTGTAAGGGTAAAAAGACCCTAATGGGACTTATCTACAGGCCCCCAAACAGTAGCCTGGATATAGGGCGCAAGTTACATAGAAACATAGAAAATAGGTGCAGGAGGAGGCCATTCGGCTGATCATGGCTGATTGTCCCCTATCAATAACCCATGCCTGCCTTCTCCCCATATCCCTTGAATAGAATAGTTTCTTTATTGTCATTGTAACATGAACCATGTACAACGAAATTGTAAAATGTCAGCCAGTCAGTGCACCATTCAAACATTTCTAAAAAGCTAACGATACATACAAGGTAAAATATTAAAAAAAAGATAAACAACTAAAATAAATATCATAAAAATAGCACGCATAAACACCCAGCCCTACATCCTTCTGTCGATTTCACAGTCTCTTAGTATGTATCGCCCCTGCGTTCCTTGGCGGCTACATTTAGTGCCTTTATAGCAGTGGGGTAAAAACAGTTTTTAAGTCTGTTTGTCCTTGTCCTTGTAGATCTGTACCGTCTGCCTGACGGTAACAGTTCAAACAGGGAGTGTCCGGGGTGGGAAATGTCCTTTATAATACTCTGGGATTTTTTGATGCAGCGGGAACTGTGTAAGTCCTCCAAGGTAAGGAGAGGGCAGCCGACAATCCTCTGGGCGTTGTCAATGGCCCTCTGGAGCGCTTTCCTCTGAGCCGCTGTGCAGCTGGTGTACCATACGCATACACAGTATGTTAGGATGCTCTCAATAAAAGGACAGCCATTCAATATTGATTCCATTAGCCCCTAGAGCTCTATCTAACTCTCTCCTAAATCCATCCAGTGACTTGGCCTCCACTGCCCTCTGTAGCAGGGAATTCTATAAATTCACAACTCTCTGGGTGAAAAAGATTTTTCTCACCTCAGTCTTAAATGACCTCCCCTTTATTCTAAGACTGTGGCCCCTGGTTCTGGACTACCCCAACATTGGGAACATTTTTCCCGCATCTAGCTTGTCCAGTCCTTTTATAATTTTATATGTTTCTATAAGATCCCCTCATCCTTCTAAACTCCAGTGAATACAAGCCTAGTCTTTTCAATCTTTCTTCATATGACTGTCCCGCCATCCCAGGGATCAATCTGGCGAACCTACGCTCAAGAGTTGATTCAAGAGTTAAAATTGGCACGTCGTAAAGGTAATGCTACGGTGGTTATGGGAGATTTCAACATGCGGGTAGACTGGGAAAATCAGGTTGGTACTGGACCCAAAGAAAGGGAGTTTGTGGAGTGCCTCCGCATTGGATTCTTAGAGCAGCTTGTGCTGGAGCCTGCCAGGGAGAAGGCAATTCTGGATTTAGTGTTGTGTAATGAACCGGATTTGATACGGGAACTTGAAGTTAAGGCCATTTGGAGGTAGTGACCATAATATGGTAAGTTTTAATCTACATTTTGAAAGGGAGAAGGGAAAGTCAGAGGTGTCCGTGTTACAGTTGAACAAAGGGGACTATGGAGCCATGAAGGAGGAGCTGGCCAAAGTTGACTGGAAAGATACCTTAGCAGGGATGACAGTGGAACAACAATGGCGGGTATTTCTGGGAATAATACAGAAAGTGCTGGATGAATTCATTCCAAAGAGGAAGAAAGATTCCAAGGAGGTTCACGGAGGTTTCCGGAGGTTTTTGTCAGTCTCCCTACCTGCTTCCACTACCTGCAACCTCCGGCAACCACCTGCAACCTCCGGGAACCGCACGGAAATCTTGGGTGGGGCACAAAGTCTCCAGAGGTTTCCGTTCAGGTTTCCTAAGTGGGACAGGGGCATTAGTGTGCAGGGATCGGTGCGGACTCGGTGGGCCGAAGGGCCTGTTTCCGCGCTGTATCTCTCAACTAAACTAAACATATAATCTATGGAAAGAAAGCAGCGCATCTTTATTAGTTCATTATGACTTGACTGGGATTTCAAATCTCGCACGAGGTACCTTTGCGGCACGGTGGCGCAGTGGTAGAGTCGCTGCCTCACAGCGCCAGAGACCCGGGTTCTTTCCTGATGATCGGTGCTGTCTGTACGCAGTTTATACCTTCTCCCCGTGACTCGCATTGGTTTCCTCCGAGATCTTCAGCTCCCTCCTGCTCTCCAAAGACGTACAGGTTTAGGTTAAGTGGCTTGGTACAAATATAAATTGTCACTAGTGTGTGTGGGATAGTGTTTGCGTGCGGGGATTGCTGGTCGGTGCGGACTCGGTGGGCCGAAGGGCCTGTTTCCGTGTTGTATCAATAAACTAAACTAAACTAGAGCAGATAATCTATGGAAAGAAAGCAGAGCATCTATATCAAGCATCTAACTTGATGGGAATTTCAAACCCCGCACGAGATACCTTCAAGAATGGAGCATGCATTTCTATCAGTCATGGAAACAGAAACATAGACAATAGGTGCAGGAGTAGGCCATTCGGCCCATTGAGCCAGCACTGCCATTCAATATGATCATGGCTGATCATCTAAAGTCAGTATCCTCGTTCATGCTTTCTCCTCATATCACTTGAATCCGTTAGCCCTAAGAGCTAAATCTAACTCTCTCTTGAAAACATCCAGTGAATTGGTCTCCACTGCCTTCTGTGGCAGAGAATTGCACAGATTCACAACTCTCTGGGTGAAAAGGTTTTTCCTCATCTCAGTCCAAAATGGCCTACCCCTTATTCTTAAACTGTAGCCCCTGGTTCTGAACTCCCGAGTCACTCTGGGTGAAGCCAAGGTGGAGCTGACAATGTTTGCGTCTTCCACTTGAAATAAAAGTCAACTGAGTTACGGAAGGTTAGAGAAAGAAGTGTATTGATCTCTCTTTCATTAGAAGCACGGTTGACATTTGTTACAAAGAGAAATCAACTTTTATTTCAAACAATTTAAAAGTTGCTTCATTAAACGCGGGGACAAGCGGTGTGGAGATTGCTTTCTTCACTGCTTTCAGTGACACATCCATGGGCTCCACTGAACAATGTAATGAATATCTTCTTCATTTGACTTCAACTGAGCGTTATGACAATATTTACTTAGCGAGGTCATAGATCACCTTGCAAGAAGCTCTAGCCATCATGGTTAGAGTGAAAAACGTCACAGTTTTTTTTAATTGAGAAGAGCTATCATCTTAGGTATTGATCGCAGGTCACATTACCCATGAGAGCCGGTGATTCCAACCACGGCAGCCTCTTGAATGCAGAGATGTGTGAGTTTACTGTGTCCAATGTGATGATACAATTGAGTCTGGTTTTGGGTTTTTAGTTCAGAGTCAATGCCCGACGCAGACTAAACGTTTTAAACAGAGATTGGCCAGATACTGAGCTTTACACAGTGAGAAATCATGTGAAATAATCACTGAATTTTATTTTAAATGAATGTATTTGCATGTTATACTGTTTAGTTTGGAGATACAGCACAGATAGTCCACTGAGTTCGCACCGACCAGCGATTTTATTATTTGGCAATTTTTTTGTGCCCGATTATTTGGCGGCCAATCAACCGCTGTCTCTAAGGGGGTTGCGTCCAATCACCAACCAGCTTGCCTTAAAATTCCCGTCCAATCAAGAAATCGGTCTACTCCCGTCCAATCAGCCGCTGTCTCCAAGGGCATTGTGTCCAATCACATAATGCAGTTTAATGGTAATTAGCAGCTATGGTAAAGGTTGGAAGCCAGCGGAGCTACTGACAGTCAAACGGGAGCAGGAGAGATTAAGACATTGTATAATCCATAGTACCTTAGTGTACAATTTCATGCGCAGGGCCATAAATATCAAGAAGGACACATCCCACCCTGCCAACCACCTTTTTACTCTGCTACCCTCGGGGAGGCGACTCAGGTCTCTGCAGGCTCGCACCGGTAGACTAAAAAATAGTTTCTACCCATGTGCGGTAAAAGAGCTTAACTCCAATAGTGAACACTGGGAAGCAAGAAGTAACTTCGAGAAATACCGCTAAATTCTTTTAAACTTTAAAAAAAATGTATCTATTATTTTACTATTAACTGTACATATGTGTATTGGTTGTTGTGTTGTATTTATTTTAACGGAGGAGAAGCAAATGGAATTTCGTTGCTCAGTTTTGTGCAATGACAATAAACATATTCTATTCTATTCTATTCTATAATATATACTAAATAAAAGGGCTGACAGACCTTGGCTGGGAACCTGGGGCTCACCAAAATTGTTCCCAATTGGGCCGCGCACCTCCTAAGGCCAGCCCTGACTAGACTTGTGCCCCAACATCTGGGCAAGTGCCCCACTGCTGGTCAGACTTCTGACCACCTGCCCCCTCTTCACCCGACCTCCAGATCTGAACCCTGACTCGGGTGCAACAGCAGCCTGAATTATTGCAGCAGCCCCAGAGAGTGTTGGTGTTGCCCTGTGTGACAATCCTTTGTTAGCTCCAGCTTTGATGGCTTTGAGGAATCCCTAGCCCCTGGCCTTTAATTTGATTAAAAGGGGGCTTGAGATGGACCCTGAAGAGTAAGAAATGCTATTTTCACAATATTAATAATTGTGGTGCCTCGAAGATCATAAATCTTGCATTACAATGAATGAAAGGAATTTGATAAATATTGGTTATGCTTTTGCTACTGAATAGTGATTATCTCCCATAATCCTCCAGGGTTCCTTGTGAGTTCTCCATGAATACTCTAACAGTCAGAGTGAACATCTTTAAAAAGCATTCATTGTGGAATGCAGCATAAGTTGGATTTGAGACTTGATTTATGGTGGATTTTATCAAAGCATTTAACACTGTGGATGCTGAGGTTTCTTTCATGCTTGTTGACTTAATTACAAAGTGTTGGGACGGAGTGTCGGCAGATGTTCACTGACTTTGAAGAAGCGATGCCTTCAGGAAATCGGCACTTTAATTTGAACGAGAGTGCTGAGCACAACTTCTGTCTCATTAACATCTGTGCTAGAATGGATGTTTAAAGGTGTGAAATAACAGGGGAGGGGAAGGAAGTGAAGAACTACTTGCTTTGCCTCTCATATCTTCAGGCTGTCCCATTGTGGTGGAAGCTTTCTGCACAAGGGATAACTTTGGACTATTGTTAATTTTTTTAGTTGGCCTAAAAATTCCTCTGATTCATATGACCATAAGTGATAGCAGAGTAGCAAAGTCAAATGTGGGTCCCTTGAAGGCAGACATGGGTGAAATTATTTTGGGAAACAAGGAAATGGCAGAAGAATTGAATAGGTACTTCGGATCTGTCTTCACTAAGGAAGACACAAACAATCTCCCAGATGTACTGGAGGACAGAGGATCTAAGGGGGTAGAGGAACTGAAAGAAATTTTCATTAGGCAATAAATAGTATTGGGTAGGCTAATGGGACTGAAGGATGATAAATCCCCTGGGCCTGATGGTCTGCATCCCATGGTCCTCAGGGAGGTGGCTCTAGAGATAGTGGAATGATTGGTGATAATTTTCCAAAGTTCAATAGATTCAGGATCAATTCCTGTGGATTGGAGGATAGCTAATGTTATCCCACTTTTCAAGAAAGGAGCGAGAGAGAAAACGGGGAATTACAGACCAGTTAGCCTGACTTCGGTGGTGGGAAAGATGCTGGACTCAATTATTAAAGAGGTAATAATGAGGCATTTGAATAGCAGTAAAAGGATTAGTCCAAGTCAACATGGATTTATGAAAGGGAAATCATGCTTGACTAATCTTCTGGAAATTTTTGAGGATGTGATGTAAAACTGATGAAGGGGTGCCAGTGGATGTCGTGTATCTAGACTTTCAGAAAGCCTTTGATAAGGTTCCGCACGGGAGACTGGTGACTAAAATCAGAGCACATGGTATTGGGTGTAGGGTGTTGACATGGATAGAAAATTGGTTGGCAGACTGGAAGCAAAGAGTAGGAGTGACCGGGTCCTTTTCAGAATGGCAGGCAGTGGTGAGTGGAATGTCGCAAGGCTCGGTGTTGGAGCCGCAACTGTTTACCATATATATTAATGATTTGGAAGAGGGAATTAGGAGCAACACTAGAAAGTTTGCAGGTGACACAAAGCTGGGTGGCGGTGTGAACTGTGAAGAGGATGTTAGGAGGTTGCAGGGTGACCTGGACAGGTTGAGTGAGTGGGCAGATGCATGGCAGGTGCAGTATAATATAGATAAATGTGAGGTTATCCACTTTGGTGGCAAAAACAAGGGGGAAGATTATTATCTCAATGGGGTTAGGTTAGGTAAGGGTGAGGTGCAGCAAGACCTGGGCGTCCTTGTACACCGGTCACTGAAAGTTGGCTTGCAGGTACAGCAGGCAGTGAAGAAAGCTGATGGAATGTTGGCCTTCATAACAAGAGGATTTCAGTATAGGAGTAAAGAGGTTCTTCTGCAGTTGTATAGGGCTCTGGTGAGACCACATCTGGAGTATTGTGTACAGTTTTGGTCTCCTAATTTGAGGAAGGACATCCTTGTGATTGAGGCAGTGCAGCGTAGGTTCACGAGATTGATCCCTGGGATGGCAGGACTGTCATTTGAGGAAAGATTGAAAAGACTAGGCTTGTATTCACTGGAGTTTAGAAGGATGAGGGGTTACCTTATAGAAACATATATAATGTTAAAAGGACTGGACAAGCTAGATGCAGGAAAAATGTTCCCAATGTGGGGCGAGTCCAAAACCAGGGGCCGCAGTCTTAGAATAAAGGGGAGGTCATTTAAGACTGAGGTGAGAAAAAAACCTTTTCACCCAGAGAGTTGTGAATTTATGGAATTCCCTGCCACAGAGGACAGTGGAGGCCAAGTCACTGGATGGATTTAAGAAAGAGTTAGATAGAGTTCTAGGGGCTAGTGTAGTCAAGGGATATGGGGAGAAGGCAGGCACGGGTTATTGATAGGGGACGATCAGCCATGATCACAATGAATGGCGGTGCTGGCTCGAAGGGCCGAAAGGCCTCATCCTGCACCTATTTTGTATGTTTCTATGTTTCTATTATAGGAGAAGAATTAGGCCATTTGGCCCATCAAGCCTACTCTGCCCTTCTACCCATAGCCTGTACTGATCAAGAAGATTCTATGAGGCAAAGTCATGATGAGAGAGTCCACAACTGGTTCAAGATGAATAGCAGAACAATGTCACATTTGTATACTCACCAAAACTACAACAAATGTTGACACCTATCACTGGAATAGATTGGAGATCTAGAAGTATAAGTGGGATCCCTGGATGGAAGCGAGAGAGGAGGAGCAGGAACAGGTGTCACAACTCTGCGGCTGCAATCGTATATAGGATATTCTTTGACTGGAGAGCACGCAAAAAAAATGCTTTTTCACTGGACCTTGGTACAGGTGACAATAATAAGTGAAACTAAAACTAGACTGGGGAGGGAAGGGTCGGGTGGGAAGTGATGAGCAAACCAAGGAGATGTGGAGGGGGGGATTCTCCACAGAAAGCGGAAAGGGTGGGGATGGAAGATGTGCGCAGTTCTATGCTGGCTCTTTGAAAAGGTTCTTCATTTCCCTCCAACACTCCTGTATATTTTATCCTATTCAGTATTTATTTTGAGACATTATTATCTCAACCTCTTCCAGCCAAATGCATCTGTTGCAGCCTTTCTGTTCCTCATGTGCCTGCACTGAGCCCCCCCCCCCCCCCATTCCTTGAGCAACTTTCACAGTCTTTACGTGCTTTCCAGCCAGTGAGGTGTGGTTGGAGGGAAGCTTCGTCAAAACTAAACCATTCCTATAGTAACTATACTAAACCTGGGAGTATGTTTTATTAACCATGGGTGCTGAAATGAAAAAGGAAGTTATTTGACTAGTTAACGTGTAAACCGTGGATTACGCTACAGTGCTTCGAGTTAATTGTATTTTTACGCAATTCTGGGTGAAGTATTCAACCAGTATTTACATATTTTTATCGACATGAAAAGGGTCTGTAAACAAAACCATTCTGATATAACACTATTGTTTACTTCAGAGATATATCATGGAAACAGCTGTCTATCCCGCTGAGGTACTCCAGTCTGTCCTCCTTCGGCCTACCGAGTCCACGCCGACCAGCACTCACCCCGTACACAAGCACTATCCTACACACCACAAACAATTTACAATTTACAGGGGCCAATTAACCTACAAACCTGCATGTTTTTCGGAGTGAGAGAAGAAGCCGGACCAGCCAGAGAAAACCCACGTGGTCACAGGGAGAACGTACAAACTCCATACAGACAGCACCTATGGACAGGATCGAACTCGGGTCTGGGCGCTCTAAGGCAGCAATTCCACTGCTGCACCACTGTGCCGCCCATGTTGTTCTAATACCCCAACTGAATGAAGGATCTGCTCATGAGCTGCAGTGTTTAAAAGATGCACTGTAACAACTCACAAAGGTTCTTCGATATCATCTACCAGCAGTTTGGTGTACAAGGGGCAGCAGACTTATTGGAAGTCACCATCAGTGTCACACTGCATTCTTACTGGGGAATTCTCCTTCACCATCACTGAGTTTAAATCCTGGAATTCCCTCCTCAATGGCACTGGGTGAAAACCTACACCTGAAGGTTTACAGCGATTCATGAAGGTGGCTTTCTCAAGGGCATTGAGAGATGAGCAGTAAATTGTTGTCCTGAATAACGATGTGAATGAATAAAAGAAAGCCCTACATTCACTGTGACTGGTTCATTCAGTCTTCTTTACATTTAACCTTGTTCAAAATATCAAATATATATTATACTAATTTGTATTGGAGAAATCATCCCATTAAAGACATCCCAGAATCAATCGACATACTCATCAGCCCAGATCTCGCCGAGGGTCTGACAGGCTCGAGGGGCTGAATGGCCTAATCTGCTCCTATCCCAGTGCAACTAAACTGATGTGCAAGGTGGCCATGGCCACTTTGAGGAGAGATTAGTGAAGCATTTTAGACAGGAGTTGAGTAGATCAGTTTTACGTATCATTCCTGTGGAATAAAGACTAAGATGGATTGGGATCAATTAAGCAACTATGTGGGAATGTGAACATCCGTTTGGGAAAGAGAAAGGAAACACACACTCCTGGTTCATGAAAACGCTCTGTGATGTGGATTTGATCACTCTTTCACTTAATGTTTGAGAGAAGGGATTCAATCCCACTGCATCCTCACTACAGTTAAACTTGCTGTTGAAATGGACACAGTTTCTGTAACAGCTGAATTGTCTATGCCTGCATTGTAACTCTGTTACTTTGAGGTAATAAATCACTTGCCCACTTGCTTGTAGGTTTTGTTTTTGTTCAAACTATTTGAATAAATTCACAATGATTCACTTTGTACTATGTCACAGTTTCTGTTATTTGACATTAAAATAAGGAGTTACCACAGCTACCAACCTCACAGACAGCAGAGGCTGTTCTGACATTCATTATTTTCGACACTCTTCATTGTCATCTCTACTCAAAGCAGTAGCTCCTCTCTGAATGGGCGAGGATACCTTCAGGAGGCACAAGGGACTGCGGACCCTGGAATCCTGAGCAAAACACTAAGTGGTGGAGGAACTCAGCGTTCAGGCTTATCTAGGGAGGAAATGGACAGTCCTGGTTTTAGGTCGGGACCCATCTGTACCTGAAGAGACTTTGGTTCATTCCCTCCACAGATGCTGCCCGATCTGCTGAGTTGCTCCTTCCCTTTGTGTTTTACCTTTAACAGACACTTGAATTTTTAATGTGTTGCAAGTGCTGTGGAATTATATTAGTGTAGATAGTACTTGACGGTTGGCATCGACATGGTGGGCCGAAGGGCCTGTTTCTGTACTGCTGGAATCTATGAGCACAAAGAAATGATCTCTAGTTTATATGATTATGTTTTGATCAGGTTGTATGTTTGTTAACTGATTGGCTTATTATTGCTCATCTGCTCGTCAAGGGTGACTGCTTCATGCAAAGGGGACGGATTCAAAGATCAGTTCATTCTTTTTGAACCTCTGACTGATGTGATTTTTCCCAATATATCGATTGCAGGTTCTCAGTTTATGTGCGAGTCTCCAGCTATTGCCGACATCGTTGTTCTTGTGGACGGTTCGTGGAGCATCGGCCGACTTAATTTCCAACTCGTACGACTGTTTTTGGAGAACTTGGTTAGTGCTTTCAATGTAGATTCTGACAAAACCAGAATAGGTGAGTCCACCTTCAGCAACCGGGAAAATATGTGCTTGATCCTTGTGTGTAAAAGCATGCAAATTGAAGGATGTTCTTCTGCCCTTTGTCGTCTGTGCTAGAACAAGGTTCTCAGGACATCTGCCGTATTTCCCACCACCCCACCCCCCAATTTCACACCACCCCTCCCCCAATTTAAACTAAATATTCTCAAAAACAAATCTGCAGATGCTGGAAATTGGAAATCAAGGAAGCTCTCAGCTGGTCCGTCAGTATCTACGGAGAGAGAACAAGCTTCAAATGGGAAAATAGATTATGAAAGAAAACTGGCAGGGAAAATAAAAACTGACTGCAAAAGATTTTATAGCTATGTGAAGAGAAAGAGATTAGTTAAAACAAATGTAGGTCCCTTGCAGTCAGAAACAGGTGAATTGATCATGGGGAACAAGGACATGGCAGACCAATTGAATAACTACTTTGGTTCCGTCTTCACTAAGGAAGACATAAATAATCTGCCGGAAATAGCAGGGGACCACGGGTCAAATGAGATGGAGGAACTGAGTGAAATCCAGGTTAGCCGGGAAGTGGTGTTAGGTAAATTGAATGGATTAAAGGCCGATAAATCCCCAGGGCCAGATAGGTTGCATCCCAGAGTACTTAAGGAAGTAGCCACAGAAATAGTGGATGCATCAGTGATAATTTTTCTAAACTCCTTAGATTCTGGAGTAGTTCCTGAAGATTGGAGGGTAGCAAATGTAACCCCACTTTTTAAAAAGGGAGGGAGAGAGAAAACGGGAACGAGGAATTACAGACCAGTTAGTCTAACATCGGTAGTGGGGAAACTGATAGAGTCAGTTATTAAAGATGGGATAGCAGCACATTTGGAAAGTGGTGAAATCATTGGACAAAGTCAGCATGGATTTACGAAAGGTAAATCATGTCTGACGAATCTTATAGAATTTTTCGAGGAAGTAATTAGTAGAGTGGATAAGGGAGAACCAGTGGATGTGTTATATCTGGACTTTCAGATGGCTTTCGACAAGGTCCCACATAAGAGATTAGTATACAAACTTAAAGCACACGGTATTGGGGGTTCAGTATTGATGTGGATACAGAACTGGCTGGCAGACAGGAAGCAAAGAGTAGGAGTACATGGTTCATGTTACAATGACAATAAAGAAACTATTCTATTCTATTCTAAACGGGTCCTTTTCAGAATGGCAGGCAGTGACTAGTGGGGTACCGCCAGGCTCAGTGCTGGGACTGCAGCTATTACAATATATATTAATTATTTGGATGAGGGAATTGAATGCAACATCTCCAAGTTTGTGGATGACACGAAGCTGTTAGCTGTGAGGAGGATGCTAGGAGGCTGCAAGGTGACTTGGATAGGCTGGGTGAGTGGGCAAATGCATGGCAGATGCAGTATAATGTGGATAAATGTGAGGTTATCCACTTTGGTTGCAAAACCAGGAAACTATTATCTAAATGGTGGCCGATTAGGAAAAGGGGAGATGCCACGATACCTGGGTGTCATGGTACACCAGTCATTGAAAGTAGGCATGCTGGTGCAGCAGGCAGTGAAGAAAGCGTTAGCATTCATAGCAAAAGGATTTGAGTTTAGGAGCAGGAAGGTTCTACTGCAGTTGTACAGGGTCTTGGTGAGACCACACCTGGAGTATTGCGTACAGTTTTGGTCTCCAAATCTGAGGAAAGACATTCTTGCCATAGAGGGAGTACAGAGAAGGTTCACCAGACTGATTCCTGGGATGTCAGGACTTTCATGTGAAGAAAGACTGGATAGACTTGGCTTGTGCTCGCTAGAATTTAGAAGATTGAGGGGGATCTTATAGAAACTTACAAAATTCTTAAGGGGTTGGACAGGCTAGATGCAGGAAGATTGTTCCCGATGTTGTGGAAGTCCAGGACAAGGGGTCACAGTTTGAGGATAAAGGGGAAATCCTTTAGGACCGAGATGAGAAAAACTTTTTTCACACAGAGAGTGGTGAATCTCTGGAATTCTCTGCCACAGAAGGTAGTTGAGGCCAGTTCATTGGCTATATTTAAGAGGGAGTTAGATGTGGCCCTTGTGGTTAAAGGGATCAGGGGGTATGGAGAGAAGGCAGGTACAGGATACTGAGTTGGATGGTCAGCCATGATCATATCGAATGGCGGTGCAGGCTCGAAGGGCCGAATGGCCTACTCCTGCACCTATTTTCTATGTTTCTATGTTTCAAGTTAATGACTATTCCCAGTCCTGACAAATATCATTCAGCGGGACCACAAGCTTTGTTTCCCTCTCCGCAGATGCTCCCTGACCTGCTGAGCGTCTCCTTTATGTTCTGTTTTTATTTACATATTCCCACTCCCATTCCCCTCCCTGCTTATGGAGTTTGTGAGCTCTCAATAATTGAGCTCACATTTGCAACTGGAAATTTGACTTTGATGCCCTTGCAAAGTGGATGAAATCGAGTCACCATTGAGTCCAGTTGCACCAACGATCAGGCAGAGGCTCTGCTGGGTGATCAGTGTAAAACTGTCTTATGTGATTCCGCCAAAGTCGAATATCGCTTTGTTTTGTTGATTTTGTTTTCCTTTACAATTGATGTTAGTTTCCCACCCATATTGGGGCATGGTGAGGATGACTATTGGCAGCATCATGGGGCTTGGGAGAGTGAAACTAGGGTTCCAGTGGTTTGAGCAGGGATCTCCATTGACCATGGTCCTATCTGAGGAAAGCCACCTTGATGGGCAGGACATCAGGCATTGTTACTGATGGGACAGTTTCCTACGCCCTCATTAAGGGGGAGGACCTTTCGGGGGTGGGGTGCTAAAGGAAGGGGATTAGGGAGTTGGAAAATACTGCGGCAGATGCAGAGAGAATGAGTGTTTCAATGTTTGCAAATGTTGGGCCTGGATTCTCGGGAACATAGCTGATGCTTGCTCTAATCATTTGTTCCCATTAACAACAGGCACTCCCTGTTGCTTAGTTGGGGTCTGGAATGGTTCAGCCTTTCGTGGGAATGGCACTCCAATGATTCCCAGCTGATGTACTCTCCTGCCACTACCCTCTGCTCTTGTTTATGAACTAGCCTCAACATCAAAGTCTTGTGGCATTATATTGAGGCTACAGCAAAGAAAGGTGCCCCTCAATGGTGTACTTCCTAGGCCCCCTTTGGTTATGGGTGACCATGGGTGTCTCCAGGGTGCTATTCCCTATATGGAGGACACCTGTGCATGACTTTGTTTAACACGGGGAGACGGGTGCACAGACAGCCACCCCACGGTCCTTGACAGATCTGGGTCGGGATCCAGTGACATGGAGTCCAAGATGACCAAGATGTAGGCTTCATCCGCCTTCCCATCCGTTGTGACGCTCCACTAAGGTCAGCCATCAACCTCTGCCTGTTCCACCGTTGAGGTCTTGGTTGGATTGCTCTTTGTCAGAGACCTCTCCCTCAACCTTACCGCCATGGGTGGCCCTACCAGGAGCATAGCTCCAGACGGCATCGCTCTCAGGATCTCAGGTCCACACAAGCTTCTCCACCACGACAAGGTGACAATCCATGGAGAAGATGGTGTACTAGTGTCAATCCTGTCATTCACCCCAATATCTCCCAGTGGGTAGGAGCTCCACATTCTCCCACTCTCTGCATAACACTGCTGCACTGGGTTTATTAATGGCCTTGGTTTATTCAGAGCCTGTAGTTTTTCAAATGCTCCATCCCAAACCTGTTCACAATGCTGAAGATATTTGCTGATCTCATGCTGATATTATCTCTCAGCATAATACCTCTCAGCATATTAAGAGCAGAAGAGGAGAGAGAGAGAGAGGGAGAGGGAGAGGGAGAGGGAGAGAGGGAGAGGGAGCAGGGAGAGAGGGAGAGGGGAGGGAGAGAGGGAGAGGGGCGGAGAGGGGGGAAGGGAGAGAGGCCAAGGGAGAGAGGGGAGAGCGGGGAGAGGGAGAGGGAGAGAGGGGAGAGGGAGAGGGGAGAGGGAGAGGGAGCGGAGGGAGAGAGGGAGCGAGGGAGAGAGGGAGAGAGGGAGAGGGAGAGAGGGGAGAGGGGGAGGGCGAGGGGGGGAGAGAGGGGAGAGAGGGAGCGAGAGAGGAGAGAGAGAGCAGAGGAGAGAGAGAGGGAGAGAGGAGCGAGAAGAGAGGAGAGAGAGGCGAGCGAGAGAGAGGGAAGTGAGAGAGAGAGAGAGAGGAGAGGGAGAGAGAGAGGTTGAGAGAGAGGTTGAGAGAGAGAGAGAGAGAGAGAGAGAGAGAGAGATGGGAAGCAGGGCAGAGAGAAGAGAGCGCGTCGCGAGACTGAGAAGAGAGCGCATGAGAGCTTCATCGCTCTCGATCTCTCTCTCTCTCTCTCTCTCTCTCTGTCTCTCTCTTCTCTCTCCCCCCCCCCCCCCCCCCCCGCTCTTTCTCTCCCACTCTTTCTCTCCTACACACTCTCTCCCACTCTCATTCTCTAGTTTAGCATTCTCGGGTCCACCTGAGTTCCTACTCCTGCTGTCAGTGGGAGAAACAGAAGGGCGGAGGGCTTTCCGATGGCTCTTCCACCTAAGCAAGTGAACTCTTCCTGGTTTCTGAGACTCAGAAGAGCCGCATGTGGCTACAATTGAAATCAGAGTTCAAATGGTTAATAAGACACTGACGCTCCTTGACAGCTTAATAGTTTCCTCGATTTTATTATGAGAAAAATGAAACCATTTGCCTGAGCTCCAGGCAGGGGACTGTTTGGTCTTTGGGTCAACAGCTGTGTTAGCAAATGATTCATGCATTTCCCTAAAATGGTTTAAAGCAGAATACGTTATGAAATGTTCACATTAACTGTAATGCAAAGTTACTTAATTGTGTTGTTGGAATGTTAAATGGGAAGATTAAAGGCTACCCTTTTTAATACATGCTAATGGGCCTGTCCCACTTACGCAACTTTTTCGGCGACTGGCAGTACCTGTCATAGGTCGTTACAGGTCTCCTCAGTTGCCAACAGAGCTGTAGCATCTTTCTGGTGGCTGCTGAATTTTCAACGCCCATAACTTCGACAGGCCCATAAGAGCTACTTCAACCAGAACAAAAAAGCAGATACTGACTCCACATTGAATAAACAAGTGGATGCGCTATATTCTGACCTTGCCTTCCCCTGTTTTCAGGACTGGCTCAGTACAGTGGAGACCCGAGGGTGGAATGGAATCTGAACCAACACAGCACAAAGGAGGCTGTATTGGACGCTGTCAAAAATCTGCCTTACAAAGGCGGCAACACACTTACAGGTACTGAGCCTTGCGCAGCGAACCAACCCCGGGACCTACTAGTGCTGCAGTTCCGCATAGAGTCATAGTCATAGAGTCAGACAGAGCAGAAACAGGCCCTTCAGCCCAACTTGCCCATGACAACAAACAACATACACTAGTCCCACGCCTGAGTTTGGCCCATATCCCTCCAAGTCCATCATATCCGTGAATCTATCTAAATACTTCTTAAATGTTGTGATAGTACCTGCTTCAAATACATCCTCCGATAGCTTGTTCCATACATCCACCACCCTTTGAGTAGAAAAGTTCCCCTCAGGTTCCGAGTAAATCTTTCCCCACTCAGCTTAAACTTATGTCCTCTGGTTCTCAATTCTCTTACTCTTGGCAAATGTATGTGCGTTTACCTTATTTATTCCTGTCATGATTTTGTACACCTCTATAAGATCACCCCTCATCCTCCTGCACTCCAAGGAATAAAGTCCTAGCCTCCCAATGTTGTTAGTCAACCTCTCCTTATAGCTCAGGACCTCGAGTCCTGGCAATATCCTTGTAAATCTTCTCTGCACCCTTTCCAGTTTGACGACATCTTCCCTATAACATGGTGAACAAAACAAATCTTGGCCATCATTAACATTGTTTATCAGTTTGATCAGTTTTTCCATCAAATATTCGCCTGTTGAATGAGAATGAGGTACTGTCCTCATAACCTTCTACCGCTGCACCACAGAGAGCATATTAACGTATGACATCTCTGTGTGGTATCTCAGCTGCACGGAGGCGGAGAGGAGAGCTCTTCAGCGCGTCGTCCACAGAGCGCAGAGGATTATTGGGACACAGCTACCAGCCTTGGAGGGCATCTGCCACACACGGTGCCTCAGGAAGGCCGTCAGCATCCATAAAGACTCCTTGTAACGGACTGTTCGAACTACTTCCCTCCGGCAGACGTTACAAGGCCTTCTACGCCCGAACCTCCAGACTCAGGAACAGCTTCATCCCCAGAGCTATAGCGGCTCTGAACCAGCCCTGCTGAGTGCCCCCCACCCCCCATGGTCTGTCTCCCTCGGATGGTCACGTCGCACAGACACATCTGCACTTTAGTCTGTTGAACTGTTTTGACTGTTTGGATGAACAGCACCTCACCTTGGGGAGTCTGCATCCTGGGGGCATGAACATTGAATTCTCCCAATGTTGTTAGTCCTTGCTGTCTCCTCCCCTTCCTCAGCCCTCCTGCTGTCTCCTCCCACCCCCCAGCCTTCGAGCTCCTCCTTTTTCCTTTCTTCTCCCCGCCCCCCCCACCCCCGATCAGTCTGAAGAAGGGTTTCGGCCCGAAACGTTGCCTTTTTCCTTCGCTCCATAGATGCTGCTGCACCCGCTGAGTTTCTCCAGCTTTTTTGTGTACCTTTGACTGTTTTACTGTTCTTATTACAATCCATGTTCTCGGGGTTTCTAAATCCAAATTTTATTAGTTATTTATGTTATGACATCGGACGGAAGCTGCATTCCAAATCTCGTTGCGCTTATGTGCAATGACAATAAAATATATTATTATTATTATTATTATTACTTAGCCGTCGCTCCCTCTGAGTCAGAAGGTTGGGGTCCAAGCCCCTCTTCAGACTGACACTTGTAGTGCCGAACTGAGGGAACGTTGGCCAGTCGGAGTTCCCCATTTCAAATGAGATAGGAGATGGGGGCTGAGGTAAATACCACATCCAAATGCTGGCCTTTCTGTCAATGCTCCACACTCTTGGCGCTGTGCTGGAGTAATGGGCAAGATCTTTTTGATTAAACACTGAAGTGGGATTTAAACCTACAACTTTTGGCCTTGGGGAACAGACTGACCCATGAGAATTCCTTGAAAGCCTGTGGGGAAACCTCCACAAAGGCAGCTGCTGCCTCTGCCACCCATGCAGTAATGACACGGACAGAAGATCCATTGCCAACTCTTTGCTGTGTGTGCAAGCCTGGTTCTCCTCCATCCTCCATTCCAACAATGACTATAATTCAACAAGTTCTTTATCGGATGAGCTGTGAAAGCTGGCGTAACATCCAAGTCTCTCTGTCGTGGTTAAACCCTTGAGAGAACTCTGAGTGCTATTTTATTATGGAACAAGGGGAGAGTTGAGTGAAATGATGTCAGGGCTTCATTCAACATCCCACAGTTACAAGCTGCTCTGCTGTGGAGAATGCTGGAAAGAAGCGCAGGGAAATGAGTGGATGTTCTGCTACTTTCATTCAATTTACACATGTGTTAGCTGTAATAAAACGTTCCTGTTGGACTGATGTCTGCACCCTGTCTTGCCGAGCCAGTTCCGACAAAACCTTGCAACCTGCTGACACTAGAAATGAGATATATAAACAGAAAATGCTGGACAAACCCAGTCAGTTAGGCAGCATCTGCGGAAGCAGAAACAGTCAATGTCTCAGATCTGCCCCCTTTCCTCAGAACCCAGTTCAGAGCCCTGCACTTTCCGGAGACTCGAGGAACTGCAGGATCGGGAACCTTGCGTAAAACGGGTCAGCAGCGTCTCTGGATCCGTGACCTCCTGAGACACCACCTGACTGGCTGAGTTAAACCAGCACTTTGTGTTTTATCCTGCATTTTTTGCTTTTCTTCCTAAAACCGTAATGTTTTTGCTTACTTGCGTTTCTGCCTCTCACACTTCACTCTTGTCAGCTGAGTCCACAAGAGCTTGTCTCTTATTTTAGTTTATTGTCACGTGTACCGAGGGACAGTGAAAAGCTTTTGTTGCATGCTAACCAATCAATGGATAGACTATACATGATTTATAATCAAGCCGTCCACATTCTATAAAGGAAATGATGCTTCGGGCAAGATAAAGTCCAGTAAAATCCGATTAAAGATAGTCCAAAGGTCTCAATGAGGTAGATGGTAGCTCAGGACTGCACTCTAGTTGGTGATGGGATAGTTCAGCCAAATTGAAATCCTAGAGAACTGCATCAGGACTTCCTGACTCTTATATTCAATGCCCGTTACATAGAAACATAGAAATTAGGTGCAGGAGTAGGCCATTCGGCCCTTCGAGCCTGCACCGCCATTCAATATGATCATGGCTGATCATCCAACTCAGTTTCCCGTACCTGCCTTCTCTCCATACCCTCTGATCCCCTTAGCCACAAGGGCCACATCTAACTCCCTCTTAAATATAGCCAATGAACTGGCCTCGACTACCCTCTGTGGCAGGGAGTTCCAGAGATTCACCACTCTCTGTGTGAAAAAAGTTCTTCTCATCTCGGTTTTAAAGGATTTCCCCCTTATCCTTAAGCTGTGACCCCTTGTCATGGACTTCCCCAACATCGGGAGCAATCTTCCTGCATCTAGCCTGTCCAACCCCTTAAGAATTTTGTAAGTTTCTATAAGATCCCCTCTCAATCTCCTAAATTCTAGAGAGTATAAACCAAGTCTATCCAGTCTTTCTTCATAAGACAGTCCTGACATCCCAGGAATCAGTCTGGTGAACCTTCTCTGCACTCCCTCTATGGCAATAATGTCCTTCCTCAGATTTGGAGACCAAAACTGTACGCAATACTCCAGGTGTGGTCTCACCAAGACCCTGTACAACTGCAGTAGAACCTCCCTGCTCCTATACTCAAATCCTTTTGCTATGAAAGCCAACATACCATTCGCTTTCTTCACTGCCTGCTGCACCTGCATGCCCACTTTCAATGACTGGTGTACCATGACACCCAGGTCTCGCTGCATCTCCCCTTTTCCTAGTCGGCCACCATTTAGATAATAGTCTGCTTTCCTGTTTTTGCCACCAAAATGGATAACCTCACATTTATCCACATTATACTGCATCTGCCAAACATTTGCCCACTCACCCAGCCTATCCAAGTCACCTTGCAGTCTCCTAGCATCCTCCTCACAGCTAACACTGCCCCCCAGCTTAGTGTCATCCGCAAACTTGGAGATATTGCCTTCAATTCCCTCATCCAGATCATTAATATATATTGTAAATAGCTGGGGTCCCAGCACTGAGCCTTGTGGTACCCCACTAGTCACTGCCTGCCATTGTTACAATGAAGGCAAGCATACCATATGCCTTCTTAACCATCCTATCTACAGTACTTGTGCTGCAACCTTCAGTGAGCTATGAACTTGGATTCTAAGATCCCTCCACACATCAATGCTGTAAAGGGTCTTAACATTAACTGTATACTCACTGCTTACATTCAACCTCCCGAAGCATAACACCTCACACTTGTTGAGCTCCCTCTACCATGTCTGCACCCATTTCTGCAGCTAGTTTATATCCCGCTGCATCTTCCGGCAGCATCTCACAGTCTGCAACTCTTTCAATTTTGGTGTTGTCAGCAAACGTACTCACCAACCATGTACATTTACGTCTAGGTCACTCTGGAATTCCTCCTCTATTGTTCTTTCCCCTCGTTTACGATGTTTCCCAAATTCTATGTCTTTGCCCAAACCTGTGTTCATCTCTTCAAGGTAGACACAAATTGCTGGACTAACTCAGCGGGACAGGCAGCATTTCTGAGAGAATGGGTGACGTTTTGGGTCGAGACCCTTGTTCAGTCTCTTCAATTCATCTTCATCTCTCCAAGTATCTCCTGTGTCTGGAGTTAGGTTTACAGATGAGTCATGTTATAGTGTGGGGAGTGGTCTTGTTGAAATATTAGTAATCCAGACACTCAATCAATGGTCTAGAGACATGAGTTCAATGCAGCTGGTCAAATTGACATTCATTTTATTAAATCTGGTTTAACTGAAAAGTTGGTCTTGGTAAGCCAACCATAAAACTGTAAGATCATTGTAAAATCCTCTCTTGGGGTGGCACGGTGGCGCAGAGGTAGAGTTGTACCAGGGACCCTGGTTCTATCCTGATTACAGGTACTGTCTGTACGGAGTATGTACGTTCTCCCAATGAGCGCGTGGGTTTTCCCTGGGTGCTTCTGTTTCCTCCCACACTTAAAAGACCTACAAGTTTGTAGGTTAATTGGCTTTGGTAAAGATTGCAAATTGTCCGTAGTGTATAGGATAGTGTGAGTGTACAGGGATTGCTGGTCACTCGGTGGGCCGAAGGGCCTGTTTCCGCGCTAAATCTCTAAACTAAATTAAACTCGCATTCACTGATGTCCTTCCAGGAAGAGGAAATATGTTTCCTTCTCTTGGTCTGGCTTGTATGCACCTCCAGCCCTAGAGCAATGATTCCCAACTCGGTCAGGGAGAGATGGGCATGGATAATTAAAGTGGTCTTATCAACAATGCCAATATCTCAAGGACAAATAAACATTGAATGATGGAACAGGCTGGAGGCTGCAAGATGCTGCCTCCTCTTCCAATGAACTGATCTCCATATCACTTACCATAGAAACCAGATAAAGTCAAGTGGCAGCTTCTGCTCTGGGGTAACTCTATTACCCTGAGTCTAAAAGTTGTGATGAATCTGTGGAAATCTTTGGTCCCGCAGGGCTGTGCAGGAGTAAAGATAACTGAAGGCATTTAAGAACCTGAGGAAAGATATTGTTGCCATAGAGGGAGTACAGAGAAGGTTCACCAGACTGATTCCTGGGATGTCAGGACTTTCATATGAAGAAAGACTGGATAGACTCGGCTTGTACTCGCTAGAATTTTGAAGATTGAGAGGGGATCTTATAGAAACTTACAAAATTCTTAAAGGGGTTGGACAGGCTAGATGCAGGAAGATTGTTCCCGATGTTGGGGAAGTCCAGAACAAGGGGTCACAGTTTAAGGATAAGGGGGAAATCCTTTAGGACCGAGATGAGAAAAACATTTTTCACACAGAGAGTGGTGAATCTCTGGAACTCTCTGCCACAGAAGGTAGTTGAGGCCAGTTCATTGGCTATATTTAATTGGTTAGATGTGGCCCTTGTGGCTAAAGGGATCAGGGGGTATGGAGAGAAGGCAGGTATGGGATACTGAGTTGGATGATCAGCCATGATCATATTGAATGGCGGTGCAGGCTCGAAGGTTTCTCTGTTTCTATTAGAAGGAAGCAGATGCATTCTGAAAGATTGGGAAATTGAGAGCCATGTGGAGCGGGCGCGGGGAATTTGAAGCCTGGAGCAGAAGAACCATGATCATGCTGAAGAGGAGGGCAGCCTTGAGGGCCTTAGGCTATTCCCACCTCTATTTTCTTGTGTTGAGAGATGAGGCAACGCTTTAAACAACTGAGTGCCTTATCTGATATAAGGCCAAATCAATTTGATTAGGGTGCTGGACTACCTGATTTGGCACAAACCCATTCCCTCACATGTGGAAGTAAAAGTCCTCGCATGGTCCTGTAAGGGTCAGTGATGGGGATTGTCAGTGATCCTGACTCACGTGTCTTTCATCCATAACATCACCTCCTGGGGACTTTTCTACCTGGTTTTAGGCCTCGCTTTGACGTTCATCCTGGAGAACAGTTTTAAGCCCGAGGCTGGGTCGAGAACGGGTGTGCCGAAGATTGGGATCCTGATCACGGATGGCAAATCTCAGGATGACGTTTTCTCATCGGCTGAGAGTTTACGTGATGCTGGCATCGAGCTCTTTGCTATCGGTAGGTTGCTGGAAATCCTGGTATGAATTGACTTGTGCTGTTTGTTGCTATTTTCTGTACAGAGATTGAAATGAGTTTCTTCTCCCAGGTATTTCATTTTAGCGTTGTAATAGGAGTTTTGTTTGTGAGAGTGAAACCTGTATAAATGGACCCTGCTGAAGAAGCAGTCAATAAGACTCGGGGGAGGTCTTTATTTTGCCCGCGTGTTTTAATGGTGGAGTAGACTCTGTTCCTATGTCTTACAGTCGTATGGTCTTATAGCATCGTTGCCATTTATGTGGCCCCCTATATTGATGCACCCTTCCACCAAACTGAATCCCTCAATGCTTGTTAGCAGACGTTGTTGCCCTTCCCCATGGGGTCTTTGCATTGGCAGCATCGAGATTCAGGGCGTCCCTCGGCACTTGTCTCCTGCCGTCTGAATTGTGCCAAATTGGCTGCATTCCCTTATGGACACCTGGCTGGACCTCTGTGCCAGATGGTTGTGCAACCTTATCCCAGGTCCAGGTTGGTTTCTCCACTGGATTGGGTATAAAGTAAAGAACAACCTAATTGACCGAGAACATTTCACAGCAGGGAGGGGGACCACTTTGAATAAGTGGCGAGCTGGTGCCTGCCTCACCACTTCAGGGCTTGCTACCACTTTAATGTGACCGGGTTTTAAAGCCACTAATTTCTTTCACAATTTCCACTGTAAAACAGGCGTGAAAAATGCCGATGTAAATGAGCTGAAGGCTATTGCCTCCGAACCTGACGAGACACATGTTTACAACGTGGCTGACTTCAATATCATGAACACGATCATCGAAAGTCTCACCAAGACAGTGTGCACACGTGTGGAAGAACAGGACAAAGGGATTAAAGGTAGGGGGCTCTGTGTCTGTGCATTGCCTCAGTGTGGTTATATATTGGACATATATTTCTAACAACCGGAATATTGGCTGGAAATGATCAATTAGCAGCACGCTTTAAAAAAACTCGCTTGTTTTTGTTTATAAGTTGCAGTGACTGTGACCATATGTAAATTTTATATTTTACTAGACCAAGTGCAGACCCGTTGGGTCTGTTCCCCCAACGTGCGGTTGCAGGTGGGGGGGGGCTGGGGAAATGCACGTTTTTCTCTCATTCTCTCTTTCTCTCACATCCACCTCTTCCTCTCCATCTCTGAACTGAAGACATGTTGATGGAACAGAATCAAAAGTGTCTGAACTTTCTTACTCCCTTGTACATAGAACATAGAAACATACAGCACAGGCACTTCAGCCCACAAAGTCTGTGCTGGACATGATGTAACCTAATCCCATCTGCCTGTACATGATCCATATTCCTCCATTTCCTGATGAAGCCCTTTGCTGAACAGAAATGTATCTTTGTTGCTTTTGTAAGTTAAGTGAGAGGACCATTCTAGAAGGTGTTTAAAATAGTGTACAGAGGACAATGCCCTCCCTCACACTCATCAACAGACAAATTTTGCACCTCTCCTGGGCTTTTAGTTTAGTTTATTACGTATACCGAGGTACAGTGAAAAGCATCTGTTGCGTGCTAACCAGTCAGAAGAAAGACATGGTTACACTCGAGCCAGGGAATTCACCGCATCCCCCCATGTGGATGTTACGGGAATAGGGAATTAAATCCAAGTCTCTGCACTATTTTAAATTTGTCTCTTTAATGATTGATCACCATTTTATTGTTAACTCTTCTTCTCACCATTCTAGTCTGGCGTTGGCCACAGTTCAAGATTTTGCGGCACTTGCTGTGATTCATTGGCAGAACTCTTATTTCCAAGCCAGTGGCTGTGGATTTCTAGTCCAACATCAGAGGCCTGAGCATAAATTTGAACTGATGCTGCAGTGCAGTAGGTGATGGTCTGCCTGCCTTCATCAGTCGGGCATTGAGTGGAAGAGGCAGCAATTCATGTTGCAGCTTTATAAAACTATGGTTAGACCACATTTGGAGTATTGCGTGCAGTTCTGCTCACTCCATTACAGGAAGGATGTGGAGACATTGGAGAGGGTGCAGAGGATGCTTACTAGAATGCTGTCTGGCTTAGAGGGTATTCCAGGGAGAAGTTGGGCAAACTTTAATTGTTTTCTCTGAAGCGTTGGAGGTTGAGGGGAGATCTGATGGAAGTATATAAATTTACGAGAGACATACTGGTGCAGTTGCAGAGTCTCCGACACACAGTGCAAGACACTAGAGTTTGATCCAGACTACGGCAGCTGTCCGTATGGAGTTTGCATGTTCTCCCTGTGACCGCGTGGATGAGGGGGGATCTTATAGAAACTTACAAAATTCTTAAGGGGATGGACAGGCTAGATGCAGGAAGATTGTTCCCAATGTTGGGGAAGTCCAGAACAAGGGGTCACAGTTTAAGGATAAAGGGGAAATCCTTTAGGACCGAGATGAGAAAAACATTTTTCACACAGAGAGTAGTAAATCTCTGGAACTCTCTGCCACAGAAGGTAGTTGAGGCCAGTTCATTGGCTATATTTAAGAGGGCGTTAGATGTGGCCCTTGTGGCTAAAGGGATCAGGGGGTATGGAGAGAAGGCAGGTACAGGATACTGAGTTGGATGATCAGCCATGATCATATTGAATGGCGGTGCAGGCTCGAAGGGCCGAATGGCCTACTCCTGCACCTATTTTCTATGTTTCTATGTTTCTATGATTTTAGGGTGGCACAATGATAGAGTTGCTGCCTCACAGAGCCAGGGACCCGGGTTTAATCCTGACTACTGGTGCCGTGTGTACGGAGTTTGTACGTTCTCCCTGTGACCACGTGGGTCTTTTCCAGGTGTCCTGGTTTCCTCCCACATTCCAGACACGCAGGTTTGTTGGTTAATTGGCTTTTGTAAATAATGTAGAACCAGTATACAGGTGATCATTGCCCGGCACAGACTCGGTGGGCCAAAGCACCTGTTTGCATGCTTTATCTCTAAAACCAAAACATAGAAAAGGCAGATAGTCAGAACCTTTTTCTCAGGGTGGAAATGCCATAGACTAGAAAGCATAACTTTAAGGTCAGAGAGGATAAGTTTAAAGGAGATATGCAGATCAGATTTTTTTACGAAAGAGTTGGGTGCTTGGAACGTGCAGCCAGGAATGGTAGTGGAATCAGATAGGATAGTGACATTTATGAAAGGCTCTTGGAAATGCAGGGACTGTTGGGATATGGATCACATACTGGCAGAGTAGATTAGTTGAATTTGACATCATGTTCACCATTGATGCTGTGGGATGAAGGGCCTGTGATGCACTCTTCTATGTTCTATGAGAGCTACACTATTGGGCGACCGAACTCTGGATGAACCAGTAAACTCGGTCTATAATCTTTAGTAGTCACCTGGCAGCTGTGCTGTTCAGGGAGATTCTGTGGGGCTGAACTTTACTGGGAAGCGTAGCTGCAGTCCTCAAATTAAAGCTGCCCAAACCCAATTACAAACCACTTTCTTACCAAAGAAACCTCCTCCCCTCAGCTCCAGATCTGATAAAACATTGAAGAATTAGTGTGATAATCCTGGTACCTTGGGCAATTTAATCCCTCAAACGTCACATAATTCAGGCTATCTGCACGGCGACACAGTAGTGCAGCGGTAAAGTTGCTGCCTTATGCCCCTATCCCACTTAGGAAACCTGAACGGAAACCTCTGGAGACTTTGCGCCCCACCCAAGGTTTCCGTGCGGTTCCCGGAGGTTCCCAGAGGTTTTTGTCAGTCTCCCTACCTGCTTCCACTACCTACAACCTCCGGTAACCTCCTGCAACCTCCGGGAACCGCACGGAAACCTTGGGTGGGGCGCAAAGTCTCCAGGGGTTTCCGTTCAGGTTTCCTAGGTGGAACAGGGGCTTTATAGCGCCAGAGACCCAGGTTTGATCCTGACTACAGTTTTTTTTACATTCTCCCCGTGACCAAGTGGGTTTTCTCCGGGTGCTCTGGTTTCCTCCCACATTCCACAGACATAGATGTTTGTAGGTCAATTGGCCTCTGTAAATTGGCCCTTGTGTGTAGGATAGGATGGGTGATTGCTGGTCAGCATGGACTCGATACACCCAAGGGCCTGTTCACGTTGCTCTGTATGGGCTCTTGTTGTGCCGTGGACACAGTTCTGACATCGTATTGATGATCCTCGTTGGCTGTAGTGGGTTTGGGAAGTCCTACTAATGGTAAACGATGGTGTAGAAATGAAAGCCTGTCTTTGTTGATATTACTCCCATCCACAGAAGCATCAGGCAGGAAGAGCCTGGAGCCAGCTGCACCCTCGAACCTTGTGGTCACCGACGTCACCCCCCGCAGTTTCCGTGTCAGCTGGTCACACGCACCAGGGAATGTGGAGAAATACCGTGTGGTCTATTACTCCACCACCGCAGGTCAGCCAGAAGAGGTATTTCAGCCGCTCTCCAAGATTGTAACAAGGATTTTATACACAAAATTCAGTCGCTGCTAAAGTGAAACATAATCTGAGAGTGCTGTAAATGCTCACCAGGTCAGTCGGCACCAATGGAGAGAGAAGCAGAGTTAACATTTCAGGTCGATTGGGGAAGGCACAATGGCGCAGTGGTAGAGTTGCACCAGAGACCCGGGTTCGATCCCGACTACGAGTGCTGTGTGTACGGAGTTTGTACGTTCTCCACGTGACCTGTGTAGGGTTTTTTTCGGGTGCTCCGGTTTCCTCCCATACTCCAAAGACATACAGGTTTGTAGGTTAATTGGCTTTGGTAAATTGTCCCTAGTGTGTGCAGGATAATGTTAGTGTGCGGGGATCGCTGGTTGGCACGGGCTTGGGGGGCCAAAGAGCCTGTTTCCACGCTGTATCTCTAAACTAAACTAAATGAAACTAAATCGCTCATCGAAACTTGATAAAAGTTTGAGATATATCGGGCCTTAAGTACTGAAGCAGAAAAGGGGAGAATAAAAGAGTGCAGGATGGATAGCAAGGGATATAATGAGAAGGGGGGTAATATGGATGACAGTGGAACATGGTCAAGATACAGAAGGTGTAGCCAGGGGTTTGGGGAATGTGGCAGAACCAGTGCAAGGACAAAATGAGAGCAGTGATGCTGATCAGAATTGTAATATATCTAATTATATTTAATTAAAATGTATTTTAAAACCAAGTTTAGATTGAAATAAATATATCAGTGCGTAAATATTTGTTAGGATAAAACATCTGTTCGGATAAAATTATTTATTTGAAGCAACTGTTGAAAGGCAGCTGGTTAACTGTTGTTCATCTGGTGAGGTTACTGTGGATCATTCGGAAGGAACAGCAGAATGGCCCCCAGAATGTGACAGGGGCTGTTTCAGGCCGGTGTTTCATGAATACTCAGTACCTTAACCCATCAGAGGCTGGCATATAACCAACACAAATTTCCTCAACCACAGTTCATCATTCCCAGGTGGAAGTACACTCACGTGCTCCGACTTCTGATTTCCAATTTCAAGACCTGTTTCCAGCTATTATCTACCAGCCCTTGTCTCATCCCTCCTACACACAACTTTATACTCCCTTTCCCCTACAAACATGAGCTCTGATGCTCCATCTCAACCCGAAACGTCGCCCATTCCTCTGCTCCCACAGATGCTGCCTGACCCTCTGCATTCCTCCAGTAGTTTGATTTTTGCTTCAGATCCCCATCTGTTCCTGAATAAAAAAACTCTCAATGTCAGGCTTAATTATGGACACTCATCATTATCATATCATAATCATAATCATATTTTATTAGCCTAGTTTGTTTAGCAATAAACGGAATTTGATTTGCCATATATTTATACCATTAAAAAGCAACAGGACACACAAAAAAACATTTTAACATGAACATCCACCACAGTGACTCCTCCACATTCCTCGCTGTGATGGAAGGCGAAATCTCTTCCCTTCTTTGTTTTCCGCGGTCGGGAGCCTCGAGCCTTCCGTTGACGGGACGATCTTGGCTTCCGTAGCCAGCGGCGTTCATGCCCTCCACATTGGGGAAGGGAGTGCCAGTGAACCACCTATAGTGTAGCTGTAGGGCCTGACCCTAATTTTGAGGCAAAGTCCTCCCAGCCATAAGGAAGTTGTTTCTGTGCATCCACTCTAGATTTCACTTAAAGCCTTGAAGACTACAATCAAATTACCCCTTGTTGGTTGGGTTCCAAGGAATATAACACTTGTTTGTATAATTTCTCTTCAAAAAGTAATGCAAGTAATGCAAGTAATCAAAGACTGGATAGACTTGGTTTATACTCTCTAGAATTTAGGAGATTGAGAGGGGATCTTATAGAAACTTACAAAATTCTTAAGGGGTTGGACAGGCTAGATGCAGGAAGATTGCTCCCGATGTTGGGGAAGTCCAGGACAAGGGGTCACAGCTTAAGGATAAGGGGAAATCCTTTAAAACCGAGATGAGAAGAACTTTTTTCACACAGAGAGTGGTGAATCTCTGGAACTCCCTGCCACAGAGGGTAGTCGAGGCCAGTTCATTGGCTATATTTAAGAGGGAGTTAGATGTGGCCCTTGTGGCTAAGGGGATCAGAGGGTATGGAGAGAAGGCAGGTACATGATACTGAGTTGGATGATCAGCCATGATCATATTGAATGGCGGTGCAGGCTCGAAGGGCCGAATGGCCTACTCCTGCACCTAATTTCTATGTTTCTATGTTTCTAAGTCCATAAATCCATTCTGATCTGATTCTGCTTTGATTTTGTTGTTTGACAGTATTAGGTTTACTTTGGGGCATTTTATTGAAGTTTCTATCTAAATGTAGTTGTTCACGATTTAAACCTGCACCTGGTTCAGTCTGGAGTAGCTTTTTGGATTTGATCATAATTCAAGGAAAATAAGAATTTTTAAACAGTGAACAAAAACTTTAGGCAAACTTTCCTATTTTTGATTGCAGCAGTGTCTCATTCAAATAGGTAGTGATACCAAGAATGCCTGCACATTCCATTGTTGCCCATATTTCTGCTGTTTGGGAAACTCCCACAAGTTGCCCAACCGACTTGGTAGAAACAAGGAACTCCAGATGCTGATTTACAAATAAAAAAAGTCACAAAGTGCTGGAAGAAGTCAGCGGGTCAGGTCTGACCCGAAACGTCACCTATCCACGTGCTCCAGAGATGCTGCCTAACCTACTGAGTTACTCCAGCACATTGTGTCTTTTGCGTAATCACGTGACAGATTCATAGAGTAAGTAATGGCGAGATACAGCAGAGAAACAGGCCCTTCAGCCCACCGAGCACACACCGACCACCCCATTTACACTAGGAACACATTGATCACAGATGACCCCGATTCTACTACTGAGCATCTAATTAACCTAAAAGACCTATAGGTATTTGGGATGGGGTGGAAATTGGAGCATCCAGAGGAAACCCATACAGAAACAGGGCAAACCTGCAAACTCTACACAGAGAGCGTGAAGGTCAGGATTGGTGCACTGTGCACCAATGTTATTGGTTAACATTTAAAAATTCCAGCCATAGGTTTAATACAGTCTGACTGATGTTCTCACACTAATAACTACCTGGTGCCTTCCCGTTAGTCTGAGACTCTGGTCCTTGAATGTGCACAGCCCAGTTGGGGGAAACATCACCTGCCTGTCATACTCTATGGGCAGTTTGTGATTAGTGAGTGGAATACAATAGCAATGGCTCTGCAATCAGGTAGTCGTGGTTATGGTGGCATGGAAGATATACAGGTCTCTCTCTTTCTCTTTCCCTGCTAGGTGGTTGTGGACGGGATAGAATCAACTGCCGTTCTCCAGAATCTGATGTCCTTGACGGAATATCAGATCGCGGTGTTTGCCATCTACACAAAGGCTGCCAGTGAAGCACTCCGGGGCACCGCAACCACACGTGAGTAGCACCCAGCTAAGCTTCACGTCTGCCAATCTCCCTGGAGTCTCCAGGGTTTGAAGGTTAATCTCCAGGACATGTCTCCGATCAAAAACTCGGAAGAAAAGTGATCTGATTCTCAGCTTTAACAATGGAAGGATTGCGCTTGGCGGCACTGGGCCTGTACTCGCTGGAGTTTAGAAGAATGAGAGGTGGGGGACCTCAATGAAACTTACAGAATAGTGAAAGGTTTGGATAGAGTTGATGCAGAGAGGATGTTTCCACCAGTGGGAGAGTCTAGGACTAGAGGTCTTAGCCTCTCAATTAAAGGACATTCTTTGAGGAAGGAGATAAGGAGAAATTTACTTAGTCAGAGGGTGGTGAATCTGTGGAATTATTTGCCACATAAGGCTGTGGAGGCAAAATCAGTGGATATATTTAAGGCAGAGATAGAAAGATTCTTGATTAGTACGGGTGTCAGAGGTTATGGGGAAAAGGCAGGAGAATGGGATCAGGAGGGAGAGATAGATCAGCCATGATTGAATGGCGGAGTAGACTTGATGGGCCAAAAGGCCTAATTCCACTCCTATCTCTTAAGATCTTATGATCTTATGTTTACAAATGACTGAGCACAATTTAGTCTAGAAGGATGTGGGAGGGGGGAGATCACACGATGAAATCTCCACATCCGACGCAGACTTGGTAACTTCAACTCTGACATTTGCAAATTTAAATATTTGGGCTTGAGAAACAGTTTTGATTATGCGTGGAATGCAGACACAGCAACGAAAAACGTTGTTTTTTGTAAGTAAAGGTCAGACAGTGAAAAGAAGGGCCTGGATGGGGCCGGAGGCAGAGATTTTGGCTGAGCCTTCTGCTATTGGAGTCTGAAACAATTCACACAGTAAATCCTGAATAATGCTTTGTAGCATTGCTCTTTGTAGAAATAGACAGAAGATTATTCATTGCTCACAAAATTAGACCACACTGCAGTCCAAGGCTTGATTTTAAGGTCAAAGACATAACTATTAGTCAATAACTGACAACATTAAGGTCCTGAGGGGGCATGACAGGGTGGATGAGGAAAAGGGAATTAGTCTTGTAGGAACATCTGGAACTAGGGTCATTGTCAAAGAATAAGTGGTTTCCCATTTTGACTGAGGTAAGGCAAGGATTACCATATAACAATTATAACCATATAACAATTACAGCACGGAAACAGGCCATCTCGGCCCTTCTAGTCCGTGCCGAACCGGATTGTGTGTCTTTGGAACTGTCTTTCTCAAAGAGCAGTGGGAACTGTCAGAATTTTTCTTAAGGCTAAAGTAAATAGATTCTTGATACCAAAGAGGTGAAGGGTTACCAGAGATTGGTGGGACTGGGTAGCCGAGCAATTCCGATGATTGACACAAAGTGCTGGAGTAACTTAGCAGGTCAGGCAGCATCTCTGGAGAAAAAGGATGGATGTATGCCTACTTGGAAGAAGTTAGTCTACTGAAACGTCACCCATCCTTTTTCTCCAGAGATGCTGTCTGACCCGCTGTGTTACTCCAGCACTTTATGTCTATCTTCGGTATAAACCAGCATCTGCAGTTCCTTCCTGACTATGTAATCGGATGACCCACCTCTATTCCAGCTTTCTCCCTACCACTACAATCAGTCTGAAGAAAGGGTCCTGATTCAAAACATTGCCTCTCCATTCCCTCCACAGGTGCTGCCTGGTACGCTGAGTTCCTCCAGCACTGTGTGTTTATTATCTTATTAAATAGCAGATCAGACCTGAGCAGCTGCATAGCCTCTTTCTGACCATAGTTAACATGTTGATTGGTACAGGATAGATTTATATTGTCAGTTCACCCAGTGCAAACTCGCTCAATCCACAGTTGGGAATCAGTGCCATCGCAGATTGAGTGGCTGTCGGACTTTTCACCAGGAATACTCTAGATCTTTTTTCTTAAAGGAAATTCTTTGCAGGGTTTCTTTAGACTTTCCTTTCAAGATACTGTGGAAACAGGCCCTTCGGCCGACCGAGTCCACGCCGACCAACGATCACCCCAGTCCACTGGCACTCTCCTACACACTGGGGAAAATGTACAGTTTTACCAAAGCCAATTAATCTACAAACCTGAACGTCTTTGGAGTGTGGGAGGAAACTGGAGCACCCAGAGAAAACCCACACTGTCACAGTGAGATCGTACAAACTCCGTACAGACAGCACCAATAGTAAGGGTCGAATCCAGGTCTTTGGCGCTATAACCAGACTGATTCCTGGGATGTCAGGACTTTCATATGAAAAAAGACTGGATAGACTCGGTTTGTACTCGCTAGAATTTAGAAGATTGAGGGGGGATCTTATAGAAACTTACAAAATTCTTAAGGGGTTGGACAGGCTAGATGCAGGAAGATTGTTCCCGATGTTGGGGAAGTCCAGAACAAGGGGTCACAGTTTAAGGATAAGGGGGAAATCTTTTAGGACTGAGATGAGGAAAACATTTTTCACACAGAGAGTGGTGAATCTCTGGAATTCTCTGCCACACAAGGTAGTTGAGGCCAGTTCATTGGCTATATTTAAGAGGGAGTTAGATGTGGCCCTTGTGGCTAAAGGGATCAGGGGGTATGGAGAGAAGGCAGGTACAGGATACTGAGTTGGATGATCAGACATGATCATATTGAATGGCGGTGCAGGCTCGAAGGGCCGAATGGCCTACTCCTGCACCTATTTTCTATGTTTCTATGTTTCTATAAGCCAGCAACTCTACCACTAAGCCACTGTGCCGCCCCTAGTATTAAACGTAAAGGTAGACGGCAGTGACGGAGGATCAGTTTTAAATGTAACTGAGTGAAGTGTCAACTCATCAAGCTATGTGAAGGGTTCAAGACCCATTGCAGGCACTTCACTGGGGCTGAATGTCTGTTTAAATTTCAATTTTTAGGCCTATTTTAGATATGTTAATTTTAATTTTAAAGCTATATGTATTTATTCTGTTTTTATTAACTGCACTGACGGGAACTGATTGAGAAACAATTTTTTGTTTCTTCTGTGTATAGATAGTATGCAAGTACTCAGTTAAAATGACATTAAAGTAAATACTGAATACTGAATACTGACAGACCCAGTGCACCACTGTGGGAGTGCTGCACTGTCTGGGGAGCTGTACTGAAAGTGAGACATTGCACTCAGGCCCGTCTGCTCCATCACATGGATCCCACACAACTAGCCTGCCCTGGCTACACTTTCCCCTCAAAGCTAACAATCTGGTCAGTATCATATTGCTGATCTATTCCCGTCAGCGGGGGCTCGAGGCCCATGACCGAGGAAGAACTAAGAGAAGAGACTTGAACTTTATTTCGCCTTCCATCACAGTGAGGAATGTGTAGGAGTCCCTGTGGTGGATGATCATGTTAAATGTGTTTTTGAGTGATCTGTTACTTTTAATTGTATGACTGACCTGGCCAATGAAATTCCTCGTATGTTGCAAAACATACTTGGCAAATAAAGTCTGATTCGGATTCTGATTCTGATAGTTAAGATTCCTATGTATAAATTGCTGCTAGTTTTTTTCCCAGGCTGCAACAACTAATACAATTCAGAAAATAATCAACTGGCTGTAAGGCCAACCAGGGGAATTCTATGGGGCTGACATTTGCTGTGGAAATGTAGTTGAAATAATTTCTTCAAGTAAAGCAGCCACACAGGGCCATTTGTATACCACATTTAATGAAGATTTTACCTACCCAACCTTCCCCCCTCACATCCCAGGGCTGTCTTATGCCTCCAGCTCTGGCCCCCCCTCTCTGCAGATCTCAGTCTGTGATTCTTAGAATGATCGGCATCACCAGCATCCCAGATAATCATATTAGCATATTAGCTTCCGTCTTGAATGATGGAGTGATTTAAGTGAGCATTTCAAAGATGGCTGAAGGAGCTGATGGGTTTGGTGGAGCAAAACTGTGACCTTCAGTGGTGGAAGGCTCCAAAGCAAAGGACAGGCCCTTAACATTCAAGGCTGCTTGGTCTGAAAACTCTACCTCACACACACGGCAGTGAGAATCGGGCGCTGCCCCTCCCCCTCCCCTTACCATTCCCCCTCCCCCTTACCATTCCCCCTGCCCCTTCTCCCCCCTCCCTCTCAAGAGGCCACAGGGCAAGTTGTATAGAGGTCAATGTGGTATGATTGCGGGCGTGGAGGGAGGCAGAACCAAGGTGGGGAGAGATGAGCTGAGCCTGGCTCACACTGAACCAGGAGCGGGGAGGGTGAGCTGTTGGCTCGGTGTGAATGTTCATTTATTCATCTTCTTGCAGTGGCCCTGCCTGCTGCCGCGGACCTGGATATCTATGACGTGACCCACAACAGCATGAGAGTAAAGTGGGAGGCCGCAGAAGCTGCCTCGGAGTACATGATCCTTTACGCTGCGCTCACCGGGGGAGACACAGCTGATGAAAAGGAGGTAGGGCTGAATTAATTTGTTCCTCTTAGTGGCCGCCGTCCTGATGCAGGGTCTCCGCCCGAAACTCCGACAATTCCCCCTCCTCTCACAGGTGCTGCTCAACCCGCTGAGTTCCTGCAAGCACATTGTCTGTTGTTGCTGTTAATGGGCACCTTCTCCTTGTTGACACTCTGCTTGGAACAGTGCATGGAGACAGGCCAAGTGTAAGCCCATGATTTTATAGACCATTTATCTGATGCAGTCAGCGCTATTTGTTTCTGTTGTGATCAGGTCAATATAACTCTCCATCTTTCTCCAATTGTTACTGTGCACAAAGATCATTTGAAGGCTGCATTTGGCACTTGATTCGCCCCTCTCCCAGAGTTTGTGTGTGTGTGTCAGAAACAATTACTGGGCATGAGGGTTGAGGGAGGGTCTTTTACGATGCTTTCTAATAATAATAATAATAATAATAATAAACTTTTTTCGGATTCAAGGTCCAGACAAGCGACAACATTACATAAAAGTAGATTGCAAATAAAAACACCATAACATACATATAAAATCTTAGTATATCAATTATAAAAGCATCCTATATATATAAAAAAACACAATACATGATTTAAAATCCAGAATAAAAAAGAAAGATCAGTGTCCTACAATGAGACAGCGATACCAGTGTCTCCACAACTGGGATTCGTAGCGTGTAGTGCTAAACCGTATGTTTGACAATTATATTTTTAGAGTCATTTATCCTGCAAATGAATTTATACATATGATTTCTTAGGATAGCTTCTCAAGTACTGACTCCTGCAGCCACTAACATGTTACTAGCACTACACCATCTAGGTTTCCTTAACAGTGTTCTCATGGCATCGTTATATGCCACCTTTAGTCTCTGCAAACTTGTCTTTCCATAGTTTGACCACAGGTGCACAGTATACAATGGTGTGCAGTATGCTCTAAACAGCGACATCTTCACCACATCTGTACACGCGCCAAACTTACGCAAGAGAATATTCGCCTGTGCATACAGCATATGTCGTTGCCTATAAATATCCTCATCATCTGTCATTTGTTCTGTAATAAAATGCCAAAGATATTTTACCTTAATACAGACACTAAGATTATTGTCAGACAATTTCAAATCAGGAAATTTTGGACATTTATCCTCTTTGGTTCGACAGATCATAACAGCACTCTTACCAGCATTATATTTAATATCATGTTCCAAAAATCAGTTTCATTGTTACTTAGCAGCTTCTTAGCCATGGAATCAGCCCTCATAGCTTGCTCATTTCTACAGATGAAGCGAACAGCATACTTATACCTTGCATTAGTGAGCTTCTTGTATTCAAACACAGGCCCCAGTCTGGGTCTACCTGCCATTGCCCATCATTTAGTGGCTTCACGGGCTCCAGCATGATACTCAGCTGCATACTTATTCCAGCCAGGCCTGATGTTATGTGTCTTATTTTTATGCTTGCAGTAGGGCTTACTGCCTACATATAAAACGCTTACTACATCATTATACATGGAGCAGATATCTCTCCTATGCTTCATATCCTTACAATTAACATTACTACACATTATTGCATCTTTAGGTAGATGAATATTGCTTAAGGATTTATCTGTATGGCATAATAGGCTAAGTTGTCTTCCTTTGTGAAGGTTAACCAGTCCAGTTTTTCTGTGTTAAAGCTATTTCTATCACTGGATACCACAGGTGGGTGTTCAACATTTATTGTCATAGCAACAGGTATATGATGTCATTGCTGCCCCATACAGAAGGCTCATACACCCCAATGAGGCATGTGTATCAGCTGTACTAATACAGTGGTCCAGCCATGACAAAGTGTACCAGGCTTCACTAATATAAGTATAACTATCTGTAGGTAAAAGCACTTTGCTTGACAATATTAAATTATTATCTTGACAGAACTGAGCTATATTATTGGCAAATAATGAGTTCCTGTCTGAGATATCTGCATTCATATCCCCAATGACATATACACTACAATAATTATTGTTTTGAATAAAGGAATAGATGAAAACACGCCTATTTAAATATTCATCCTAATTCTGATGGCATTCATAGGGTGTTTACACATTCAGGATAACAAATTCCTGGTCGTTGTGAGCAAAGTGTATTGCAATACACCAGTCAGCATCAAGCCGAACCACATTTATTGATGTCAAGCTTCTTGTTCCATAGATTAGCCACACCCCCTGGTATCCTAATAGATAGATAGATAGATATAATTAGATAGATATAATTTATTGCCACACAACCAGGGTTGGTGGAAATTTGGGTTGTCAGCAGCAGTACAATAATAAAGAACACACAATAAAACTAACACAAACATCCACCACAGCATTCATCACTGTGGTGGAAGGCACAAAAATTTGGCCAGTCCTCCTCCATTTCCCCCCCGTGTACAGGACCAGAGTCCAGTCAGTCCAGGATCGGCTCTTCCTCACCGGAGACCGCGGCTTTAGATTGTTGTAGGCCGCATGATGGATGGATTGTCTCATTGGGCAATCTCACTCAGACCTGGGGCCTTAAGTGCCATGCATTACAGATATAGCAGGTATCGTTCAACTGTGAGCCCCATTTATATGATTGAGTTGATATTGGCAGTGAGCGACAAGATGTATGTCCAAGATACAACCTATACGTCTTCCTCCGGCAGGTAAAGGTGGACAATTCAGTTACGGATATAGAACTGGAAAGGTTGTCGCCGAACACTGAATATACCGTGACGGTGTACGCCATGTACGGGGAGGAAGCGAGTGACCCCCTGACCGGACAAGAAACAACACGTAGGTCCTCATGTGTAAGAAAGACCTGCAGATGCTGGTTTAAACTGAAGATAGCGACAAAAAGCTGGAGTAACTCAGCGGGACAGGCAGCATCTATGGAGAGAAGGAATGGGTGACGTTTCGGGTCGAGACCTTTCTTCAGGCTGGTTAGGGATAAGGGAAACATTAGAGAAACAGGCTCTTTGGCCCAACTCATCAATGCTGACCGAGCTAGTCCCATTTGGTCCATATCCCTCAAAATCTTTCCAAATAGTGTCAAGTTGGGAAAAGAGGAAGTACAATGGGATCTGGGGGTCCTTGTTCTTCAGTCAATGAAAGTAAGCATGCAGGTACAGCAGGCAGTGAAGAAAGTGAATGGCATGTTGGCCTTTATAACAAGAGGAGTTGAGTATAGGAGCAAAGAGGTCCTTCTGCAGTTGTATAGGGCCACACCTGGAGTATTGTGTGCAGTTTTGGTCCCCTAATTTGAGGAAAAACATTCTTGCTATTGAGGGAGTGCAGCATATGTTTACAAGGTTAATTCCCGGGATGGCGGGACTGTCATATGCTGAGAGAATGGAGCGGCTGGGCTTGTATACTCTGGAGTTTAGAAGGGTGAGAGGGGATCTTATTGAAACATGTAAGATTATTAAGGGTTGGACACGCTAGAGGCAGGAAACATGTTCCCGATGTTTGGGGAGTCCAGAACCAGGGGCCACAGTTTAAGAATAAGGGGTAAGGCATTTAGAACGGAGATGAGGAAACACTTTTTCACACAGAGAGTTGTGAGTCTGTGGAATTATCTGCCTCAGAGGGCGGTGGAGGCCGATTCTCTGGATACTTTCAAGAGAGAGCTAGATAGGGCACTTAAAGATAGCGGAGTCAGGGGATATCGGGAGAAGACAGGAACGGGGTACTGATTGGGGATGATCAGCCATGCTCACATTGAATGGCGGTGCTGGCTCTAAGGGCCAAATGGCCTACTCCTGCACCTATTGTCTATTGTCTATCCATGTACTTGTCCAAATGTATTTTAAATATTATTATTGTGCCTACCTCAACTACTTCATTTGTCAGCTCATTCCATATGCCCGCCACCCTCTGTGTGGAAAAAGTTCCCCTTGGGTTGCTATTAAATCTTTCCCCTCTCAGTCTGCTCTAGTTTTTGATTCCCTTACCTTGGGAGAAAGACTCTGTACATTGATCCCATCTGTTCTCCTCATGATTTTATATGCCTCTGTAAGATCACCGCTCAGCTACCTGAACTCCAAGGAATAACCTTCTAGCATGTCCAACTTCTCCCTACAGCTTCGGCCTTGAATCTAGGCAGCATCGTTGTGAATCTTCTCTGAACTCTTTCCAGCATAATGGCATCTCCCTGTACAACTGTAACATAGTGTCCCAACTTCATTCAATTTCCTGACTGATGAAGGTCAATGTGCCAAAAGCCTTCTTCACCACCCGTGACGTTACCTTCAGGGAACTATGTAGTTGTACAACTAGATCCCTCTGCTCTATAAAGCTCCTCAGGGCCCTACTATTCACTGTGAAGGTCCTGGCCTGTGTAGGAAGGAACTGTAGAAGCTGGTTTAAGCCAAAGAAAAACACAAAATGCTGGAGTAACTCAGTGGAACAGGCAGCATCTCTGGAGAGAAAGGAATGGATGATGTTTTGAGTCGAGGTCCTTCTTCAAACTGTCCAGGCCTGGCCATAGCACAATATCACACATTTAAATTAATTGGACTCTATTTGCCATTCCTCGGCCCACTTTCCCAGCTGATCAAGGTCCGGCTGTAACTTTTGATAACCATCTTCACTATCTACGATACCACCTATTTTAGTGTTATCTGCAAACTTATTGAACATGCTTTATGTATTCTCATCCAAATCGTTGATATAGAATACAAAGAGCAGTTGGTCTATGTGGGACGGCATGGTGGCACAGCGGTAGAGTTGCTGCCTCACAGCGCCAGAGACCCAGGTTTGATCCTGACTACAGGTGCTGTCTGTGCAAAGCTTGCACGTTCTCCCTGTGGCCACGTGTGTTTTCTCCCACATTCCAAAGATGTGCAGGTTTGAAGGTCAATTGACTTCTGCAAATTGTCCCTAGAGTGTCGGATAGAACTAGCGTACGTGGTGGTTATTGGTTGGCATGGGCTCTGTGGGCCTAAGACCCATGTTGTTTCCACACTGTATCTCTAAACTAAACTAAAAACTACACAAAGGAATTGCATGTTAATTGGCTCCTGTTAGTTGCTCCAGGTGCGGATGTAAGTGGGGAGAGACTGGGGGAAGTTGACTGGGGGAATAAATATGGGTTTAGTGTCTAATTGATGTAAATAGATGTTTGATAACAGCAAGGACTAAGTGGGATGAAGCACAGTTTCTTTGCTGTAACTCTCTAGGACTATGTCTTTGCCTGTATGTGAATGTCCCTGCATTAATTTTAAAATAATTTGTATTCTATTCCTTCTTCAGTGCCACTTACACCTCCCCAGAACCTCCAGTTCTCTGAGATCACCCACAGCACGGGCAGGGCCAGCTGGGAAGCAGGATCAAGGAAAGCTCTGGGCTATCGTGTCATGTACGTGAAGACTGATACCACTGCGATGGGCATGGTGAGTATGACAAGTCATAGAGGCACGCATCACGGAAACAGGCCCTTTGGCTCATGTCCTCCACACCTACCCAAGATATACAATTGGTTGCTCATAGGAAGAATCAGACAAATTCGTCATTGTTTTGCGCTCACCGAATACATGTTAATTTGTTTCCCCCAACCCAGATTTTGATTGATTGAAAGATCCAGCGTGGAAACAGGCACTTCACCCCAAAGAGTCCACGCTGATCATCGATCACCTGTTCTCACCAATTCTATGTTATCCCACGTTCTCAACCACTTCCTACATAGCAGAGGCAATATATAGCGGGCAATTAACTTACAAATACCCGTGTCTATTTGGGATGTGGGAGGAATCCGGAGCACCCGGAGGAAACCCGCGCAGTCACAGGGAAAACGCAGACGGCACCTGAGGCCAGGATTGAACCCGTGTCTCTGCCGCTGTGAGGCAGCAGTTCTAGCAGCTGTGCCACTAGGCCGCTGAATCGGGTACCAATACCTTGAAACTCATGGACAGATATTGAAAACTCAGCTATGACCAGAAATCTACTCTCCTTGCTGCATCTCTGCTTATAATTAATTCCAGCTCCCAAACCCAAACTATAGCCTCACAAACCCTTGGGTTGTACCGTGGATGGGTAATAAATATTGACTTTGACTTTGATTAGCACAGTATATGGTCCACAAACATTCTGCTCATGTTACTAAGGCCAGCTCAGTGGTCAGACGAAGGTGACCAGCAGCTCCAGCGACCTGTGTTTGATCCTGACCTATGGTGCTGTCTGTGTGACGTTTGCAGGGTTTTCCTGCTATCCTGTGGATTTCCTCCATGAGCTCTGCTTTCCACTTAAATCCCAGTTATATGTGGGATGATAAGCTGATAGACTGTTTTAAATAGTCCCAAGTGTGTAGGTGAGTGACAAAATAACCAAATGGGAATTGAGTGAGTGTGGGAGAGAGTGAGAGGGATAGAGAGAGTTAGAGAGAGAGAAAGTTGCAGGGAAATAAGGAGTGTGAATGCTCTGCTGGAAGATGACATGGATTGAATGGCCTCTCACCTTGTCATAAGGAAATCACCCAAACCTGGACTTCTGATCCAGGTACAGAAGTTAAAATCCCACCACCTCATCTGGGGAATTTAACTACACTTACAGACATGAAAGCTTGTCTCAGTAATGGAAACACAGGATTATTGCAGTCCCTTGGGTTCTTATCATGCCATCCAGGGAGGGCACTCTTCCATTGCACCCACTCTGGTCTGTAGACACCTCCAGAACCGCAACAATGACATTGATTCTTAACAGCTCTCTGAAATAGCTGAGTGAAACAATCCACTTAAGGACAAGTAGGGAGTGGTATTAAACACTGTCAACCATTGGTGTTTAGGGATGGATAAAAATAAGTCCTAACCGTCCTCTGATTAAATAAGTTTCTTCAGAATTCCTTGACTCTTATATTGAAGTGGACATCAGCCAGGATCTTAATGGAGGTAAATGGGGAGATTTGAAAGGCTATCTCCTGCTCCTTTGTAAGTTGTTAAGTCATCTTGCAAGACTGGAGGGTGGCTAATGTGCCTCTATTTAGGAAGGTCTGCAAAGAAAAACCTGGAAACTTAGAGCAATTATAGGAAGGTTACTGGAGAGAATTCTGAAGGATAAGATATATACTGTGTGTATTTAGATAAACGGGTTGTCTAGGGCTAGCCAGCATTTGTTTTTTGAGTGAGAGCTCGTTTCTCACAGGTTTGAGTTTTTTGAAGAAGTAACTAAACAAGTTAATTAGGGCAGGGCTGTAGATAGTGTCTATTTGGACTTCAGCTTGGTATTTGATAACATTCTGTATGGTAGGCTGCTCTGGAAGGTTAAATCACATGAGATCCAGGTGACTGCAAACAAGAATTGGTTTCATGGTGGGAAACAGAGGGTCACGGTGGAAGGTTGTTTACAGACTAGAGGCCTGCAGAATCTCCCAGAGTTAGTAGTTGAGGCAGTTACAATAACATTTAAAAGATATTTGGGTAGCTACATGGATAGAAAAGGTTTAAAGGGATGTGGGCTGGATGCAGACAAATGACAATAGACAATAGGTGCAGGAGTAGGCCATTCGGCCCTTTGAGCCAACACCGCCATTCAATGTGATCATGGCTGATCATCCCAAATCAGTACCCCGTTCCTGCCTTTTCCCCATATCCCTTGACTCCGCTGTGTTTAAGACCCCTATCAAGCTCTCTCTAGAAAGTATCCAGAGAACTGGCCTCCACCGCCATAATGAAACTAACTTGGATGGGACATCTGTGCCACCATGGACAAATTGGGCCAAAGTGTGCGTTTCTGTGCTGTATGACTATGATTCCAGTTTCTGACAATGAAAAATGTCATCTCCCCGTTTATCTTATCAACCCTTCAATGTCCTTAATAATTTCTATTGAGTTGTCTCAAAGATTAATATTTCAATTTTAATTATCACTTATATTTTCCCTTGTGTGTTCATCCAACTTCTTCCAAAACCCATCTCTGCAATTAACCTGCTCCACATTTCCACTGCTCTCCAGAAAAGATGATTCTCTAGAGTTACTCGTTGGATTTACTGGAAATTCCTTTTATGTATGGCCTTTAGGTTGAAGTTGAAGACGCAACACCGATTTTCTTAACAAACCTGACATCACTTACGGAGTACACAGTTGCAGTCTTGGCAATCTATGATGAGGGGCAATCAGCCCCACTGACAGGCAGCTTCACCACAAGTAAGTCCGTGAATCTGTCTCCACATCCTCGCTGTCCTCTGCCTTTTGCTCTCTTCGTATCTCAAGTTAATGACTATTTATCCTAAATTAACGATTCTATTTATAGATTCAATTGAACGCGTTGTCCTAATGTTTTGCTATTTGTTTCCTTATTAAATTCAGAGAATGTTCCGCAGCCTTTGTCCTTAAGGATCAGTGATGTTTTTGAGGAAGAGTTCAGAGTTAGCTGGAATCATGCTGCTGATGATGTTACCTTATACAGACTGGCATGCACTCCCTTGAGTGGTGAAGAGGCAAAGGAGGTAAAGCAAAATATATCAAAAAGTAATGGTAGTTCAGGGATTAAATACATGAACTGTGGCTCTGTGGCTAGCACTCTTATCTATGACGTTGTGGGTTCAAATCACCTGAAGGGCTTAAACAAACATCTAGGTTAGCACTCCATTGTAATACTAAAGGGCCTGTCCCGCTTGCATGCGATTGCGTGCGTTTGGCGCGACCAAACGGAAGCGGAGTTCACGCGAAGTTCGCGCGTGACGTCATTTACGTCATGCTTACCAATCAGCTGGGCAGAAGGCGGGCCAACTAAATTGGGGGGTCGCATGGCGTCGGGCGGTGACGTCATCACGCAATGCCACGCCACGCCGGGCGGTGACATCATCGCGCAACGCCGTCAAGACGCTGCGTACGACGTCAAGACGCTGTGTACGACCGCAATGTGCCTGAGTGTCGACAGGCCATTGGCACGGGAAGATTTCGGCCACTGTCAGAATTTTGGAGCCCCGCGCAATGTCGGACCGGCCCCGCACAACTCCGCGCTTCTAAATGGGACCGGCCCCGCGCGGCCATACGGTGCCCATACGCCTCAAGCGACCACGTAATTTGGTCGCGTAATTTGCGAGCCAAGGTCGCGTAAGTGGGACAGGCCCTTGAGGGAGCACTGCACTGTTGGAGATACTGTCTTCCTGATGAACTGCGACCCATCTACCCATCAGCAGTAAGACAACATCCCATGCCATTGTTGTGGAAAAGGAGAAAGTAAAAAAGGAAAGGAAAAACCTGAACTGATGTGTGAGATCTTGCTGTGCCAATTTGGCTGCTACTTTTTCTGCACTGCAACAGTGACCAAACTTCACTGTGAGAGATCTGGCAGATCCTGAGGCTGTGAAATACCCAACATAAATGCACACTTTTCAGCAAAATGTATCCTGGCGCTGAGCAATGCAGAGTTCCTGTGAGTATTGGGAAATCAGACACGAGAAGGGAGGGGTAGAATCAACATTGATCAATGGTATAATAGAGACCATGTTTCCCTTTTCACTTTTATTACTTGGTTCAAATCAACATCGCAGGCAGAGATTCAAAATGAACAAAAGTCCCACCTCTTTTTCCTATAAAGTAGCTATAATAATTGGATCACTAATTTAGGTAGGCTTGGGTCTCTCAAGGGCAAGTATCCTTCGGTATTATTCGTGTCTAACATTCAATATCTATTAATGCCAACGATAACGGAACTTTTCTTTCATATCTGTTCATGAAGGTATATTACGGATTAATTAAATCTCATAATGTGAGGCAAAAATGCTTCCCTTACCAGAGTGTCTTTTACTTTGCAGTTTGTGTTCAGCGGGGCTACAGACATGGTGGTTCTTGATCATTTACTCCCTGGGACGGAATATGAGGTGTCTCTATCTGCAATTTACAGCGATGAGGCAGAAAGTGAAGTTGTTACAGCCCTTGAAACTACACGTAAGCTTGCACCGTATAAAGCATCCAATTTGCAAGTAACATAACATTATGTATTATTAGTAGACTATTAAGTCGACTATTATCTGAAAAGTAGACTATTATCTGAATGGTGGCCGATTACGAAAGGGAGAGATGCAGCGAGACATGGGTGTCATGGTACACCAGTCATTGAAAGTAGGCATGCAGGTGCAGCAGGTAGTGAAGAAGGCGAATGGTATGCTGGCATTCATAGCAAAAAGATTTGGGTATAGGAACAGGGAGGTTCTACTGCAGTTGTATAGGGTCTTGGTGAGACCACACCTGGAGTATTGCGTACAGTTTTGGTCTCCTAATCTGAGGAAGGACATTCTTGCCATAGAGGGAGTACAGAGAAGGTTCACCAGACTGATTCCTGGGATGTCAGGACTTTCATATGAAGAAAGACTGGATAGACTCGGCTTGTACTCGCTAGAATTTAGAAGATTGAGGGGGGATCTTATAGAAACTTACAAAATTCTTAAGGGGTTGGACAGGCTAGATGCAGGAAGATTGTTCCCGATGTTGGGGAAGTCCAGAACAAGGGGTCACAGTTTAAGGATAAGGGGGAAATCTTTTAGGACCGAGATGAGAAAAACATTTTTCACACAGAGTGGTGAATCTCTGGAATTCTCTGCCACAGAAGGTAGTTGAGGCCAGTTCATTGGCTATATTTAAGAGGGAGTTAGATGTGGCCCTTGTGGCTAAAGGGATCGGGGGTATGGAGAGAAGGCAGGTACAGGATACTGAGTTGGATGATCAGCCATGATCATATTGAATGGCGGTGCAGGCTCGAAGGGCCGAATGGCCCACTCCTGCACCTATTTTCTATGTTTCTATGTATGCATGTATTTATGTATACTGTGTATATATATGTATACAAGCTGCATGATTAGCTATGAAGATAATAAAATATATGGCAGCATCATGCAGGCGATGATAATTTGTATGTATAAAGCTCCTATAACACATAAGTTACCTGAAGGAATGCTGAGTGTGTTTACAAATAAATATTGGTCATTGATCCACGTAGGGCATGTGGCGCAGCGACAGTGTTGCTGCCTTAAGGGCCTGTCCCACGAGCATGCGACTCCATGCGGCAAGTGCGACCTAACGTGGTCGCTTGAGCCGTACGGCCTGGCGGGGCCGGTCCCACTTCGATTGCCGGAGCCGTATGGAGTTGTGCGGAGCTGGTCCTGACATCGTGCGGGGTTCTGAAAAACTGACCGTGGTCAAAGATTCTGCGCGCCAACGGCCTGCCGGCCCGCAGCCGCCTCGACGCCGTACGCACAGCCTCGACGGGCATACTTAGCGTCTCGACTATGGACGCAGCGTCTTGACGCCGTACATCACGCGCAAACTTCCTGCGGACTTCGCTCGAACTTCACGTCACTTACTCGACATCCGTGCGGCCCCCGCTTCCGGTTTGGTCGCGCTCGCCGCATGCAGTCGCACGCTCGTGGGACCGGTCCTGTACGGGTATCACTCGACTTCTGCTCGGCCCCCGCTTCTGGTTTGGTCGCGCTTGCCACATGCAGGTTGCGTGCTCGTGGGACAGGCCCTTAACAGCACCAGAGACTAAGGGTGCTGTCTGTACGGAGTTTGTACGTTCTTCCCATGACCTGTGTGGGTTTTCTCTGGGTTTGTTCCCACACTCCAGGTTTGTAGGCTAATTGGCTTGGTAAATTTGTAAATGTGTTAGTGTGCAGGGATTGCTGGTCGGCGCGGACTCTATGGGCCAAAGTGTTTCCGTATCTTTGTGTTGCATCTTTAAACTAATTATTTTTGTGTATCTCTGTGTTGTATCTTTAAACCAAGTGTTGTGTCTTTAAAATAAACTAAACTAAATAAATAGATATTGGACAAGTAATTCAAAGCATGGTAAGTGAAGCAGGGAGTGACAGCCAGTGTGTTGAGAGGTTTGGTGATAGGGATACCAGGTCACAGGAACAAGGCACTAGTGTATCCAGCAGTGGTGGGGTGATGTGCTGGGAACCAGCGTGGGATCAGTACACAGGTCCCAGTTGTGGGGAGGGTGAAGGAGAGGTGGATGGGAGAAATGGTGTGAGGCTTCAGAGGGATTAAGAAGCCAGACTAAGAATACTGCAATCCAGCCATCGTTGTTTTGACAAGTTGCATTGATCAGCAAGCGCAGTGCCGGGTGTACACCACATGATGCAGGTAAGGACATTTAAGCAGCAGAGTATTGGGCAGCCTTGTTTACAAAGGATGGCAGGATGGTCAGGAGTAATAGATGTGGTGTTAATAGAGAGAGAGCAGAAACCATGCACAAGGATGTTGCCGGGACTCGTGTTGTTAAATTGTCCGGAGAGACTGCATACTTTGGGGTTTATTTTCCCAGAAGCAAAGGAGGATGAGGTGTGATCTTTTCCCAGGTAAGATACATTTTCCCAGTAAGGAGGACTCTAAAACATGAGGGCATAGGTTTAAACTAGAGGAAGTGCTTAGAGTGGATTTTGAGGGGCAAGGTGGGTATGTTGAAGATGCTGCAAGAGGAAGCGATAGAGGCGAGTACAACATTTAAAAAGACAATTTGGACAGATATATGGGATGAAAAGAGTTAGTGGAAAGTGGGCCAAATGCAGACAGCATGGATAGGCATTTTGATCAGCATGGATGAGCAGGGACAAAGGGCCTGTTTTCTATGAATCTACAGGTGATATAAGGGTGCCATGATTAAGTTCGGACAAGTGGCCCAGCACTGCAGAGCAACTGGAAATTCCTTATCACCCATTTTCGGTCCATAGTTGCAGAAGACTAGGGGAACTAGGGACTAGGGGAAAACAAATGTTCGGCACGGACTTGATGGGCCGAGATGGCCTGTTTTCCGTGCTGTAATTGTTATATGGTTATATGGTTATAAGATCACTGTTCATTGAATTAATATAAATGTATTCAGCTGAGAAGGTGACTTGGGGGAAACTAAAAACCACATAAAAACTGAGATAAATATCAGGGTTTATTCTCCATTGGTGCTGTATGTTTTTAAATTAACCTTAACTTTATGTTTAAATTGCAGTTCAGCGAATAATCACAACAACGCCAGCCACCACAACAACTCTTCGTCCAACTACAGTAGGTATGTCATTAATGAGAAAGCACATTCTCAGTAAAGTTAATTTGGTTACATCTTTAGCGTGGTGTTGGTGCCTAGAGCGATGGTGAGGGTCAGGGGAAGTGGAGTATTGAGAATGGGGTGTTTGGGATTAGACCAGATTAAAATTACACTAGATTAAAATACTTCTCTCTCAAAATGCTGAAGATTGCCATTGAAAGTAGATTGAAAAGTATTAACGCAAATTTAAACAAAACTGCTAATTTAACGTTTGCTCCCAGGAGGCTTTCCATTCCAAGATGTCCTCTTTCTTTAGTAATCACAATCACAATAATACTTTATTAGCCAAGTATGTTTTGCAACATACGAGGGATTTTATTTGCCCAGTCAGTTATACAAATAAAAACCAACGGAACACACAAAATACATTTTAACATAAACATCCACCACAGTGACTCCTCCACATTCCTCACTGTGATGGTAAGCGAAAAAATTGTTCAAATCTCTTCCCTTCTTTCCTCTCCCGCGGGTCGGCTTGAACCCTCCGTTGACAGGACGATCTTGATTCCCGCAGCCGGCGGCGTATGGGCCCTCCGCATCAGGGCGATCAGCTCCTGCATCAGGGGGAATGTCTACTCCCCCGCACCGGGTGATCGAACCCCGGGTCGGGGCTGGTCGAGCCTCTGCGTTGTTGGAACTCCCGACTCGGCCTCTCCCGAGACTGCGAGCTCTTTATTGTAAGTCCGCAGGCCGCGGTTGGAGCGATCCCAGGCAAGGGATCGGCTCCGATGTTAAGTCCATGCCCCACGGTGGGGCTCAAGTAGGTCCGTGAAGGCCACCAGCTCCATCGATGGTAGGCCGCAGAGCGACCGGAGATGCGAACCGGAAAACGATCACATCCCCGGCAAGGTACGAAACTGACCAAAAAGTTTCCCCCTCCCCCTCCCCCTCCCCACATAAAACAAACCAGAGAACATTTACACAAACTTTTAACACTCACTAAAAAATTAAATAAAGACGAAAAAACAGACAGACTGTTGACGGGGCTGCCAATCGTGCCATGCGTTGTTTCCCCACTGCTGTTGTAGATAGATCTCTCCCCTGCTTCTCCTCTGTGGCCCATAGTTCCGCTCTCGCTTCCCCTCCCCCCAGACAGAACAAGGATCGAGTTCTCCTAGTCATTACATTTCACCCCATCAGCCTCCGCATTCAACACATCATTTTAGTTCAGTTTACCATATAACCATATAACCATATAACAATTACAGCACGGAAACAGGCCATCTCGACCCTTCTAGTCCGTGCCGAACAAGTATTCTCCCCTAGTCCCATATACCTGCGCTCAGACCATAACCCTCCATTCCTTTCCCATCCATATAACTATCCAATTTATTTTTAAATGATAAAAACGAACCTGCCTCCACCACCTTCACTGGAAGCTCATTCCACACAGCTACCACTCTCTGAGTAAAGAAGTTCCCCCTCATGTTACCCCTAAACTTCAGTACCTTAATTCTCAAGTCATGTCCCCTTGTTTGAATCTTCCCTACTCTCAGTGGGAAAAGCTTTTCCACGTCAACTCTGTCTATCCCTCTCATCATTTGAAAGACCTCTATCAAGTCCCCCCTTAACCTTATGCGCTCCAAAGAATAAAGCCCTAACTTGTTCAACCTTTCTCTGTAACTTAGTTGCTGAAACCCAGGCAACATTCTAGTAAATCTCCTCTGTACTCTCTCTATTTTGTTGACATCCTTCCTATAATTAGGCGACCAAAATTGTACACCATACTCCAGAATTGGCCTCACCAATGCCTTGTACAATTTTAACATTACATCCCAACTTCTATACTCAATGCTCTGATTTATAAAGGCCAGCACACCAAAAGCTTTCTTTACCACCCTATCTACATGAGATTCCACTTTCAGGGAACTGTGCACAGTTATTCCCAGATCCCTCTGTTCACCTACATTCTTCAATTCCCTACCATTTACCATGTACGTCCTATTTTGATTTGTCCTGCCAAGATGTAGCACCTCACACTTATCAGCATTAAATTCCATCTGCCATCTTTCAGCCCACTCTTCCAACTGGCATAAATCTCTCTGTAGACTTTGAAACTCTACTTCATTACCCGCAACCCCACCTATCTTAGTATCATCTGCATACTTACTAATCCAATTTACCACACCATCGTCCAGATCATTGATGTACATGACAAACAACAGTGGACCCAACACAGATCCCTGTGGCACCCCACTCGTCACTGGCCTCCAACCTGACAAACAACCATCCACCATTACTCTCTGGCATCTCCCATTCAGCCACTGTTGAATCCATCTTGCTACTCCACCATTAATACCCAACCATTGAACCTTCTTAACCAACCTTCCATGAGGAACCTTGTCAAAGGCCTTACTGAAGTCCATATACACAACATCCACTGCTTTACCCTCATCAATTTCCCGAGTAACATCTTCAAAAAATTCAAGAAGATTAGTTAAACATGACCTTCCAGGCACAAATCCATGTTGACTGTTCCTAATCAGACCCTGTTTATCCAGATGCTTATATATATTATCTCTAAGTATTCTTTCCATTAATTTGCCCACCACTGACGTTTAGTTTATTGTCACATGTACTGAGGTACAGTGAAAAGCTTTTTGTTGCGTCCTATACCAGTCAGCCGAAAGACCATATACAATTGCAATCAAGCCGTCCACAATGTACAAATAAAGGATAAAGGGAATATTGTTTAGTGCAAGATAAAGTCCGATAGTCTGAGTGTCTCCAATGGGGTAGATACCAGACACATTTTCCCATCCTCACTCCTTTCCACTTTCCGCAGAAACTGCTCCTTCTGTGAATCTCTAGAAAAGCAGCCACGATAAACATCACACTGGTCATCAGCCAATGTGCAGGAGAGTGCAGAGATGACAACCTGGTGAGCTGTTTACTGTGGAGAAATCACTGGGTTGGGGAGATTAATATGGGATAAAGATGGGATTAATATGGATGGGTGCCCTCTGCTTGGAATGGATGGAAAGGGCTGAATGGCCTGTTTCCATAGATGGACACAAAATGCTGGAGTAACTCAGCGGGTCAGGCAGCATCTCTGGAGAAAAAGGATAGGTGATATTTCGGGTCGGGACCCTTCTTCAGACTGAAAGCGGTCAGCCTGGCCTATTTCCATGCTGTACAACTCCATGACAACGCTAGTCCTCCCTTCTCACAATTACACACCATCTCAGTGCCCAAGGCTGAATATCGAATCCATTCTCGAATCTTGGGTTTCCGATTTGCTCTCTTTGTTTGGTTTAGTAATCCGATCTGGAATAAGGAACCTGGTCTTGGATGATGAGACCACTTTCAGTCTGCATGTCTCGTGGGAGCCTGCCGATGCCTTCATCACCCAGTACAGAGTGTCCTATGTATCTTTGAAGGGGGATCGAGCGGAAGAAGGGGTAAGCATGGTCGGTATGAGTTTTCACTTATCTATTTTGGAATCTAGGACTGTCCTTACCAGTACCAGTCTGAGGGAAAGGTAAACAGTGAGCACAAATTGGTGAACAGCATCTTTCACCCATAATAGTTAATATACAACCTCTCGCATGAATGAATTGACGACTTGCATTTTGTGTTGGTGATTAAACCAAAAGCTGCCGCTATCATTATACCACGATCGTGCCAGCGCATATACAGTTAGAGGCAAAAGACCTGCGGCTCCAGTCAGTTATGGTTTGCTCCTCGTTTAGCTGAGCTGCTGAAGGCCTTGTACGTGGAAATCAATGACAAAAATCCTTGAAGGTTTGCCTTGTTGAATGACCTGCTAGCTGAATCAAAATGGCTGAACATCTTTTTTGGCCCTGGAAGATCTAATTATTTTACAATTATTTCAAAATTCCATGTTTTACAACATAATTAGTTCTTTTTATTTTATTTCAGCTTTAATCTCATTTTGACATCCTTTGTTTGGTTTCGGAAAAAAGGTTTAAAGTGGGATCTTTATCATTCTCGGTTTGGTGTCTGTGAGAACTCTGCGGTGCATTTGGCAGCCCAGCCCGGTTTGTGGTGTGAGTGTGGTGCTCCCGGGCTGACTCCTTCCTGTCCGTGACCCATTGTCAGAAAGGGGGGAGCTCCTCGTATAGAAATTGCCAGGTCTCTGTGCACAGTGCTCCATGGGTAGAGTGCCAAGCGCCACAAACACAAGGCCTTGAAATGATTGTCTATGCAGTATCCTGCTTTTTGTCCCACCTCAGTGCTGAGTGAAAGTTTTGTACCATTACCAGAATGTCACCTGAACTGAGAGGTTAAAATGTACAGAAAACCCAATAAAATTGTGCATTTAACCTGAATGTTTTAGTTTGGAGGTGACAACATAGCAAAAGAAAATTATGAATATTTTCAGATTCACCTTTGGAGATAATTTCATAAATTCATGTGTTAGGAGTAGAATTAGGTTATTCTGTCCATCAAGTCTACTTCACCATTTAATCTTGGCTGATCTATCTTTCCCTCTTAATCCCATTCTCCTGCCTTCTCCCCATAACTCCTGACACCCGTACTAATCAAGAATCTATCTATCTCTGCCTCAGAAATATCCACTGAGTTGGCAGATGACTGAGTTAGGAACTCAACTTTTAATCTAATGGCATTTATAACCTTAAAAAGCACAATGTTTGGCACTATTTTGGCTACTGGCAGCAAAGCAAATTTATCAACCAATGAACGCCAACAGTAAATGTGAGAATAATCCTTCTATCCCAGATCATGTGTGCCTTGATTTGACTCTGTACATGCCACATTTAACTAATGCTACTGTGGTATCTCTGACTGGCCTGAGGAAACAGGCCTGCAGGGAATCAATACAACAGCACAGTACAATGAGCACTGAATTAAAACCAGACACTTCCATTCCTGAAGATCTAACGCTAGCCAGTCATTCTTCCCATTCTTGCCGACAGACCCGTCCTCTCAGCTGGGGTGGCCTGAATATATGATATCAAACGTTATACAAGCTTGCAAAGATGGTGCCCAAGACACACGACTGCGTGCTGGTCCCAGAAGTGAATCTGCAATCACTCAATACAATCGCTCCACTCTTTTAACTCTTTACTCCATCAGCAGCATTTCTTACATTAACTCTGCTATTCCCTTTATCCTGGATCTGTACACTGTGGATGGCTTGATTGTAATCATGTATAGTCTTTCTGCTGACTGGACAGCATGCAACCAAAAGCTTTACTTGTACTTTGGTGCGTGTGACAATAAACTCAACTCAGAGGTTACGGGGAGAAGGCAGGAGAATGGGGTTAGGAGGGAGAGATAGATCGGCCATGATTGAATAGTGGAGTAGACTTGATGGGCCGAATGGCCTAATTCTACTCCTATCACCTACGACCTATGCTAAGTCCTTTTATTCAGTCCACAGAGACGACCATGAGCTTCCAGGTGCATTTCACTAATACCCCATCCCACTCCTCTCTGACCTGTCTGTGGCTTCCTGCATTGTTCTGGTGAGCTCCACGTAAGCCTGCACACCTCTTCATCCATCTGGTAACATTATGGTCTTAGGGGCACACCAACTTCAAGATTTTGGAGCTGGCAAGTTGTGCTGTTAGCCAACATTATCCATCTATAGTAATCACCATCCACACAGATGCTTCCTGACCTGCTGGCGTTCCAACATTTTCTATTTTGTTTCAGAATTCGGGAACATTTGATCGTTACACATAGAAACATAGAAAATAGGTGCAGGAGTAGGCCATTCGGCCCTTCGAGCCTGCACCGCCATTCAATATGATCATGGCTGATCATCCAACTCAGTATCCTGTACCTGCCTTCTCTCCATACCCCCTGATCCCTTTAGCCACAAGGGCCACATCTAACTCCCTCTTAAATATAGCCAATGAACTGGCCTCAACTACCTTCTGTGGCAGAGAATTCCAGAGATTCACCACTCTCTGTGTGAAAAATGTTTTTCTCATCTCGGTCCTAAAGGATTTCCCCCTTATCCTTAAACTGTGACCCCTTGTTCTGGACTTCCCCAACATCGGGAACAATCTTCCTGCATCTAGCCTGTCCAACCCCTTAAGAATTTTGTAAGTTTCTATAAGATCCCCCCTCAATCTTCTAAATTCTAGCGAGTACAAGCCGAGGCTATCCAGTCTTTCTTCATATGACATAGAGTCATACACACGTAAACAGGCCATTCAGCCCAACTCATCCCTGCCAACCAAGATGCCTCGTCAAAGCGAGGCACATGTCTGCATCCGGCCTATATCCATTCCAACCCTTGCTATCCATGTACCTGTGCAAGTGTCTTTTAAATGCTGTTAGGGGACCTGTCTCAACCACCTCCTCTGGCAGCGTGTTCCACAGATCCCCCCCCAGCCATGTTCCCATATTTGTCCTTTGTCTCTGTCCCTCTCTCACTTCTTGTATTGATTTACCAAGCAGCCAACTTTGTCACCAGTTTATCCACATGACAACAGCAGCATCACCCTGTCAGAGCTATCCCTTTTGTCCTATCCATTTCCCCCCTCCCCACCCTCTGGCACAGAGGAGTCATTGAACATATTCGGGCAGAGATTGACACATGCTTCAACTATGAGCCAGTCAAGGAGGAGGGAGAGAGGAAGTGGTGTTGAGGCCACGACTGGATCAGCCATGATCCCAGTTAATAATGGAGGATGCTGGAGGGCCTGTCTGCTTGCCTAGATCTAGTCTAACACTGTGAGTTTTTGCCTACCTGTGCCATCAGCTGCTGGGGCCACAATCTCTGGATTTGCCTCCACGAACCGCACTCATCATAAGGCCATAAGTGATAGGAGCAGAATTAGGCCATTCAGCCCATCAAGTCTACTCCGCCATTCAATCACGGCTGATCTTTCTCTCCCTCCTAACCCTATTCTCCTGCCTTCTTCCGATAGCCCCTGACCCTCCTTCTCTGCCTCTGCCTCCCCACCTCACACTCATCCTTTCAGGATGTTCCTTATAACGGACTTTGGCAAAATCTCTTGTCATGTTTACCCCCAAGACCCACCCCCCCCCTCACCCTCTCCAACCTTCCCTCCTTTCCTGACTGAGGTCAAATTTCCATCTATTCTACCCTTCTCCAGTGTGCCTTGCAGGGTCCGTATAGCCGGCTGGTCCTGTGATGCTTGTGTTGCAGGGTCCGTATAGCCGGCTGGTCCTGTGATGCTTGTGTTGTAGGGTCCGTATAGCCGGCTGGTCCTGTGATGCTTGTGTTGTAGGGTCCGTATAGCCGGCTGGTCCTGTGATGCTTGTGTTGTAGGGTCCGTATAGCCGGCTGGTCCTGTGATGCTTGTGTTGTAGGGTCCGTATAGCCGGCTGGTCCTGTGATGCTTGTGTTGTAGGGTCCGTATAGCCGGCTGGTCCTGTGATGCTTGTGTTGTAGGGTCCGTATAGCCGGCTGCTCCTGTGATGCTTGTGTTGTAGGGTCCGTATAGCCGGCTGGTCCTGTGATGCTTGTGTTGTAGGGTCCGTATAGCCGGCTGGTCCTGTTACGTGCCGCACCAACTGCTGCCTGTCCTTTTATACAGGTGATGGTTCCAGGGAGGCAGAATGATCTCCTACTCCAGCCTCTGCTCTCGGACACGTCGTATCGAATTACCGTGACACCGATCTACGCCGACGGAGAAGGGAGCGGCCGCACAGTTACTGGGAAGACGTGTAAGTGAAACAGGGTGACTGATCTGTCAGGACAGCAGCTGAGAAGATGATTCACGATATCCCATGTCGTTGAGGTTAATGCGGGTAAATCTGGCTTGGTCTACAAACTGTCATTACAAGGAACTGCAGATGATGGTTTATCACAAAGAAAGATACAAAGTGCTGGAGTAACTCAGTGGATCAGGCAGCTTATCAGGAGAAAATGGATAGGTGACGTTTCAGGTCAGGACCCTTCTTCAGACTGAAGAAATGTCAACTGTCCAGAGATGCTGTCTGACCCATTGAGTTGCTCCAGCACTTTGTGTCTATGTCTGGTCTATAAACTCTCTTCCTTGGCCTGATGTGGCTGGAAATCTTAGTGTCAGGGCAGGAAGAAACGGAGGAAGAACTAGAGAGTGAGAGAGAATAGAAGAGGGGGAGAGACTGGAGGGGAGAGAGGGAGAGAGGCTTGAAGGTCTGAGGGAAAGGGTGAGGGAAAGGCTGTGGGAGGGAGAGACGAGTGCATGTGGGAGGGAGAGAGAGTGGGAGGGGGTGGGACTGAGGTTGCAAGAGGTAGAGAGAGTGTGCGAGGGAGGAGGGGTGAGGGTGCAGGAGAGGGGAGGAAACAGGGTGCGGAGGTAGAATGAGCGAGTGTATGGGGGGAGAGGGATGTGGAAGGGAGAGGGAGAGAGGGACGGAGAGAGGGTGCAGGGGGAGAGGGGTGTGAGAGGGTGTGGGAACCAGGGTGTGAGCAGGGATAAAACCCCGGGATCACATTCCTTGCTGACGCAGACCCTTGCCTCCAGACAGGCAGAGAGCCGTGGATTAACGTCCCACCAGAAGAGCGGCTCTCCTTCTGTACTGCACTGGGAAGCCTGGAACTTGTGCTTGAATCCCCAGGGCCACAAACTCCCCCACCCTGAGGTGTGAGAGTTGTTCAGTTGTTCACCAGGCCACAGGTGCCCAAACCCAGCACAGTCTGAACAGGTTATTCATTTGAAGCGCATTTTAAAAGAGACTGGATTATATCTGGCGATTACTTCTGATTTCAGTGGCGCTCTCTGGCCCGATAAACCTGCACGTATCGGAGGAATGGTACAACCGTTTCCGGATTAGATGGGACGCCCCACCATCACCGACAATGGGCTACAGAGTGATGTACACGTCGGCCTCTGGTATTTCACTTCTCTCCTTGTTCAATCAACCCTGGAAATATTTCCTTCTTTGCAAAAACTCGTCACGCATTCCATCATCGCATCCCAGCGATAATTCACACTTTAAATTCGAGCCACCATATTTCTGTTAAGCCAAGACGATGGTGGCAGCGGTAGAGTTGCTGCCTCACAGTGCCAGGGACCCGGGTTCCATCCTGACTACGGGCGCTGTCCGTGCAGAGTTGGTACCTTTTCCCCGTGACCGTGTGGGTTTTCCCCGGGTGCTCCGGTTTCCTCCCACACTCCAAAGACGGACAGGTTTGTAGATTAATTGGCTTCGGAAAAGATTGTAAATTATACCTAGTGTGTAGGATGGTGCTAGTGTACAAGGTGACTGCTGGTCGACCCGGACTCAGTGGGCCGAAGGGCCTATTTCCACGCTGTTTCTCCAAACTAAAAACTAATCAATCATTAGTACGGTTTTAGTTTCCATACAGAGTGAGGGTCAGAGCAGACGTGATGGGCTGAATCAGAATCAGAATCACACTTTATTCGCCAAATATGTTTTGCAACATGCGAGGAATTACATTGGCCAGGTCAGTCATACAATTAAAAATAACAGATCACTCAAAAAACACATTTTAACATGAACATCCACCACAGTGACTCCTACACATTCCTCACTGTGATGGAAGGCGAAATAAAGTTCAAGTCTCTTCCTATGTTCTTCCTCGGTCGTGGGCCTCGAGCTCTCCGTTGACGGGATGATCTTGACTCCCGTGGCCGGCGGCGTTCGGGCCCTCCGCATCGAGGCTATCAAGCTCCCGCATCTGGGGGTTTTCCGCTCCCCCGCGTCAGGTGATCGAACCTCGCGTCGGGCGCTGGTCGAACCATCTGCGGCATTGGAGCTCCCGACTAGCCTCACCCGAGACTGCGAGCCCTTGATGGTAAGTCCGCAGGCAATCCCAGGCAAGGGATACGCTCCGATGTTAAAGTCCACGCCCCGCGGTGGGGCTCACGACAATCCGTGGAGGCTTCCAGCTCCAGTGATATTAGGCCGCAGAGCCCCGAGAATGTGATCCGAAAATTTATCATATCTCTGGGAAGGTAAGAAACTCCCTCCACATAAAACAAACCAAAGAACATTAAAACAAAACTTTTAACAAACTAAAAATAACAAAAAGAAAGAAAAAACGAACAGACTGCCGGCAGGGCAGCCATCTCCCCCTGGGCCTGTTTCTGGTTACATCTGGGGATGGATTGAATTGTCCCCAGGTGGATTTCAAATGGGTTGACCAGATGGGTTTCTGGGATGTGGGGATTGTTCTGTGAAGGTGATTAGTGAGGGCTGATGATGACTGTAAATCCTAGTGATGAATGACTGATGGGATTGCTCTGCTGGGAGCTGGCAGTGGGCTGAATGGCCTCTTTCTGCATTGTGAAAAAGACCTTTCACAGAGCAAATTGAAGATCCTGAGGAATAATTGTTCGATTGATTGAAAATAGGGCATGGAAGCTGGCCCTTCGGCCCACTGAGTCCACGCTGACCATTAATCACTCATTCACAATGGTTTAATGGCATCTCACTTTCTGCATCTGCTCCCAACACATGAAGGACAATTTATAGAGGAAAAATTAACAAAACAAACCCTCACGTTTTTGGCATCTGGAAGGCAACTGGAATACCCGAGGAAACTCGCACAGTCACAGGATAAACGTTCAAACTGCACACGGTCTGCACCCGAGGTCAGGATCGAAGCTGGGTGTCTAGTGCTGTGGGACAGCAGCTCTACAGCTGCGCCTTTGTGCTGCCCGAATGTTCACCGGTGTTGGTGCGTTTGTTCAGATTCCCGGCTGGAATTCTGAGTCGGTTCTCAGTTTCTCCAGGGCAAATGTTTACATGTGCGATTTTGTTGTCATTTCAGCCCCTGGGCCAACTCTGGATACCTTTGTGGGAGAAGACGTGAACACAATGTTTATTCTTAACCTACTCAGTGGAACCGAATATATCGTCAAGGTGTTTGCAACCTACCCCACGGGTTCTAGCGAGCCGCTGACAGGAAGAGCCAAGACACGTGAGACCTATTCTCTGCTTGTGTGCATACTGAGAAGTGTGTTGCTTCCTGGGACTATGTCCCAGTGCAGGGTTTTGCCAATGCAATGGTTTACAATGGTGCTTTATTTGCCCCATTTACTGAGGTATAAGGAAATTAATTTCCGTACACAGTTCCAAGATCCTCATCCTTGATTCTGAATATCTCTAAAGGGCCTGTCCCACTGTACGAGGTATTTCAAGAGTTCTCCCGAGTATCCCCTGATTCGAACTAGGAGAATTACGGTAATAGCCGCTCGTAGGTACTCGGGGCTCTTGTGGACATTTTTCAACATGTTGAAAAAACTTCACGAGCTTACCGCATTTCCCGAGTACCTGCCATTAGCGTTACGAGCCGCTAAGAGACGTCCCGAGCTCCGACGTACACGCTACGTACTTACCACGAGTTTGATTTTTTTTTAAACTCGGGAGAGCTCTTGGGTAAACTCGTATAGTGGGACAGGCCCTTAACTCTAAGACTCTTTGTCTCTAAGCTTCTGAATTTTACCTTCTGGTAACATTCAAAGAATATAAAAAATGAACTAACAAAACAAGCCCAGTTTACCCTTTACATCCCCGGTCATTCTTTCTTCTCCCCTCTCTCATTATGCAGAAAATACAAAAGCTCGAAAGCACATACCACCAGATTCAGGAAGAGCTTCTTCCCAGCTGTTGTCAGAAAACTGAACAGTCCTCCCACAAGCTTGGGTGCAGTTCTGATCTCCCAACCTAACGCATTGTTGACCAAGCACTTTTTTATTATCTCCACTTTCTCTGTAACAGCAACACTATAATGCTGAAAAAATATATTCTGTACACTGGTGCAGATATTTTCTCTTTGCACTACCTGTTGTAGGGCTCATGTTTAGGATGATTTGACTGGATAGCACACACCTAAAGTTTTTCACCGTACCTTGGTACATGTGACAATAATAAACCAATACTATTTCCTCTCATGCAGTGTATCTTGGTGTGACGAATCTTGCCACGGAAGATGTTCGGATGACAAGCATGTGCGCTCGCTGGCAGTTTCATCGACACGCCACCTTCCTACAGAGTAGTTATCGAATCACTCAGAGGTAGGTCCAAGTCATACAATGGCCTGCATTTGATTTGCGCAGCACCCACTAAGTATCTCAGGCACATGCTGCTGATTCAGGTAGAGTTCTTCACCGCAAAAGCCCGGATTGGAGGGACCTGGGGGAGTGGTTGAACCTTATCTCATTGGTGTTTGGTACGAGGAGAGTAAAACGATTTGGAGGATAACAGCAGCGATAGATTGTTTAAGAAGGAACTGCAGATGCTGGAAAATCGAAGGTATACAAAAATGCTGGAGAAACTCAGCGGGTGCAGCAGCATCTATGGAGCGAAGGAAATAGGCAACGTTTCGGGCCCGAAACGTATGGAGATAGTTGAGGCAGGGACTATCCCAGCATTTAAAAAAAGGTTAGACAGGTACATGGATAGGACAGGTTTGGAGGGATATGGACCAAACGTGGGCAGGTGGGACTAGTGTCGCTGGGACATATTGGCTGGTGTGGGCACGTTTAGCCTAAGGGCCTGTTTCCATACAGTATCACTCTATGACTCTATGACCCACCCACAAACAAACAAACAATAATAGTGCAAAAGACAAACCAATGCCCCCAAGTCCATGTAGATCAGAGCTATATTACACCAGTTACTGCACTTCCATTAGTTGGATTTGATTGCAAAATGCTTTGGGGGATTCTGAAAGGTACATAGAAGCTATAGAAATTTCAATTATGTAGCACTTGTTGCATTCTTTTGTAATTAGCCAGCAGCAATTCACGGAACAGTCCCCTGATGCCTTTCTCCTGTGCAGGGACCCCATAGTCAGGGACAACTCGAGTACAGCAGCACAGTGCAGACTTGCCTCTCTACCGCAGTGCTGTTGGAACTCAGGCTGCCTCCCATTGGGCTTTGCATATGTTCCATATAATCTTTCAGCAATAATAAAAGAAAACTGCTTCCCATTTTGTTCTTTTTCTGCCAAAGAAAAGTCTCCCCGTGGGTGAACAATTAGAGGAAAAAATAGCTTGGCATTTTTCCAAAGAGAGATGATCTCAACAAAGCCTTCTGCAGTAGCTGTATTTGACTTGCCAATGGATATAATGGCCCAAGAATCATGTAACGAGTATCTATTTTCAATGCATCAAAAGCTTTCAAATTGGACATGCTTAGAAGTGATTTCACAATTGACTCCAACTGGCAAAAGGCCTAATAGTGGAAGTTGTTGCTCACTACACATTACAGGCCGGAAGTCATTGTGTATATCTCTCAATGGGGCCCAGGTGTAATAACTATGGCTAGTTCTGGGCAATGCACCTGGGGGACGTGGTAGTGACTGGATGAAGGGCATAGAGCCCAGTTTCACCAGGTTAACATGGGTCTGTAGGGGTTAAATTAGTTTAGTTTAGAGATAGTGTGGAAACAGGCCATTTGGCCCACCGAGTCTACGCCGACCAGCGGTCACCGCACACCAACACTATCCTGCGCACACCAGGAACAATTTACATTTATAGCAAGCCAATTAACCTACATACCTGTACGTCTGGGTGGAAACTGAAGCTCTCGGAGAAAACCCACGCGGTTACGGCGAGAACGTAAAACTCCGTACAGACAGCACCCGTAGTCGGGATCGAACCTGGGTCTCCGGCGCTGCAAGCGCTGTAAGGCAGCAGCTCTACCACTGCGCCACCGTGCCGCCCATTATGAAGGGAGAATCCGCAGACTTGAGTTGTGTTTCCGCAGAAGATTGAGGCGCTGAGGCGCTGATCTGAGGGGTGTTTAATTGCGAGGTTGTGTTCTATCGGCCTAATTTGTTGCTGCAACGAAACCTGAACAAAGTGGAAAATAAATGTCTTCAAGATAGCCAGGTTGTTGAGGGAGTGTGTCAGGGTGTTCTTTACACAAGTCAGTAGAGCCATCTGCCTCTGAGTTAAAATCCATGTTCTCACAATTAAATGTCCATGCACTGAGGATCTGGGTCTAATTTGCACGTTGTCAAACTGCGCTGTGGAAAAATGTAAGAAGAATGGAAACAATAACAGGTTGTTGGAGACAAGTTGAATTCCTCTCCAACTGAGCACTACATTGCCCAAACTATTTCACACTACTTCATCAGCTACTTTAGTTTTTAATTTAGTTTAGAGATACAGCACGGATACAGGCCCTTCGGCCCATCGAGTCTGCACCGACCAGCGATCCCCCCACATATTATCTATTTATTTATTTGATTATTTATTTCGAACAGAATAAAAAAATAAAAAGCAAGTGTGAAACAGCATACAAAAACAAAACAAGAATATTTATAAAGTGTCATAAACAATATCTATAAATAAATGAAATCGTATGTGGCCGAAAAGGAGCAGGAAGAAGCCAAAGCTTATTCATTCCCACCCCTTATTCAACTGCTTATAATTATCATACAAATTTCGCAGCTATATGTACACCATATGTACACCAGCAGCTATATGTACACCAAATTATTTACATTTATACACTAATCAAATATTTACAAACATTAACACAAGCCTACACACACTAGGGACAATTTACACTTATACCAAGTATATAAGCCCAAGCCAATTAACCTACAAACCTGTACTTCTTTGGAGTGTGGGAGGAAACTGAAGATGTCGAAGAAAAAACCCACACGGTCACGGGGAGAACGTACATACTCCGTACAGACAGCACCCGTAGTTGGGATCGAACCCTGGGTCTCTGGCACTGCAAACACGGTAAGGCAGCAACTCTACCGCTGCACCACCATGTCGCCCACTGTGGTGTTAAGGTCAAGAAATTACATAGCACATTATAGGCAGTTACAGGAAACACACATAAGACTTATGTTTCATTACCCAACCATGGAGATTAGCTTCATTGCTGAGGTTAATCCTGAGGTTAGCACCATACAGCCAATTACATCACAAGTGCGGGTCAGATTGAAATGGAAAGAAAAAGACACAAAGTGCTGCAGTATCTCAGCGGGCCAGGCAGCTTTAATGGAGAACAAGGACAGGTGATGTTTCTGGTTGGGACCCTTCTTCAGACTTCAATCCAATCTGAAGAAGGGTACCAGCCTGAAACGTCACCGATCCATGTTCTCCGGAGACGCTACTTGAAACGCTGAGAGATACGCCAGTACTCTTTTTTGGTAAAGCCAGCATCTGCAGTTCCTTGTGACGAGGTTGAAATGGAACCGTGCTCATCCCTCTCTGTGCCCTCTCACTGTTCTCATACTAAATGACCAATAATCAATTATTTGTCTTGTGAACTTTCAGATGGAAAGAAGGAAGAGGTGATTGTTAATGGAGGGACATCTCGTCACTGCTTTTATAATCTCATTCCAAACACCAAGCACAGGATCAGTGTGTACACCCAGCTGCAGGAGATGGAAGGTTTGGCCGTGAACATACTCGAAGCAACTGGTAAGTAGTCACTCACCCTCTCCTTCACTCTCCACTCTTGTTCCCTTTCCTTTCAGCTCACACCCCCTCATCCTTCACGCATCCAGAGGCAATGTTGCAGCCCAGGTTGTCAATGATGAAAGTTTCTTTATATCATGTGATATGTATCCACCATGACTTCCTTGAAAGTGGCGTCGCAGGTAGATAGGGTGGTCATAAAGGCTTTTGTCACATTGAGTATTGAGCATAGAAGTTGGGAGGTCTTGCTGCAGTTATATACAACGTGGTGGGACAACGTTTTGAGTATTTTGTTCAGTTTCGGTCACCATGTTATAGAAAAAATGTTGTCAAGCTGGAAAAGGTGCAAAGAAGATTACAAGGAAATTGCCAGGACTCGAGGGCCTGCGCTGAAGGGAGAGGTTGCGCAGACTAGGACTTTATTCCTTGAAATGCAGGAGGGTGAGGGGTGATCTTATAGAGGTTTACATAATCATGAGGGGAATAGATTGGGTAAACGCACAGTCTTTTGCTCAGAGTAGGGTAATCAAGAACCAGAGGACATCGGTTTAGGGTGAGGGGGAAAAGATTTAATGTGAACCTGAGCGGTAACTTTTTACACAAAGGGTGGTGGGTGTATGGGGCGAGTTGCTGGAGGAGGTAGTTGAGGTAGGTACTATCGCAAGGTTTAAGAAACTCGGTCATTGTTAGCTCTGGGCTCACTGGCTCCGTGATCCAGCAATATTGTGATCCAACAATCACCTCCCTTTACAGTCTGCTCCCCCTCCCACCCCACTTCTGTGTAATTGTTTTATGTGGTGGGGAGGGGGGAGGGGATCGGGGGAAACTTTTTTTCAAGTTCCTACCTTCCCGGAGATGTGATCAATTTTCGGATCACATTCTCCGGGCTCTGCGGCCTACCATCGCTGGAGCTGGAAGCCACCTCGGACTGTCGAGAGCCCCACCGCGGGGCACGGACTTAACATCGGAGCGGATCCCTTGCCTGGGATCGCTCCCACCGCGACCACGGTGGACTTACCAACAAGGGCTCGCAGTCTCAGGCGAGGCTAGTCGGGAGCTCCAATGCCGCGGAAGGCTCGACCAGCCCCGACGCGAGGTTCGATCGCCCGGTGCGGGGGAGCTGACATTCCCCTGATGCAGGATCTGATCGCCCCGATATGGAGGGCCCGAACACTGCCGGCTCCGGGAGTTAAGACCATCCCGTCAACGGAGGGCTCGAGGCCCCCGACTGAGGAAGAACAAAAGGACGGCCTTGAACTTTATTTCGCCTTCCATCACAGTGAGGAATGTGTAGGAGTCACTGTGGTGGATGTTCATGTTAAAATGTGTTTTTGAGTGATTTGTTGCTTTATATTTGTATGACTGACCTGGCCAATGAAATTCCTCGTATGTTGCAAAACATTCTTGGCGAATAAAGTGTGATTCTGATTCTGATTCTGATTCTGATCAAACAACTAAATTCTGGAATTCCTTCTCTCAATATCTCCTCCTCTCTTTTTTTCCCCTTAATATACTAAAAGCCAGCTCTTTGTCCAAATCCTTGGGTCAACTCTCCTAATGGACTCATGAACTAAAGAAACGGGCTCTGCTGCCCACAAAGTCTAAGTTGACCATCAAACAACCATTGCCTACTGGATCTCTCGGTCGCTAACCATGTTAACTCCCCTTCCTGATTTTGGATGATCAGCAATGATCATATTGAACGGCGGTGCTGGCTCGAAGGCCCGAATGGCCTCCTCCAGAACCTAATTTCTATGTTCCCCATTCCCATACTGACCTTTCTGTCCTGGGCCTGCTGCATTGCTAGTGTGAGGCCACACGCAAACTGGAGCAACAGCACCTCATATTCCACTTTATTCATTTACAATCTAATGGAATGAATGGTGATTTCTCCAATTTTAGGAAACCACTAACTAACCATCCCCCAAACACTCAATTTCTCCCTCACCCCCCCCCCCCCCTCACTCTTCACCCCTCTTCCCCCCTTCCTCTGTGTCCCACCTGGACTCCTACATATTTCTCCCTTCCACCCAACCCACCCCCCCAGCTACTTTCCTCCCTTTGACTTACAATCCACAACTCTTCAAATCTGTCTCACACCGTATTTTCTTATCTCTGGCCTTTGTTCCAGCCACTTGCCCATCAAAAACCTCCCTCGCCAATTACCTGCCACGCTTTGTCCTGCCTCTCGTTTCTAGCTTTCTTCTCCCCCTCTACAATCAGTCTGAAGAAGAGACTCGACCCGAGGCGTCACCTTTCTATGATCTCCAAGGATGCTGCCTGACCTGTTGAGTTACTCCAGCACTTTATTTCCTTCTGCTTATTAAGCATCCTCAACTCCCACTCACCTAGACACTAAAGGCAATTTACAGTGGACAATTGACCCACTAACCTCCAGACACCCATGCGGTCACATGAGAACGTTCAAACGTTACACAAATAGCACCGGACATCAAGATCGAACCTGGGTAATCGGGGCCATGAAGCAGCGGCTGAACCATCTGCCCTGTGGCTCCACACAGTAATTTACGAGGTTTTGTGTGGAAGTAATTACTTGGGGGAAGTGCTTCAGGATGATTCTCTTTGTTAAAGATGCTTCAAAATGCAAGGTGGTGTTGGAGGAGGACATTGAACCAGCGAATCCCGATGGATTCCCCCTCATTGTATCAAGTCTCTCGTGTGCCGATAATTGTGTGGCTTTCGAACGTGTGTGGGATGCGGTTTTACTGTAAATGTCTATTTCATTTGTTTTAGTTCCCGTTCCGACGGAGCCACCAACTCCTCCTCCAACAACTGTCCCGCCGCCCACAATCCCACCGGCTCGGGAGGGTAAGAGAAATTATAATTGATAAAGGGAAATAAGATTACCTTTGAGACTTTATGCAAAACAAGAGTCATGAAGGGCCTGTCCCACTTAGGCTATTTTTAGGCGACTGCCGGCGACTGTCATAGTCGTATCTGGTCGCTGAAAAACTGGCGACTGGACCCCACTTCGACATAAAATTTGAAATAAAATCATTTCTTTAACAACAACAAAAAAAATGGTCAGCACCGGCGACAACCTACGTCACCTGGCGCCAACCTACGTTAACCTGGCGACAACTACAACAGCACCTACGTCAGGAGAAGTCAAGCTACGCTCATTGGCGTCAAACCCACTGTCGCCGACTGTCTCTGAAAATGTTTCAACATGTTGAAAATCCAGTGTGGACCAGAAAGACGCTGCGACTCTTTGGGCGACTGAGGAGACGACTCACGACCGTACAGGCGACACCCCGGCGACCATGTGGCCACAGCCTAGTCGCCTGTAGTCCCCTAAAAAATAGCCAAAGTGGAACAGGCCCTTGACAGTTTCTCCTGTGACAATTTTAACTTTTTCCTGTTCTGCTGTGTTTCCTGCCATCTTGTGAAAGGGTTTTCCAATAGTCTGGTTTATACAACTTAGTTATTGTCCATGCTATATACTGACCATGGTTTGCAATGGGACTAACTAATTATCCTGTTGAAGGAGTTTTCAACCAATTAAAATGTTGACAAAGTTGGTGGGGGGAGAAACTGAGGAAAAAAATGGTGGACGAAACTGTGGAAGAAAACATTTTTACCACCTGAAGACTTGGTAGATCATTCCAGCTAGGGCTGGTGTTTGGTATCTTCTTCAATGACAGTAAATATTTAGAACTCTCTCCCCAAAAAGTTATGAGACTGGGAATCAATTGACATCCTCAAAGCTCGGTATGAATATTGATTTATCTAATTTAAGCAACTCTTGCATTCCCTCTTTCTATAACTCTCCCCCCACACTAGTCGTCCTGCTAGTTTCACTGTTCATATCCCGTCACTTCACCTCTGCCAAAGCCAACAATGGACCATTGTGGGCTCTATTGTTCCTTGGTGATCAGTGCTGGCTCTGATTTATTCTGTACCTTTTCATACCTTTAGTTTCCTTTGCCCTGACGCTCAGCCTGAAGAAGGGTCTCGACCAAAAACGTCACCTATTCCTTTTCTCCAGAGATACTGCCTGACCCACTGAATTAATCCAGCACGTTGTGTCTATTTTCGGTGTAGACCAGCATCTGCAGTTCCTTCCTACACATTGCTAGGTTTTTCTTGGGCCTGGATATTAAGGTTTCGGGTGGGAGCAATGAAGTTTAGCTGCACATCACCATTGGACTAATGAAATGAGATCAGCTTGGTGTAACTATGCTCCGAGTATTTCTCAGGTGTTTATTATGCCCCTGTCCCACTTAGGAAACCTGAACGGAAACCTCTGGAGACTTTGCGCCTCACCCAAGGTTTCCATGCGGTTCCCGGAGGTTTTTTTCAGTCTCCCTACCTGCTTCCACTACCTGCAACCTCCGGCAACCACCTGCAACCTCCGGGAACCGCACTGAAACCTTGGGTGGGGCGCAAAGTCTCCAGAGGTTTCCGTCAAGGTTTCCTAAGTGGGACAGGGGCATAAGGTGTTGCATGTTAACAGCAACCTTTTATTTCAGACAACTTCTAATTGTTCTTCTCTCTGCAGTTTGCAAAACTGCCAAAGCTAATCTGGTCTTCCTAGTGGATGGGTCGTGGAGTATTGGGGATGAGAACTTTGACAAGATCATTGGTTTCTTGTACAACACCATTGGAGCTCTGTATAAGATTGGACCGGATGGGACTCAGGTAAGTACTGGCTGGCGGAGGTGAGTCTCAACTTGGCCAGAAGGGAGCTGGAGGTGGTGCCTCAGTGAGTGATTGTTTGATTGCTGAGAGGAACAAGGTTTCTCTGCGTCCCGCCTTCACCACAGCAGTACCAGGCTTTGAATTGTTGAGTACATTGGCTTAGGAGCTACAGTAGCCATCCCACTTTGTCTGGGCCTGTTTTGCGTTATTCCACTACTCTTCCCCATTGTCCAGCAAATTGCTGCGTTGCCAGGTGTTCATCCAATTCTCTTTCAAAGGCTCTGCTGAAACTGCTTCCACCACCTTACTGGGCAAAGGGTTCCAGATCACACCTCTTAAAATGCACTTCATCCTAATTTCCTGCTTTTTTTTGCCAATCAGCTTAAATATGTGTCCTCTGGTTGGTGACCCTGCAACATCAAACCCTTCATGATTTCAACATCAATTCTCACCTTAATCTTCTCTGCTCCAGAAAGGAGAAAGCTCCAGATTCACCATAAAACAGGAGTTGCGCATCCCTAGGATTAGAAACATAGAAACATAGAAAATAGGTGCAGGAGGAGGCCATTCGAGCCAGCACCGCCATTCATTGTGATCATGGCTGATCGTTCCCTATCAATAACCCGTGCCTGCCTTCTCCCCATAACCCTTGACTCCACAAGCCCCCAGAGCTCTATCTAACTCTCTTAAATCCATCCAGTGACTTGGCCTCCACTGCCCTCTGTGGCAGGGAATTCCATAAATTCACAACTCTCTGGGTGAAAACGTTTTTTCTCACCTCAGTCTTAAATGACCTCCCCTTTATTCTAAGACTGTGGCCCCTGGTTCTGGACTCGCCCAACATTGGGAACATTTTTCCTGCACCTAGCTTGTCCAGTCCTTTTATAATTTTATATGTTTCTATAAGATATCCCCTCATCCTTCTAAACTCCAGTGAATACAAGTGATTGTTCTTAGACCTCCATTTTCACCCTCTTCAAGGAGCTGATGTCCTTCTTAAAGCATGGCACCCAGATTTGGAACCAGGGACCTTGTAATTAATAAAAGGTTTAGCATATCTGCTGTAGAAATTTAACAGCAGGAGGAACTCAGTGGGTCAGACAGCATCTGTGGAGGGAATGATTCTGGTCAAAACACATCTTCAGACTGACGGAGTCGGGGCGTGATAGGGGCATGGGTGGGGTAAGAGCTGGCAAGTGGTAGGTGGATCCAGATAAGGAGGGGTTTATTGGCAGATGAATCAGGAGTGGGGGGGAGAGGCGGTTAGGGTGGTGAAGAGTGCCCCCCCCCCCCGCACGCCCAAAGCTGAAGGTGGCAGGGGATGCGTCAGGACCCAGTAGTGTTGGCGTCTCCGGTCCGCCATCACCGATGGCAACATCTGGGTCTTGCCGCACATCCCTGACACTGATCATGCCACATCCTCCATTTCCTAATCTAACACCACCCCCACAGCCAGAGGCCTCACCTTTATACCCGTGCACCCAACCTACCCAAATAAGTTCCTTGTCCACCATGATGTCAAGCCCTTCTTCCGTCACCACGGCTTCCTTGACTGCACATTCTCCACCCTGTCTTGTGAATGGACACAACTTTCTTGCAGTTTCTCCATCTCTGTCGCATCTGCTCTCAAGACAAACCTTTCCACCTGAGGACATGTTGGATGTCCTCGTTCATCAGCAAAAGTGTTTTCCCTGCCACCCCCCACCCCCTGCAGTTGTGAACCATGTCTCACCTGGTTTTGCTCTCACCTCCCATCACGGGTTGCATCTCACCTTCTCCACCCCTCTCTGTTCACTTCAGAAAACTACTGCTAAGTCTGAAGAAGGGTTCCAACCCAAAACGTCACCAATTCCTTTTCTTCAGAGATGCTGCCTGACTCATTGGGTTACCCCAGCATTTTGTGTCTGTCTGCAGAGACATTTCTCACTCTGTGATTCTCTGGTTCGTTCATATATCGGAGAGCAATTGAGTGAAACCAAATAACTGATAAAGCAATATTGTCCCTGCGCTCAGGTTTTAAGACATTAGAGCCAATGCTTAATTTAAATGTGCATTTTCAAATAATCCCCAGTCAAACGGCAGCTAACCACATCCATGGAGCGGTGCCCCAGAAACTAGGCTCCTGTTACAAAGCCTCGCTGTCGTCTCCCCTTCCCCACAGAGTGTTCCACATGCCCTAATCTCATCAGGAATCTTGGCTTCTGGTCCCCTCATTCATTCCCTGCGTGAGGTTTTATGGAACTGTTTGTGTGGCTTGTGTTTTATCCCCAAATTCAAGTTCCCAACAGAAACTACCGTCTGTTTTCTGTTCTAGCCTTAAAGTCCCTGATGTGGCACAGCTTAGCACAGAGGCACTACAGGTAGTGCTGCTGCGTTGTAGTTTGCCTGGGATTAAATCATGACCTCCTGCTCACTGTGTGGAGTTTGCACATTCACCTTGGGACCGCGAGGGTATCCTCCCACATCCTAAAGGCATGCAGATTGGTGGATTAATTGGCTGCTGTAATTACCCCACATGTGTTTAGGATGAAGATATGGGGAGAATAAATTACTGGCGGATTGGGACTGCGCTGTGAGCTGACAAAGACTGAATGGCCACGTGACTTGGTTCTATGCTGCAAGGCAGTCAGCCTTTATCATTGCTCTTGTTGACCAGCTGCCCAGCCCACGTTCCCGTAATACTGGGGAAATTATTGATTCGATGAGGGTTTTCCTTTTTTGAGAGACTTTTTTGAAAAGCTTCTTCCCTCGGTCCCCTAACCCCACAAAATCCCTCAACTAGCAAGAATATTCAATTCCATGTGAGGTGGAATGTAAACATTTGTGCTTCAGTGATGTGGAATCTAACATTTGAAATTCAACAGGTTGCAATTATTCAGTTCAGCGATGATCCCAGAACAGAATTTCAACTCAACTCGTACAATGACAAGGGGATTCTCCTCAACGCTGTCGAACGCATTAGGTACAAGGGTGGAAATACAAAGACAGGTACAACCAGCTGGGGATAGGAATCCAAACGTTGCGTAAAAACTTGTGTTAAAATGATGCAGTGCAGGCGAAACAGGCAAAGTTTTGTATGTAAGTCACAGAATCGGGCATTTGTTTCACGACCACACATATTTAATCATGTGTACCTTCAGGAGCATTGCCCGAACCTGAATCTGGACAGTTGCAACAGTTGGAGCTTTTAAAGCAATGTGTTTTTTCACTGGGACCACCATTAATGGTCGCTTACAGAGTGACTGAACCTCTCATTCTTAACTCCATTCTCCTGGCCAACCCTAGTAAGCTTTCACCTACATGCTTGTACAGGGTCTTGGTGAGACCACACCTTGAGTATTGCGTACAGTTTTGGTCTCCTAATCTGAGGGAAGACATTCTTGCCATAGAGGGAGAACAGAGAAGGTTCACCAGACTGATTCCTGGGATGGCAGGACTTTCATATGAAGAAAGACTGGATAGACTCGGCTTGTACTCGCTAGAATTTAGAAGATTGAAGGGGGATCTTATAGAAACTTACAAAATTCTTAAGGGGTTGTACAGGCTAGATGCAGGAAGATTGTTCCCGATGTTGGGGAAGTCCAGAACAAGGGGTCACAGTTTAAGGATAAGAGGGAAGTCTTTTAGGACCGAGATGAGAAAATCATTTTTTACACAGAGAGTGGTGAATCTGTGGAATTCTCTGCCACAGAAGGTAGTTGAGGCCAGTTCATTGGCTATATTTAAGAGGGAGTTAGATGTGGCCCTTGTGGCTAAAGGTATCAGGGGGTATGGAGAGAAGGCAGGTACAGGATACTGAGTTGGATGATCAGCCATGATCATATTGAATGGCGGTGCAGGCTCGAAGGGCCGAATGGCCTACTCCTGCACCTATTTTCTATGTTTCTATGCTTATCAAGCGTCTATCTACCACTGCCTTAAACATATGTAAAGACGCCCTTTCCACCACCCTTTGAGGAAGATAGTTCCAAAGGCTGAGGCCGGTGCAGTGGTGCAGCGGTAGAGCTGCTTCCTCACAGCACCAGAGACCTGGGTTCGACCCTGATTACGGGTGCTGTCTGTGCAAAGTTTGTACGTTCTCCCGTGACCGCGTGGGTATTCTCCAGGTACTCCAGTTTCCTCCCACTTTCCAAAGACGTGCAGGTTTGTACGTTAATTGGCTTCTGTAAATTGCCCTTGTGCGTGGGATGCGAGATTGGGAAAACATTGAACTAGTGTACAGGGATGAATGGTTGGCGTAGACTCGGTGGGCCAAAAAGGCCCATTTCCACAAAACATTCAACTCCTCAGTCTTGAATAGGCAACAGCTTATTCTTAAACAGTGAGCCCTCAAACTAGATTCTCCCACAAGAGGAACTGTCCTGTCTATGTTTGAGAGGAGGACTCTCTCGAACTTCTACAGGTGCACAGTAGAGAGCATTCTGACCAGCTTGTGGCTTGGTTCGGCAACTTGAGCGCCCTGGTGAGGAAAAGACTATAAAAAGTAGTAAACACTGCCCAGTCCATCATCGGCTCTGACCTTCCTTCCATCGAGTGGATTTATCGCAGTCGCTGCCTCAAAAAGGCTGGCAGTATCATCAGAGACCCACACCATCCTGGCCACACACTCATCTCCCTGCTACCTTCAGGTAGAAGGTACAGGAGCCTGAAGACTGCAACAACCAGGTTCAGGAATAGCTACTTCCCCACAGCCATCAGACTATTAAACCTGGCTCGGACAAAACTCTGATTATTGGTGGCCCATTATCTGCTATTTGCACTTTATCAGTTTATTTGTTTATGTGTGTATATATATATATTGTGGTATATGGACACACTGATCTGTTTTGTAGTAAATGCCTACTATGTTCTGTGTGCTAAGCAAAGCAAGAATTTCATTGTCCTATTCGGGACACATGACAATAAACTCACTTGAACTATGTCCACTCCATCATTATGGTAGATCTGTACTGCATTTCCTCCAGCACCAGTACATCCTTCCTTAGGTACGGTACCCAGAACTCGAGCAGTGCTCCAGAGGTGGTCTAACCAGGACATTACATTGAAGCAGGATATGTAGCCACCCCTTTGTACACCAGCTCTCCAGGGAAGCTGTCCATTACTAAATAAAAGCATGAAAACGTATCATCAATATTTCTAAATAACTTTATTTCTTTGCAGGTGGAATAATATTTTTTTGCTTTTGTGATGTTTAATTGCTGAGTTATTAATCTGGGTCACAGGGGAACTTGACAATTAGCTTTATGTCTGCCTGAAAGCAAAACAGCGCAGTGGGTACAGAACTGCTGACTAAAGCCCCTGTCCCACTTTGGCGACTACAGGCGACTAGGTTGTTTCCGCATGGCCATGGGGTGATGCCTGAGTCGTCTTTTCAAGCCGCCTAAAGAGTTGTAACGTTTTTCTGGTCTCCGCTGGATTTTGAAAAGTTCAAAATATTCCGGCGACAGTGGGCTTGACATAGCTTGTCTTCTCCTGACAATCTACGTGCTGTCGTAGGTTGTCGCCAGGATGATGCAGGTTGTCGCCAGGGTGACGCAGGTTGTCGCCAGGTGACGTTGGTTCTCGCCGGGTGCTGACTTTGGTGAATTCCATTGGCGACTACCTACGTCAACCGGCGACAGGTACCAGCGACTGAATTGGCTTCAGTTGTCGCCGACAGGGCCGTTGCTTGTCGTGGCTTGCCGCAGGTGGACGTAGGTTGCCTTCAGTTGTTGCCTGTGTGGCCGTAGGTTGTCGTAGGTGTGGTCGTACGTGGACATCCTAAGTCACGATGATTGGGTCGCTGGTTCTCGGTAGCTTGCCTTAGCTTGATGTCGACTAGGTGGTAGGTTGTCGTAGCTTGTCCTAGATATTGTCGTGGGGGTGGGGGTGGGGGTGGGGGGTCCAGTCACCGCTTTTTCGGCGACCTGCTACGACTGTGACAGTCGCCGATAAAATCGCCTAAATGAGACAGGCCCTTACCTGGTTCTGGGTGGGACTGTTTAAAGGTGAAAGAGTTATAGGTAAGGTAGCAGTAAAAGCAGTGATGATTCTGTTTGTGTGGGGAGATATGTGTGCCTACACTGTACAGAAGTTACGTATTATCAAGAATGTCTTTCCCCAGGGGCCTAGTGTTTCATAAAACACTGTCATCATTGAGCAAAACATAGCAATCATAGTTTTAAGCTTCATCTCCTTCTCATTAAACAGCCAGGAGAGAAAATACGAACATTAAAACATCCAGAACTTGCTAAAACACGCATTAAAATGAACCCATACTTCGCCTATAATCGCAAATATGTTCTGTAATCTTTTATAGCAAACTCATTGTCGGTGGAAGAGATAATGTTAGTTTCCTTGCCTCTTCTCCAATAAAGAGTGAAATAATATAGTTTAAACTATAGATTTAAATAGGACTAAGTGGTACCTGTTGGGTCCCAGTCACACGGGAGGCCTGGTCCCCCAATGCAACCCATTCCCCAATGCAATATTCCACCAGGGTGTGGGGGGGGGGGTGGGGGGGGGGAGAGGGGGGAGGGGTGATGTGGGAGGGGGGCGGGGTGGTGTGGGGGGGGGGGGTTAGGTGTGGGAGGGGGGCGGGGTGGTGTGGGAGAGGGTGGGGTGGTGTGGAGAGAGGGGGAGTGGGAGGGGGGGTGGTGTGGGAGGGTGAGTGGTGTGGTGTGGGAGACGGTGGGTGTTGGTGGGGACGTGGGGGGGGGTGTGGTCGATAGGCGGGGGGTGTGGGCGGGGTGGCGCCGCGGGTGCGGGGTGGTGTGGGAGTGGGGTGATGTGAGGGGGTGGAATGGTGTGAGGGGGTGGGGGGTAGGGGGGTAGAACAGGGGAGGGGTAAAGGGGGTGTGTGGGTGTGAGGGGGTGGAGGGGTGTGGGGAGGAGGGGGAGGGGGGAAGGAGGGGGTGTGGGGCAGGGTGGTGGAGGGATTCCACTCAGCGGCCACCGGCCTCGGCACACACAGCACCTCCCGACTCCACACAGCCGGCTTTTCCGACTCCACACAGCCAGCTTTTCTGACTCCACAAGCGGCTTTCCCGACTCTACTCTTGCGGACTCAATCAGCACTTGTGGACTCAGCCCCGCCTCAGGGTTTTATACCCCAGCTGGTGTCAGAAGGGGCGTTATCTTCATGGTGACTGTCAGGCGAGCAGACCAATCTGCTGATCTCACGATTTTTTAAACCTTCATAACTTTTGTATAATTTCACCGATCGGAACAAAACTTGGTGGGTTGGAGTAGAGGAGAACAGTGAGTAAGGTGGCGAAAAATCCTATCGATAATGGGTGCCGTATAGCGCAAATTTTAAAAAAAGTAAACCGGAAGTGGTAAAGATGAGAGTTTTAGTAATAGTATAGATTCTGCTGGGTGTTAATGTTTATGTAACCGAGAAGTCTGGAGTCTCTAGCTCTATGAGAGGTTATGGTGCTGATATGCATCAAGGGAGAAAATTAAAAGAAGGGTCTTGACCCGAAAAGTCACCTATTCCTTTTCTCCAGAGATGCTGTCTGACCCACTGAGTTACTGCAGCTTTTTGTGTCTATCATTAAATGATGAACCGGTGTGAGGGATTCAACAGTCTCGTCTTGTTCCTATGTTCCATGTTTTGTCCAAATATCTCACTGAGTAGATAAGAAAACGTGTAAAACTTTGTTGTAATAAAATCAGGGGCCCATCCTCCCTCTCTCCCCTCCCCCTCCCCCTCCCCTTCCCCATAACAATCCTCCTTTCCAGCACTCATCTTCACCATTGTAACTCCCACATAGCAGGCAATGAAAACATTGTGAAAGAAATGTTTTATCCTAACCAATTTGCCACCCAGTATCTGTGAAGAGAATAATATTGTTCTATTGGCCGGATGTTGATGGTTTAAATGTGAAGCATATCTCACATGTGATTCCAACCGTTACAAAGGAGAGTCAATAAATAACAGCCAAAGTGTTGGGGAACTGTGTTTAGGCTGGGACAACTGGTGCAATGCACATTTTCAGAATTTAAGTTTAGAGTTGTGGTTTTGAAAGGTTTGTGGATTTATTTCTAGCATGAGCGAGAATAGTTAGTCTTTTTTTTCACCCAAGGGTGAAAATGTCACAGACCAGAGGGCATAGCTTTAAAGTGTGAGGGATTAAAAAGGTTGGAGATTTGTACGAAATGGGAAACCTTTTATCATTTCAGAAATTACAATTAAAATACAGTCTGAAAGGTAATCAATATTGTAGATATCTTCAAATTCGAGATTATTTAAAAACATATACCCACGAATACCAAACTCTGTTGCCAGATATATTAGATGAAGGTATGAATAGAAACACAGTCAAATAATTTAATATCATACTTGTAATATCATTCTAAATATAGAAATTCCATCGTCAGATGTAATTAGAAGAGTGTGGGAACAGGAATTAAGCTTAAAAATTTCCAAAGACAGAAGGGAAAAATATTTTTTATATGTACATAATTGTTCGAATAATGCAAGACATATTCTAATCCAATTTAAAATACTACACAGATTATATTACTCAAAACTAAACTGAACAAAATTTATCTCCCATCTGCGATAAATGTTTATCTCAAGAAGCAACTATAACACACTCCTTCGCCTCTTGCATAAAACTGCATAAATTTTGGAAAGAAATCTTTGAAATCTTCTCAAAATTATTAAAAACAAAACTGGACCCCCACACAGAATTGATTATTTTTGGAACAACAGGAGCCTGCTCTGAGCTATCAATATTTCAAAGACGTTTCCTCAATTACGGCCTGATAATGGCAAAAAAACGTATACTTAAATTTTGGAAAAATGCATCCACCCCAACTCTTAAAATGTGGATCACAAGCATGTCTGAGACGCTACATCTTGAAGATATGAGATTCGTCTTAGCAGGAAAATCAGAGCAATTTTTAAAGATATGGTCTCCTTTCATTGATTCATTACAAGTATAGTATGGTGCAACACAACTTCGGAATTAAACCGGACAGGGTAATTTCATAGCAAAAGGATTTGAGTATAGGAGCAGGGAGGTTCTACTGCAGTTGTACAGGGTCTTGGTGAGACCACACCTGGAGTATTGCGTACAGTTTTGGTCTCCTAATCTGAGGAAAGACATTCTTGCCATAGAGGGAGTACAGAGCAGGTTCACCAGACTGATTCCTGGGATGTCAGGACTTTCATATGAAGAAAGACTGGATAGACTCGGCTTGTACTCGCTAGAATTTAGAAGATTAAGGGGGGATCTTATAGAAACTTACAAAATTCTTAAGGGGTTGGACAGGCTAGATGCAGGAAGATTGTTCCCGATGTTGGGCAAGTCCAGAACAAGGGGTCACAGTTTAAGGATAAGAGGGAAATCTTTTAGGATGAGGAAAACATTTTTCACACAGAGAGTGGTGAATCTCTGGAATTCTCTGCCACAGAAGTTAGTTGAGGCCAGTTCATTGGCTATATTTCAGAGGGAGTTAGATTTGGCCCTTGTAGCTAAAGGGATCAGGGGGTATGGAGAGAAGGCAGGTACAGGATACTGAGTTGAATGATCAGCCATGATCATATTGAATGGCGGTGCAGGCTCGAAGGGCTGAATGGCCTACTCCTGCACCTATTTTCTATGTTTCTATGTTTATATGAGTGTGGTGAGAAATGAAGCAGGTGTATCAACACGTAATGGTCCCTTTTTTTCTTTTCCGTTATTATTTTTTGTTTTTGTCTTCTTATTCTTCTATAGGCTTTTACTTATTCACTCCTGGACTGCACTATCTGCTAGTCTAGGGGTTTACACATTCACTATTTCTTTCACTTTCTCTCTTTCTTGCTCTTTCTCTCTTGTTCTACTTTTTTGTTAAATTTAAAATGGAAGATGTACATTAAATGTATTTTGTCATATGCCGCGGTTTATACTACTGTACACTGCTTCTAATAACAATATTAATTTTTTTTAAAGTGTGGGAGTGGGGGTGGGGGTGGGGGGGGGGATGGTGGGGGGGGGGGAATGGAGAGAGTATAAAGGAGATGTGCGGGACAGGTGTTTACACAAAGAATAGTTGGTGCTTGTATGTGCTACCATGGGGAGGTGGTAGAAACAGATATAATAGCAATGTTTAAGATGTATTTCGACAGATCCATGAACAAGCAAGGGATGGAGGGATACAGACCATGTACGGGCAGACGGAAATCGTTAGATTGGTATTTTGTTCGGCGCGGACATGGTATGTTGTTCTGTTCTATGTTCTCTTGAACTAATTAACCTTTATTTATTTTACTATTCAGGTAGAGCCATAAAACATGCCAAGGATTCTGTGTTCACAGTCGAAGCAGGATTACAGAGAGGCATTCCCAATGTCCTGGTGGTCATTACAGATGGTCGATCTCAAGATGATGTTGTCAAGACTTCCCAAGAGATGCAGTTGGAAGGTAATGGAGAGAGAATTATCTGGAAACTGCAACTGGATGTACTGTCATTTAGAATTCACTGGAATTTAGAAGGATGAGCGGGGATCTTATAGAAACATATACAATTCCTAAAGGATTGGACAGGATTGGATGCAGGAACAATGTTCACCTATGTTAGGGGAGTCCAGAACCAGGGGCCACAGTTTAACAATAAGGGGTCGGCCATTTAGGACTGGGATGAGTAATTTTTCACCCAGAGAGTTGTGAATCTGTGGAATTCTCTGCCACAGAAGACGGTGGAGGCCAATTCACTGGTTTTCAAGACAGAGTAGATTTAGCTCTTAGGGCTAATGGAATCAAGGGATATGGCGAAAAAGCAGGAACGGGGTACTGATTTTGGATGGTCAGCCATGCTGGCTCGAGCACTGAATGGCCTACTCCTGCACCTATTTTCTATGTTCTGAGATGCTTATCTCTGTAGTCTTGTGATATCAAAACGTGCTCACTAGAGTATCGTAGGCTTAGACCAGCGATAGATTTGCTCACTTGTGCACCTTTAGAAGAGTGAGAAGTGGCTTCATAAATGCATAAATAGCTCAGCAAAGGATTGACAAGGTGGATGGTGAGAGGCAGCAGAGCCTCCAAGTGTGCAAAGCTATAGTCCAAATTCTATCTTGACTTGTACATTCCACTAATATTAATGGTGTTTGATACTGACTAGGTCATAGTGTGAGTTAACCAGCTTTGGAGTCCAATACATCCAAATATATCTGGGATGGACATGCTCTTCCCTTCTGCTGCAGGATTCACTATCTTTGCGGTTGGCGTTGCTGATGCTGATTATGCAGAGCTGATGAACATTGCCAACAAGCCCAGCAACAGGCATGCCTTCTTCGTGGATGACTTTGATGCCTTCAAGAAGATTGAGGACGAGCTTGTTACCTTTGTCTGTGAGACAGCCTCTGCAAGTGAGTTCCCATGACGATGTCTCAACAGCGGCCATCTTTATTTCAACTGTTCCTTTAGGCTTTAGTTTAGTTTAGTGTCACATGTACAGTGAAAAGCTTTTGTTGTGTACTAGCGGAAAGACAATACATGATTACAAACAAGCTATTCATAGTGTACAGATACATGATAAAGGGAATAACATGAATAAAATGTTTAGTGCAAGATAAAGTCCAGTTGAGTCAGATCAAAGATAGTTCGAGGGTCTCCAATGCTGTGGTAGCTCAGGTTTTCTCTCTAGTTGTTGGTTGAAAGGGCCAGTTGCCTGGTAACAGTTGGGTAGAAACTGTCCCTGAGAGAATTTATACAGAGAGGGACAGAGGGAGGTGGAGAGGGAGGTGGAGTGAGAGGGAAGAGGAGAGAGAGAGGGAGGTGGAGAGAGAGGGAAGGGGAGAGAGAGAGGGAGGGAAAGAGGGAGAGGGGCAAGGGAGGGGGCGAGGGAGGAAGAGGGGGAGGGAGGGAGAGAGAGAGAGAGGGGTGGGGAGGGAGGGAGAGAGAGAGAGAGGGAGAGTAATGGGGGAGGGAGAGGGAGGGGGAGAGAGAGGGAGAGGAAGAGGGAGCGAGGGAGAAAGAGGGAATGAATTTGGGCAGTAAATCCCAGAACTCGGAGCAGTAAATCCCAGAGCTGAAGCAGAGCTGCCAGTGGGAAAGTGCTGGGAAATCAAGGGCAATCACATCTGGAGATGACAAAGGCCTCATTGAAGTTTGGTAGACATTAAAAGTTGAATTAGTTGTTAAGTAACTAGTTTCATTTGGCATCTAGGTCGTACACCTATCATGAGCCAAATGGTCTGTTCCTGTACAGTACAGCTCTATGCTGTATGGCTCTGAAATCCATCGCCAACGATTTTGAGGTTATATCTAAAGATTTAATCTAGAGTTCTGTTCCTGTCACAAATTCCACTTTGCCGAGTGTGGTGGCTAACATTCACTCTTTCTATGCCTGACATCTACCGTGCTGGTCAAAGTGCTCCATAGTCAGTTGGAACTGGGGTGAGGTCTGGAACTTGAGGTCTGTCACCCTGTGTAATCAGGGCACAGCTTCCATTCCTGGCCTTTCTTAATATCACTGAAGATGGCGAGTTCTGTTCACAGGCAATTTTGCAGAAAGCAGAGTTTAACTCTTAAGGTCACAAAGTGCTGAAGTAGCTCAGCGGGTCAGGCAGCATTTCTGGAGAACGTGGATAGGTGACATATTGGGATCTTCAGACTCCATGTTCTCTCCATGTGCATTTGTGTAAACCAGCATCTGCAGTTCCTTGTTTCTAGTGTTTAAAGGGCCTGTCCCACCAGCATGCGACTGCATGCGGCGAGGGCGACCAAACGTGGTGGCTTGAGGCGTACGGCCTCGCGGGGACGGTCCCACTTCCAACCGCGGAGCCGTCTGGAGTTGTGTGGGGCTGGTCCCGACATCATACTCACCAATCAGCTGGGCAGGAGGCGGGCCGACTGAACTTGGACGTCGCACGGCGTCGGGTGGTGACGTCATCGCGCAACGGCACGCCGGGCGGTGACGTCATCACGCAACGGTAGCGCTAGGCGTACCCCATCAGGACGCTGCCTATGGTCGAGACGCTGCGTACGGCCTCAATGCGGCTGCGGGCCGGCAGGCCGTTGTCGCGCGGGATTTTTGGACAGTGTCAGTTTTTCGGAGCCCCGCGCGATGTCCGGACCAGCCCCGCACAACTCCATACGGCTCCGGCGATCGAAGTGGGACTGGCCCCGCTAGGCCATCCGGCTCAAGCGAGAACGTTAGATCGTGCTCGCCGCATGCAGTCGCATGCTCGTGGGACAGGCCCTTAACCCTTGTTACTTCACTTGTATGGTGGAGTCACAGAGTCCACCTCCCAGCTCAGCTACTAGTGGTACTAGTGTACTAATGATACTAGTGGCTACTAGCATCATTACACATTACACCAGTTCATTGGCTATATTTAAGAGGGAGTTTGATGTGGCCCTTGTGGCTAAGGGGATCAGAGGGTATGGAGAGAAGGCAGGTACAGGATACTGAGTTGGATGATCAGCCATGATCATATTGAATGGCGGTGCAGGCTCGAAGGGCCGAATGGCCTACTCCTGCACCTAATTTCTATGTTTCTATGTTTCTATGCTCTCTACCCCCCTATCTATAAAAAAATAACATCACCATAACTCGGTAAAGCAGGCAGGCTTTCCTCCAGCATTCCCTATGAAAGATGCCTAACTCGATCCAGATGGTGATTTTATTGCTGTTCGTGCTCTAATGATGTCTCCCATTTTGGCAGAGTGTGCTGGTGAGAAGGTGCAAATTCACTCTGGGGTTTTCTTGCTACTTTAGGAGCTCAGCACGCTGGCAGTGGGCTGTAGAACCACTTGCCATCTCACAGGTGTCCTGCCAGAAAGGAAACAAACTTGGCCTTGGATCCTGTCAATGGGGATGATTGTCAGAATCCCTTTTCCCGTGATAAGTGTATTAGAAGCAAGGTTTATGGTGGAGTTTTAAAAAGGGATCCGGGGGGTAAGTTTATTACACAGAGAGTGGCTGACATCTGGAACTGTGGTGGAATCTGGTGCTGTCACTATGTTTAAGAGACATTTGGGTAGACACTTCAATAGGCAAAGCATAGAAGGCAAATAGATCAGCGTGGATGTGGGGAGCTGAAGACGGTGTTTCTATGCTGAATGGCTCTATGAATCTTTCCTAGTCCCCAAGATGTTCTAAAGTGCTTTAGATCCAATGCAGGTCCATCGCAATGGTCTCAGATGTGGGAAGTGAGGCACTTTATCTTGCACTACACATTATTCGCTTTATCCCGTATCTGTACACTGCGGATGGCTTGATTTTAATCATGCATCGTCTATCCACTGACTGAATAGCATGCGACAAAAAATCTTTTCATCTTTTCTCAGTACACGTGACCAGGGGCGGAAAACCCGGGGGGGCCAGAGGGGACACGTCCCCCCCATGTTTTGAGAGGTGGGGGACATCCACCCAGGTTTTTGTGATCCCGATTTTAAAATCTCCGCTTTCCGCGAGGCAGTGGGGTTGGGACTGATGATCGAGGGCGCGATGATTGGAGGAGGGAGGAGTGGGGGGGGGGGGGGGGGGGGGGGGTGGGACTGAGGATAGAGTGCGGCGATTGGAGGAGGGAGACGTGGCACAGACCTGCGCCTCTTCCACAGGCAGGATCGATCCCGGCCGGGTCTCCGGTGCTGTCCCGAGTGCCCCCCCCCCCCCACGGGTGGCCAGAGAGGTCAGGAGTCAGACGTGAGCTGTACCCCCAGGCCCACAGCCAGCGCAGAGAAGCAGCGCTAAACCCAGCTCAACTCTGCCTGTCCCGCCAGGTTAACCTGCATGGGCTTGCGGGAAATATGGCCGGCGCGGAGAAGCAGCGCTAGTGTCCCGTCAGTCCAGAAAAATTGTGTCCCCCGTCCCCTCCATGTTTTGATAGCGAGTTCCACTCTTGCACGTGACAACAATAAACTAAACTGAACTCATCCCAATTCTTCCAATCTTCAGCAGTTTAACCCCGAATATGTTCCAAAATATTTATATACCATTAGTCCCTCACTATTTGGTAGCTTTTACACACGGGCATGACTGTGGTTGTGCAGCCATTCCAGGAACATCCCCTGATCCAGATTCTGTGATCTGGAATGTGTGAGCCAGAGGGTCTGACCGGGAATACATGGCCCAGAGTCAGTGATCAGGAATGTGTAGTCCAGAGTCTGTAAATGGGAATGTGGGATTTGGAGTCTGTGATCAGAAATGATCACTGAGAAAAGCGGCATGGTGGTGCAGCGGTAAAGTGGCTGCCTTACAGCGCTAGAGACCCGGGTTCGATCCTGACCATGGGTGCTATCTGCAGGGAGTTCGTACGTTCTCCCCGTGGGATTTCTCCGGGTGCTCCAGTTTCCTCCCACCGTCCAAAGACGTACAGGTTTGTAGGTTAACAGGTTTCGGTGAAAATTGTAACTTGCCCCCTAGTGTGTAGGATAGTGCTAGTGTACGGGGATCACTGGTCAGCGCGGACTCGGTGGGCTGAAGGGCCTGTTTCCGCGCTGTAACTCTAAACTAAACTGAACTGAACTAAACTAAACTAAAAGGAATGTGGAATTCAGAGTCTGTGGTTGGGAATGTGAGCTGCTGGTGCCTGATTTGGGAAGCCAGGAGCATTGCCACTACAGGGGGATGGGGAATGTGACATGACTCCTGACACTGACAAGTGTAATTGTTTTACTTTCAGCTTGTCCATTGGCCCTCATTGGAGATAGCAGCCTTGCAGGTAAAGGATGTCACCTGACACTTCACCTGACACTTCACCTGACACTTCACCTTTCACCGGATATCTTCAGTTGACAGCGTAACAACCTACCGAGAGGGATTATTAGAAATTACCCTTTGAATTGATGCTTCCCTGCTCTTCTGAAATTCTAAATGACCACGTCATGCTATTTTGTTGTCTCCCTTTCATTTGGAAGCGATTGCATCACCACTAAATTCCCAGTGCTATGTAAAATAAAGATTTTCTTGTAGTTAGAAAAGTAAGCGGAAATTATTTTCCTAAGCTGTGCACGTTAACCCATTGCAAGGCGGCACCCATTGATACAGCTGATAGAGTTGCTGCTTCAGAGCACCAGAGAGCAAGGTTCGATCCTGACCTTGGGTGCTATCTGTGTGGAGTTTGCACATTCTCCCTGTGACCATGTGGGTTTCATTTGGATGTTTCAGTTTCATCCCACATCCCAAACACATAGAAAGATAGAAAATAGATGCAGGAGGAGGCCATTCGGCCCTTCGAGCCAGCACCGCCATTCATTGTGATCATGGCTGATCGTCCCCTATCAATAACCCGTGCCTGCCTTCTCCCCATATCCCTTGACTCCACTAGCCCCTAGAGCTCTATCTAACTCTCTCTTAAATCCATCCAGTGACTTGGCCTCCACTGCCCTCTGTGGCAGGGAATTCCATAAATTCACAACTCTCTGGGTGAAAAAGTTTTTTCTCACCTCAGTCTTAAATGACCTCCCTTTTATACTAAGACTGTGGCCCCTGGTTGTGGACTCACCCAACATTGGGAACAGTTTTCCTGCATCTAGCTTGTCCAGTCCTTTTATAATTTTATATGTTTCTATAAGATAGCCCCTCATCCTTCTAAACTGCAGTGAACACAAGCCTAGTTTTTTCAATCTTTCCTCATATGACAGTCCCGCCATCCCAGGGATCAATCTCGTGAACCTACGCTGCACTGCCTCAATCACAAGGATGTCCTTCCTCAAATTAGGAGACCAAAACTGTACACAATACTCTACATGCGGAGTTGTAGGTTAATTGGCCTCGATCTTGAAGAATTGGTATCAATGTGAAAGGTCCATTGATACACGTTCGAGACACACTCAGCATAGCCGATGGAACTTGGTTGATGAGTGCTCAGAAACTGCAAGGCCAATTTGGTCCTAGCAGATCACTGGTGGAGTCAGTGATGATGTTGAAGAAAGGAAATTGGATAAAGGAAATATTTGCCAAGTTGTGGTAAAAGAAAGTGTGAGGGATTCACTTTGAATTCTTTCAAAGAGGCAACACCAAGATACCTGGCTGAAGGACCTAATGTTACGTTGTGTGTTTCAGTAAAGTCTCATTCAATTAACCCCCTTGACTGCCCTTCCTTTTGATTTGTTCTCCAATTGAGACGTGGAGCTCAAACCTGCTTGTACTTCTGTTTCTGGAGGAGGGGCCGCAATGGAGAAGGAAAAAGAACTGGGGGATTCTATTGAATCACAGTGTCCCTCAATCTAACGCTCCATCATCAAAGATCCCTAAGAGGTTCAGTCAAAATGGTGAGAGTCACGAGCACATTGTTTAGTAAGAAAGCATCTCAAAGTTCGGAAAGAAAGCAAAATCATTGTATTGTTCCTAACTTAATTGTTCTAATGATCAGAATATTTTCCCGATATCATATTATGTTGTGAAAAACACGGTAAATTTTCCCTTCAGGGTTTAAAATGATGGAGATGTTTGGGCTGGTTGAGAAGGAGTACGCTTCTGTCGAAGGAGTGTCATTGGAATCGGGCTCATTCAACAGCTTTCCTTGTTTCAGACTGCACAAGAATGCTCTGGTTTCACAACCCACAAGGTAGGTGTCAAAACTGGAAGTTTATGAACATTTCTCAGTGTGAGCTGCACATAGGTTGATCAAAAGGCTAAAGAAAAAGGAAAACATCCTGGCCCATTGTGTTAAAGTGCTCTCTATCTTGTGAAGAGTGTTAATTATAGCAACCAGAGATGTGCTGGTGGCAAGGTTCCATATCTTTACAGAATAGTGACAGTTTAATTAGCTGCAGTATGGGTCCTCCCCAGCTCAAATACGCTAGACTTGCTTACATCACATACAAGCGTTTGGGAGGCCGGTGGGATGGATTTGCCAGCTGTTCCGGGACTCAGGCATTTTCTGCCCAGTGGGAACTAGATTGCAGCCGTGTTTCCGACTTGCGAAATACATTCTTGCCATAGAGGGAGTACAGAGAAGGTTCACCAGGCTGATTCCTGGGATGGCAGGACTTTCATATAAAGAAAGACTGGATAGACTCGGCTTGTACTCGCTAGAATTTAGAAGATTGAGGGGGGATCTTATAGAAACTTACAAAATTCTTAAGGGGTTGGACAGGCTAGATGCAGGAAGATTGTTCCCGATGTTGGGGAAGTCCAGAACAAGGGGTCACAGTTTAAGGATAAGGGGGAAGTCTTTTAGGACCGAGATGAGAAAATCATTTTTCACACAGAGAGTGGTGAATCTGTGGAATTCTCTGCCACAGAAGGTAGTTGAGGCCAGTTCATTGGCTATATTTAAGCGGGAGTTAGATGTGGCCCTTGTGGCTAAAGGGATCAGGGGGTATGGAGAGAAGGCAGGTACAGGATACCGAGTTGGATGATCAGCCATGATCATGTTGAATGGCGGTGCAGGCTCGAAGGGCCGAATGGCCTACTCCTGCACCTATTTTCTATGTTTCTATGTTTGCGATCTGTCTGGGTTCACAGGAGATAGACACAACACGCTGGAGTAATTCAGCGGGTCAGGCAGCATTTTTTGAGGAAAGGAATAGGTGATGTTTTGGCTGGAGACCCTTCTTCGGATTGAGAGTCGGGGAGAGGGAAACTAGAGGTATGAAAAGGTACAGAACAACTCAGAGCCAGCACCAAATACCAAGGAAAGATGGAGCCCACCATGGTCCATTGTTGGCTGTGGAGGAGGTGATAACGAAGGGATATGAACAGTGAAACTAGCAGGATGACTCGGATGGAGGAGGGACAGTGAGGGCGGGAATGCAAGGGCTACTTGAAATGAGTGAAATCAAAATTCATAATGCGATTTCACAGGAACATGGTGAGGACTTGTCTTAACCTGGGGAGGATGTACTGTTGCTTGAAGAACAAGTATATGGAGCCTTGGTGAGCCAGCAGCAGGAGAACTGTTTACAGTTCTGGTCTCTTTACTTAAAACAGATCAACTTCCCACAGAGAAAGCAATGAAGATTCACTCAATGAGCTATCTGTGATGAGTGGTTTGCTCTATGAGGATAGGCCTTTATCCTTAAAGAAGAAAGTTTTGAAGAATAAGTGGAAAAACTCACAGAAACTATAACATTCTAATATAGCTTGATTGAGGAGGTGCAGGAAGGATACTGAGAAGGTTCCTTGGCTGGGGATCAGAGTCTCTATGGAGGAGGTGGCCGATAAATACTGAGATGAAGAGAAATATCTTCTCCAAGTGAGTGGGAACCTTTGGAATTCTCTACCCCAGAGGCTGTGGAAGGTCGATCACTGATGTCAAAAATCATCAGTGATCGTTGATAGGTATTGGGGAAATCGAGGGGTATGGGGACAGTGCAGAGAGGTAGAAGATCAGCTGTGATCTTGATAAATGGTGCGGTGGGCTGGAAGGGCTGAATGGAACATTGACTCCTATTCCTTATTCTGATCTTCTGATGATCCAATATTTGCCTGGGACATGTAGCCCACCTCAGGACCCCTTGGAGGAAGGAGCGGAGTGGGAGATTTTACATCCAGGTTCGATCCTGACCACGGGTGCTGTCTGTATGGAGTTAGCACGTTCTCCCTGTGACTGCATGGGTGCTCCAGTTTCCTCCCACATCACAAAGGCGTGTGTGGGATTTTAGTTGGCCTCTGTAAATTGTGCCTAGTGTGCAGGAGCGGAACTAGGATAACATAGAGCTAGTGTACAGGTGATAGATGGTCAGCATGGACTCAGTGGGCCAAAGGACCTGTTTCTATGTGGTATCGCTAAACTAAACTATGAAACTTCTCAATCTGGTCATAAGCTTTAACTACAGTCTTACTCTCCCAGGAATGTCCATCCCGAGGGGTTGCCATCGGACTACACCGTCACCTTCCTCTTCCGCCTGCTGTCTGACACTCCGCAGGAACCCTTCGCCCTTTGGGAGGTCCTCAACAAGCAGAGCGAGCCCCTGGTCGGGGTCATCTTGGACAGTAAGTATCTCAATGCCGTATCGTGCGGGACAGGGTGTTGCCAGTCCCTGCCCACAGAGCCGTCACCCAAGGGTGTGCTGAGCTCACATGGAGTGGGTGCCAGGCAAAGCTACGATCATGCTGTGGAAGCATAAACATTGCTTTCATATAGCGCCTTACTCATACCATAACATTTCGCAGCCATGAAGTAACTTAGAGGTATCATCGTTGACCTATCAGGCAATTCGTACCTCGCAAGATCTCACAAAGCACACAAGGGAATGACAGGAATGTTTGTTCCTGGTGATGTTGATTGAGGAACACATTTATGCCAAATCAATGGTGGAACATTGTCCCTCCTTCAAAAGAGCGAAACAAGTCCTTGATTTAATGTCCCATGCAAAGGATGGCACCTCTGACAGTGCAGCTCTTCCTCAATGTTGCTCCGAAGAGCAGCCTAGACTTGTAGCTCAGCTGTCTGGATTGGAGTTTAACTCACAACCTTACGACTGAGAGGGGGAATTGGTGTCCACTGAGTCAGAGTTGTGAGTCTCCGCCAGTGTATTGAGCCATTCATGGACTCTTTGAGAAGGGCATGTGTAGGAATGGATCCATCCTCTCCATGCCACCTCCTGTTGCGATATCTCCTTCCAAGTTTGAGTTGAGTTCATAAATTATAGGAGCAGAATTATGCCATTCGGCCCATCAAGTCTACTCCGCCATTCAATCATGCTTGAACTAACTCTTCCCTCAAGCCCATTCTCCATATGTCTTCTCCCCATAATCCCTGATACCCGTACTAATCAAGAATCTATCCATCTCTGCCATAAAAATAACCATTGTCAACCTCCACGGCCTCCTGTGGCAGTGAATGATATAATACAATAGAACTTTATTTATCCCAGGAGGGAAATTGATCAATTCCACAGATTCACCAAGTTTTGACTAAAGCCCTCATGCCCTACTTTATTCCCTGAGGCGATTGTTTCCTGAAGCAATCAGAAACGGTTAAAAACAGCAGAACAGATGGAAATAATAGCATTAAAAATATCAATGGGTCTCGAGTGAGCTGGAATGCAAATTGGAGAAAACGGTGCTTCAGTTTTACAGATCTTTAGAGTGAATGTATTCAATCATGTTTCGCAAACCTGTCTCTTGAGGCTGAAGTGCCCTTCACGCTCCTACATTCAGACTTTTATTTAATCTTATTCCTAAGTACAACCTTGTCTAGAAAAACATGACACTTGGTTTAAATAGACACAAGAGACTGCAGATGCTGGAATCCTGAGGATAAAAAAACAGTCTGCTGGAGGAACTCAGTGGTCCAGTCATCATCTGTGAGGGGAATTCAACAAAGTCTGCAGAAGGATCCCAACCCAAAAAGCCATCTCTCCATTTTCCTCAACAGATGTTGCCTGACCCACTGAGTTCCTCCGATGGTCTGTTTGTTGTCCATAGTTTATCTTCTCACTTTAAAGATACAATTTCTGAGAGATACAAGGATCCGTAGATGCTGGAATCTTCAGCAAAACACAAAATGCTAGAGGAACTCAGCGGCTCAAGTAGCATCTGTGGAGGGAATGGACAAGTGAGGTTTTGGGTCGAGACCCTTCTCCAGAGTGATTCGACTTCTGGGAGTGCAAAATTCCTGCATACTTTACAGAGAGTGGTCTTAGTACCGCCACAGACGTCCTTTTATATAGTCCCCCCCCAACCAAAGGATCCTTATTTGCTGAAAACCTCATGCCACAAACTCTCAATAAGTTGTAAAGTTGTTTATAATTCTGTTTTCACTGAGAAAACAGCCAGTTAATTGTTAAGAGTTGGAAAAAAAGCTCAGTTTTAAGCCTTTTACATGCTGTGTTTAGATGGCAGGAAAGCTCTCACCTACTTTAACTACGATTATAAGGATGAGTTCCAGACCGTCACCTTTGATGATCCAGAAGTCAAGAAGATCTTTTATGGAAGCTTTCATAAGGTTAGTTTCACCCCGAAATGACAGATCACTATTGTTGCAAAATAAATAAATTTACAAAAATATCTTCTGAAAATCGAATTCATCATATCTATATACTTAAAAGTCTGATCTTGTATGTGGATGTATTTGTGTGTGTGTGTTTATTTGAGTGTAATCACATCTTCTCGAAAAAACGACGCTGTAACGGTAACATTTTTACATATTCCGGTAGACATTTCTCACGTGGATTCCAAAATAGCCTTATCTGAAAATTTAATGCTTTATTTCTCGAGTTATTACTGAAAATGTTCAAAAATCTGACAAAACTTTGAATTTAAAAACGATTGCCTTTCGCTGATGACGTCACAATGGCTCTGCTCCGCGCTGTGTTCCACGTGCTGCGAGTGACGTCATCCCTCCCCCGCCCCCCCGGTTATTCAAAAGACGCAGAAAGAACAAGCAGGCCGGGCTCTGTACTGGAGCTCTCGGCTTGGTCCCGTCTTGGCTCGAATCGCTTGGGTCGCTCGGGTCCTCGGTCCCTCTCTGCCCTCTCTCTCTCTCTGTCCCCCTCTCTCTCTGCCACTTTTGCTCTCTCTCTGCCCCTCTCTCTCCCTCTCTGCCCTCTCTCTCTCTCTGCCACTTTCGCTCTCTCTCTGTCCTCTCTCTGTCTCTGTCCTCTCTCTGTCACTGCCCTCTTTCTCTCTCTGCCCTCTTTCTCTCTCTGCCCTCTTTCTCTCTCTGCCCTCTCTCTTTCTCTGCCCTCTCTCTCTCTCTGCCCTCTCTCTCTACCCCCCTCCCTCTCCCTCTCTAGCCACACCTGCGAGTTGGGGGCTATGCGTGAGTGGATAGGGCGGGAGATGGGGTAAAAGGAGCAAATGAATAAAATTAATATAATATCAAGGTGGGTGGTTACTGTGTGTGTGGGGGGTGGTTAGTGTTTGTGTGTGGGGGGTGGTTAGTGTTTGTGTGTGGGGGACGGTAGTGTGTGTGTGACGCCGCAGGCCGCCCGCAACCACGCGTTGAGGGAATGGGACCCAATGGGTTCCACTTGGTCTAGTAACTATTAAAAGTCTGATCTTGGATGTGTGTGTGTGTTTGTTTGTGTATAATCACATCTTCTTGAAAAAACGTTGCGGTAACGGTAACATTTTTACATATTCCGGAAGAGATTTTTCCCGTGGAGTCCGAAATAGCCTTATCTGAAAATGTCATGCTTTATTTCTCGAGTTATTACTGAAAATGTTCAAACATCGGACAAAACTTTGAAATAAAAATGACTGTCTTTCGCTGATGGCGTCACAATGGGTCTACCTGCCCATTCCTCACAGCTTTCAACACACTTCCAAGACAAGAACACTGGCAGGAACACTCTAAACTTTTCAGCTCAATGGCATCTCACACCAAGTGCATCCGACATTTGCCAAAATGTTGCCATCATAGCTCCTGGCAGGACAGGAGGGGGAGGGTCAATTGGCATTGCAATTGGGGATTAGGATTTTTTTTTCACCTCCAGTCCTTGGGGAGGCTCACGAGCTATGATCTTTGCTGGAGGAGTGCTCGAATCTTACCTTCGCCAACGGGTTGAGTTGGAAGACCACGCCTCCCGTGGGGGCTACGGGTAGGGGACGGGTGCGTCGGGGGAGAAGACCCAACTTGGTCTAGTTTTTATAAAACTCTGTTCACACTGTGTTCTACATGTCGTTCTACCTTCCTGAGACGTCATGTTTAAAAATGCGACGAGCAATTCAAAAGGTGAAGGCTATGTTAGCCTTTATTTCAAAGTGGGTTGGAGAATAAGGAAGGTATTCTTGTACTCCAACCGGCTTTAGTAACACATCCGATGGAGCTGCTGCCTCAGCTCCAACAGCTCCAGGTTCAAACCTGACCTTGAGCGCTGTCTGCGTGGAGTTTGCATGTTTTCCCCGTGACCATGTGGGATTTTCCCAGTTGCTCCATTTTTCACCCACATCTTAAAGACATGTAGGATTGACTACTGCCTGTTGTCTCTCGGGTAGAATCTGGGGAAGTTGTTGGGAATGCGGGTAAATAAAATAGGATTAGTTTATATTAGTGTAAATGGATGTTTGATGGTCACTATGGACTTGATGGGCTGATGTGTCTATTATAGAATTGTAGAGTTATACAGCTCAGAAACAGGTCCTTTGGCTCAATGTATCTATACTGACTATGATGCCCCATCTAAAACGTCCCTTTTGCCTGCGTTTGATCCAAATCCCTCTAAATTTTCTTATTCACGTACCTGTACAAATATCTTCTAAATAAATATTTCCATGCGTATTCATAAGAGAGGATATATTTGCCATGACGGAAGTACAGTGCACTGCAGAGTGATTCCTACTGTATGGGTCTCTCCCAAGAGGAGAGGATGATAGGATTGGACGATGTGCCGTGGAGCTTCAGTAAGGTGATCTCACTGCCATGTGGAAGACTGAGAATTTTCACAAGTTTTCGAAAGCTGGAAGGTCTTGAACTTGGGGCACAGTTTCAGGATATGGACAGGTCCTTGAACTTGGAGCAGGAGAGAATTTGTGAATCTCTGGTCCTCATTCCAGAGCCTGATTTTCATGGATATCAGAAATTGAAGGAATGGAAAAGAATCAGGATTACCTATGACATCGAATGGAGAGGCAATTGCAAAAGGTAACGTGGTTTGTTGTTGCTTTCTATTTCTTATGCACAGGGGTTTAACTGGCACCCTTACAGGCCAGGAACAGAAGGTGCAAAGAGGATGTAAACATCCGCGAAAGGCCAAGCAAGTTCAGGTTCTTTCACACATGCAACAGCGGGACCGAATGGCCTGCAAGTCTCTGTAATATTGCTCCGTATTCATTGCCAATAGATGCACGTGGTAATAACCAAAACCCACGCAAGGCTGGTGGTGGACTGCAAGCAAGTGGGGGAGAAGTCGATCAATGCGGCAGGAAACATCAGCACCACTGGGTTGGAGGTACTGGGCCGGATGGTGCACTCCCGGAGCCCGAGGGACAGCTCGGCATCGGTAAGTGAATCAGTTCATCACTGGCAGCTGCAAACCATGGGGCCACATTATCATCAGCCTGGGGAGAGGCTGTGACGTGGGATTGGGAGAATGTAGGTGGGTGCGGTGATGTGGTGGAGTGTCTCTTGGTGAAATACATTTAAACATGTTCTAACTATCCAGTACTTGAGTGTTTCAATTCATCACACGAACTTCAAGGTTTGAGCTTAATATTTGTTACAGAGCTGAATGCTGCTTTTGTCCCTTAATGCTTTTACAAGAAGTGCCGTGAGCAAAGAAGGAAAAAGGTTTTTATTTCTGTAGCTAAAGCACTTTATAACCAATGAAATATTGCATTGTTGTACAATACAATACAATGCAATACAATACAATACAATACAATACGGTTCTATTCGTCACATTGCACATAAAGTGCAAGTGAAATGAATTTGTCAGCAGCGGTACAATGAGAAAGAACACACAACACATTATAACAATTTAACACAAACATCCAGATTGCTGGTGACCATATATTTATTTTTTGTGATATTATTTGAGGGATTAATGTTGGGGAACTCCCCTGCTTTTTAGTATAGTGTCTAGGGTCATTCACACTGACCTGAGAGAACAGGCAGGGACCTAGGGTTTGTTGCATTCCCCTTATTTTGGCATTAAAGTGGAATAGTAGGTTACCCTGACATAGTCTGACATGACTGTGGGGTTTGGGTACCTTCCCAATGCAGTGGTTAAACAAATAGAGAGATAAGGAATAAATCTGAAACGAGGTAACTGAAGTCTTTATGGCTGGCCTCCAGAAGCAAAACACAGAGGTTATATTTGAGGTTGAAGCAGGTCACAGATCTAAGTAGTGATAGAACACACTCTACCCAATAAACAGCACTGAAATCGGGTCAGTAAAATCTGCTTAATGAGAGCTGCTGGTGCTTTTGCTACTGGGACATCCAGTGTATGATTAACCCAACAGTAAATGGTGGAGGAACTGCTTCAGAGCAGCCTGCAGTCTGTAGTGAGACTGGCCAATACAGGTCACCTGAGCAGCCACTAAAAAGCAAGAAATGCCTAGTTCTAACAAAGTCGTAAACTGCAAGTTTGAACTCCAATTCATACCGTGATGGGAGGAAATGGATGGCGCATGGGCAATGACATCATCGGTTGGTGCATGTGGGAAGCTGCATCACTGGGCAAGCCCTGACTAGTGATGTCATCATGTGAGTCGTGACCATTGACATCATTCAGCTAAGCAAGACTAATGATGTCATTGCGTGAGTTGAAAATGGTGATGTCACTGGGTGAGGCATGCGTGACATCACCGATGAGGCACGAATGGTGTTGCAATCTGAGGGACATTGAATAGTGATGTAATTGGCAGACAGGCTAGTTTGTTTATTGTCTAGGAGTACATTGTCTATTTTTCTGATGCATGTAGTTCTATATCCACACACTACAGGTATGGAAAGGATTTTATCCAGTGCTGATTTCTAGGCATTTGCTAATATCTAAAAACAAGCTAACATTTGTAAGCATCAAACTGTAGTTTAGCTGTAGGTTCTCAGTGACTAAGGTTTGCATATAGTTCAATGTTCAGAGTATTTGAATTAGATTTATTCACATATGCCTTTTTTCCAATACAGACGAGATGGTTCTGTATTTTATTGGAATGTACTCTAGACCAATAAATAAGTCATGATTCCCCTGTGCCTGATCTCTGAGTCTTTAACAGTTCTTTATAATTATAACACCATCTCTAACCATCTATTCCATTCCAGTTAATTTTGGCCTGTCCACTAATCATATACATTGTAAACTGAGAGCCTCAGCTCATGGAGCAGCATTCTTGGCTGTGAAGGTCACATTCTACTAACAGAGTGTTGTATTATTGAGGACGTGAATGTTCAAGGGATATTAAAAAAATGACTGACTGTTTTCTTAGGTGAATGTTCTTCAGGTGACCACAGTTTACTCCTTAACCAACATAGTCGATTATCTGTGTAGGAAGGAACTGCAGATGCTAGTTTACACTGAAGATAGACACAAAAGGCAGGAGTAACTCAGCGGGACAGGCAACATCTTATGCTGACAGATAGCCAGACAGACAGATGCTGCCTTTGCCCGCTGAGTTACTCCAGCATTTTGTGCCTATAGTAGATAATCTGATCATTAATCCCATTATTGCATGTGCAAGGTTTACTTCAATATAATGGTAATTAGCTTTCAAAAGTATTTCACTGTTTGTAATGCACTTTACAATCCTATAATAATATATTTGAATACTTTACATTATTTCTTGGTTACCATTCCATCTTCATTTAACTATTCACACAGATAACTTGCAAGAAGAGAGTTTTAAATTCCACTGTATAGGAAGGAACTGCAGACGCTGATTCAGACTGAAGATAGACACAAAGTACTGGAGTAACTCTGCGGGCCAGGCAGCATCTCTGGAGAAAAGGAATAGAAACATAGAAACATAGAAATTAGGTGCAGGAGTAGGCCATTCGGCCCTTCGAGCCTGCACCGCCATTCAATATGATCATGGCTGATCATCCAACTCAGTAGCCCGTACCTGCCTTCTCTCCATACCTTCTGATCCCCTTAGCCACAAGGGCCACATCTAACTCCCTCTTAAATATAGCCAATGAACTGGCCTCGACTACCCTCTGTGGCAGAGAGTTCCAGAGATTCACCACTCTCTGGGTGAAAAAAGTTCTTCTCATCTCGGTTTTAAAGGATTTCCCCCTTATCCTTAAGCTGTGACCCCTTGTCCTGGACTTCCCCAACATCGGGAGCAATCTTCCTGCATCTAGCCTGTCCAACCCCTTAAGAATTTTATAAGTTTCTATAAGATCCCCTCTCAATCTCCTAAATTCTAGAGAGTATAAACCAAGTCTATCCAATCTTTCTTCATAAGACAGTCCTGACATCCCAGGAATCAGTCTGGTGAACCTTCTCTGCACTCCCTCTAGGGCAATAATGTCCTTCCTCAGATTTGGAGACCAAAACTGTACGAATAGGTGACGATTCAGGTCGGAACCGTTCTTCAGACCAAAAACATCACCTATTCCTTTTCTCCAGAAATGCTGTCTGGACCGCTGAGATACGCCAGCATTTTGTGTCTATTTTGAACTCCACTGTTGGGAGTTTCTTTGGTGTGGTGACTGATAGATGCCCATGAAACACGTTGTGTCTTTGTAGAAAGTGCTGCATTTTATTCATCGTTACGCTGACCCTGTGCTCACCTATACTCACTGTGCTACTTGTGGCAGTGTTTGGAGGGACCCAAGTACACACACTAATTGGAAAGAAATATTGAATTCACTGCCGCACAAGGATACTGGGTCTGCATTCTTCTTGATACAATATGATATAACTTTATTTGTCCCAGGAGGGAAATTGATCTGCCAACAGTCATAAAAACACAAAAACACAAAATACATGGGACGTGCAAAGATTGGGGAGGGGGGGGAGCAGTCTCAGTCTACCCCATGACAAAGGGGAAGGAGTTGCAGAGTTTGATAGCCACAGGGAAGAAGGATCTCCTGCGGCATTCTGTACTGCATCTTGGTGGAACCAGTCTGTTGCTGAATGTACTCCTCAGGTTGACCATCCCCCTATGAATCCAACTCCGCCCCCAGAACAGAGCCAGCATTCCTGATCCTACTGGTGTCCGCGACCTTCGCCCTGCTGCCCCAGCACACGGCAGCGAACAAGATGGCACTGGCTACCACCGATTGGTAGACCATCTGCAGCATCTTACTGCAGACGTTGAAGGAGTGGAGCCTTCTCAAAAAGTACATCCAGTTCTGTCCCTTCTTGTACAGGGCCTCAGCGTTCCTGGACCAGTCCTGTTTACTGTCCAGGTACACTCCAAGGTACTTCCTGGTAAACTGCACATCCACACCATTGATGAGGTCAGGGGTGCTCCTCTCCTCCTAAAGTCCACTATTAACTCCTTAGTCTTGTCGGTGTTGAGCTGCAGGTGATTCAGCCCACGCCATTCAACAAAGTCATTGACTACACCTCTGTATTCAGCTTCCCTCCCCGCACTGATGCAGCCCACAATTGTAGAGTTATCTGAAAATGTCTGCAGGTGGCAGGAGACGGAGTTATATCTGGTCCGAGGTGTAGATGGTGAACAGGAAGGGAGAGAGGACCGTCCCCTGTGGGGCCCCACTGTTGCTCACCACCATGTCCGAGACACAGTTCTGTAGCCTGACATACTGTGGTCGTCCAGTCAGGTAGTTGGTGATCCAGGACACTAATGGAACATCCACCCACATCTTCGTCAGTTTGCTCCCAAGCAGTGCAGGCCGGATGGTGTTGAAAGCACTGGAGAAGTCCAAAAAACATGACTCTCACAAAGCCTCCCAGCTTATACAGGTGAGCGTAGGCAGGATGAAGCAGGTGGATGATGGCGTCCTCAACCCCCATCTTTGTTTGGTAAGGGAACTGCAGGGGGTCCAGGTAGGGTTTAACCAGGGGTCGCAGGTGAGTGAGCACCAGCCTCTCTCGGGACTTCATGATGTGTGAAGTCAGCACCACCGGTCTGTGGTCATTGGAGGAGCTGGGGCGCGTACCCTTTGGTACAGCAACCAGGCAGGTTGTCTTCCACATCCCAGGAACCCTCTCCAGGCTCAGGCTTAGGTTGAAGATATGCTGGAGTACTCCACACAGCTGGCTGGCACTTGCCTTGAGTATCCTGGGGCTGACACCATCGGGACCCGTGACTTTGCCTGGGCGGCGTCTGCTCAACACCTTCCTCACCTGCTCAGCCTTGATGGTCAAGCCCGACAAAGCAGAGGCAGAGGAAGTGGACCAGGGGGATTGAGGGGGAGAAAATGGCGGGGAGCAAGGGGGAGGGTGGGCAGAGGCCCCACTATCAAATCTATTAAAAAACATTTTTTTATATGAATGTTATGTGGAAGGTAATTCACTTCCCACAGACACCCACCTCTGACCTGCTATTGTAGCCACAGTATTTATTTGGTAGGTCTGGATAAGTTCCTGGTTAACAATGAACCCAGGTTGTTGAAGGTGGGATTTAAATGATGGGAGCAAAAAGAGATGGTTAGATTCTCCCTCAGTTTGAAATGTGGCTAATAGATGTTTTACAATTGAGCAGAATGGATTGCTAGAAAGTTAGAGTTGCTGAGGGTAGTATATTCTCATGAACTGTGCTTGGTTTTTCATTAGGATTTTCTTTTCATTATTTCATTTTCATTTCAGTTCCAATTGCAAGGGTTTGATATTTCCTGTTCCACGTCCTATGCAAGCAGGGACAAGTGCTGTGAACTTCCTGCGCTGGTAAGTACTGAGCAAAGGAAGAGATTTCTCCATGTACCGTCTGTGCGATTCATATGTTGATAGCTAATATTCTTGTCCTGTATTCAAATTCTAATTCTTACTTTCAAATTCCCCATCCAGCTGTAATTTCTCCCAGACCTGTCCATAATCCTTCCTGTCTTCTGAGATATCTGAGCTCCTCCAAGTCTGGCTTTTGTATCATTCCCAAATGTTATAATTCCACCATTGGTGACATGTCTTCACAGACCCGGTCAGGATTAGAAATGTCCTCCCTCAGATTTACCTTACAGACCTCTCTCTCTCCTCCTGTCAGGTATTATGATCACCTAAACTAATGTCACTTCTAAGGAAAAGATTATTTGGCTGCAGCCGTTGGGCTTTGTTTAGGGAAGCCTGCTGTAAATGTCTTGACTCCTTGCATTTACTTATGATCAGTAGCTCTATCCTAAGAGCACTTCATTGATTGTTCTGGAGATGCAAGCCTGCTTCTGCACCTTTGATAAAGTTGCAGTAATCTAACTCGTAGCTCCTGAGGTAGCTTGGTGTCACATTCTGTGGCATGGCTCTCGTGAGGTAATTTGGGGCAATTTGCCTCAGTAGAATCATTGCATGAGTAGAAGTTTAGTTTTGGAGGGAAAAGTGCATTCTTGCCTGCAGTGTGGGAAAGGGCCATTCAGCCCATCTAATCCCACATTGCCAATTAACAGTTACATAGGCAAATAGTCCTAATTCCATAGACACACCTTGGTCCTGCATCCTACTTCTGCCTAGACAATCTACATTTGAATCATTCCTGTATCATCAGCTAAACTGATTACAGTTCCAGTTCCATATCTCTCTGCAAGGGGATCCTGTTATTTGTTCTAAATCTTTAACGTTGAATGTTGAGTTACTGCTCCATTATTGGCAACCCTGGAATGATTGGAAATTGAGTGCTTCATGTACTGTTGTTCAAATGTCATTTTCATGCCTTAATGAAACCTGATTTTTACATATGCCAATTTTTCCTATAACGGCCAGGCGTTGACAGGTTTGAAAAACACAGAAAATGGTGGAAATATTTATCAGGTTGGACAGAATCTGTGGAATGAGAAACAAAGTTGACATTTTGCTAGATTTGGGTCTACCCTGCTCACGCCTAAAAGCCTTCATCCAGTGTCCCCAAGCGATACCGAACATCTTAACAGTGTTTTATGTGAACTTACTGTAAATTGCCTTTTGACTTTGGTGCTGTAAATCAACAATATAAAAGTCAAGCTTGTATTAGAATTGTAAAGGCTTCTATTCGCCAGTTTACAATAGCGTTTTGCATGCTATTTCCATTCATTAAGGGGGAGGATGGTGCTGGAGCTAAGCAGCCTCCAAGGGCTCTCTCGCAGCAGGTGTGTGGACTGCAGCTGTGAACTTCTGTCCACCCCCCGTTCCCCAAGCACTGTCTGAGGTTGACCCGTGCTCTGGGCAATGAGCTTACAGAATGCAGCAGGACCACCAGCATTGGAACAACATTCCCAGCTCATTAAAGCACCATGTATTCATAAAGCCTCACGCAATGGAAGAGTTCACGATACTGTTATGGTTTCCAACATGCACACAAGAATGAATGTTAATAGAACTTTGTGTTCCTGTATAGGGGGCAGGAGACATTGTGAAACTATTTTGTTTGAAAGCTAATGTAAAGGGGAGAGGTTTAGGGAGAAATTTCTGGAGCATAGGTGATCGATTTCAAGAGAGTACAAAAAATGATTGTGTGGAGCAAGCTGCCAGAGGAGGTGTTACAGGCAGGTACAATTACAATGTTTGAAAGATATTTTGGCAGGTTCATGGACAGGAAAGGTTTTGAGGGAAGTAGGCCAAATGCAGGCAAATGGGACCAGGTTAAGAAAGCATCTTGTTTGGCATAGAGAAGTTGTGGTGCAGGGCCTATTGTCCTGCTGTTTAACTATGAATCTACAAGAAATGTTTAAATGCGTCTGTCAGCTGGGCAGAGTAGGGAAGAAGTGAGGAATATGGGGGAGCCGCTGTGGTGGATGTTCATGTTAAACATTTATTTGGGCGTTTTGTTGCTCTTTATTGGTATGGCTGTATGGCAATCTGAATTTCACTGTATCTTACAGTATTTCCCGGCAATGAAGACGCACGTGCGTTGAAGGCACACCCCCAATTTATGTTGCTAAATTTTGAGAAAAGGATGGTGGGACAGGATCAAGAGTATGGGTTAGTCCAGGGATAGGCAACATCGCCTGTGTGCCCCGGGACTGACTACAGTTCCCAGATCCCTCGCGTCCACAGGACTAGCTGCAGTTCCCAAGTCGCCTGCCCCGGGACTAAGAGAGAGAGAGAGAGAGAGAGAGAGCGAGAGAGAGAGGCTTGGACAAAGCAGCCAGCCTTCCTCCTAGTAGCTACCCGCCAACCACCGCCTCCACCGGTTGCGGTTGTGCCATGGCTGGCTGGCGGGCGGGCCGGCAGAAGGCGCTGAGGTGGCGGCCGGTTCCGCTGTCCGGTCCCAGCGGCCGCTCGCAGCCACCCGAGCTACTTCCCTCCCCGGCCACAATGCGGTGGCTCCACGCCCGGAGCACTGCGGCAGCGGTGAGTGAGTGAGTTGCTGGCATGATCCCCGACCTCCTCCTTCTCAATGCTCCTGCCCTCCCCGCAACTTTACCCCTGGCGGCCCAGCAAATTTGTGCAGCCCAGGCCGTGCTGACCCAGGCCAGACTCCCCACACAATGTGAAAGGAATTCCCCCAACCCCCCTCCCCCCCCCCCCACCTCCCTCCCCAGCGGCGCTGTTCTTTTACAGCCGCTTTCCACTTTACAGCTGCTTCCCATCAGCTGCCAGCAATGAGGGATAGACTTGGCTATCTCAGTACAGCAACATCTTTCTTGATGTTGCTGTACTGAGGGATAGCCAAGTCTATCTTCCTTGGCTAACAACCTAACCTTCGGCCTCCAAAACGCAGGTACATTTTCGTGCCTTATTTTTAGGTAAAAAAATAGCGTCTTCTTTGCCGGGAAATACAGTAATTGGTACATGTGACAATAAACTGATCTTGAAACCTTGAAACGTCAAGTTGGTTTGGAGATGTGGCAGATAATGCATTCTGGGGAAGACAAACAAGGCATGGGAATTCATTGTTAGTTGAAGCTTATTGTGAAATGTAGAGGAACTGAGGAAGTGTGTGTTCAGAAACTCCTGAATGTAGCAGAACACACCAGATGCCAATCCTTAACTCGGGCATTAGGCACAAGTTATAAAAATGAGGATGTATAAAACATTAATGAAATATAATATAGGCTACGGCTGGACTATTGTGTACATACCTTGCCATTTCCCGTAAAATTATGTAATGGAAGTTGCAAAATAACTGCTGGTCCTTGTGCTGTCCTTCCCAGTATTGAGATGGAGCAAGTAGTGATGAAGGCAGGTGATGTGTTGGTCTTCAGTGCAGTAGGAATTGAGGTCAGGAGCAAGGAGTCTCAGTGCATCTGTGCAAGCCCACAGTAAGGCCTCATCTGGGGTTTGTGGGCAGATTTGTTGGCCTTGTCTGAGAAAGGATGTTCTTACCATGGATGGAGTGCAGGAGAGGAGAGATTGGCTCAGTTAGGCCTCTATCCACTGGGTTGAAGGATGAGAGGATTTCAGAGAAGCCTGTAAAACCCTAACAGGACGAGACAGACTGGATACAGGAGACTGTTGCCCATAACTGGGCAATCCAGAACCAATGATCACGGCCTCATGATATGGGGTGAGTCATTTAAAATGGAGATTGGGAAACATTTCTTTAATCAGAGGGGGGTGAACCTGTGAAATTCTCTCCCAGAGAATGCAGCAGAGGCCATGTGACCGGATGGATTCAAAAAGGGAGGAATATATATTTTTCTAAAAAAAAATGCGCGTAACACTAAATGGTTCAGGCAGCATTTGTGCAGTCACCTCTTTCTCTTCCCACAGCTGAGGCCTGACTTTCTGAGTATTTCCAGCATTTCCTGTTTTTATTTTAGATTTCAAGCAACTACAGTTTAAAAAATGTTTTACTTACATATTTCTTAATACCAAAAGGAGTAAGAGATGTGGGAACAGGGTCGATGATGTAATAGTGTTGTATGATGGAGCAGGTCTGAAGGGCTGAACGGCCATCTTCTGCTTTATATTTCTGAGTTTCTGTCTTTGCAGTTCACTTAAACATTCCATCTGTTCTCTGGGGAAATGTTGGCGACAATGGTTTCCACATCCCACAAGCGAAAGCAACCATTCTATATCTTTGCTATTAGACAACGGACAATACACAATAGGTGCAGGAGTAGGCCATTTGGCCCTTCGAACCAGTGCCGCCATTCAATGTGATCACGGTTGATCATCCCCAATCAGTACCCCGTTCCTGCCTTCTCCCCATATCCCCTGACTTCGCTATCTTTAAGAACCCTAGCAAGCTCTCTCTTGAAAGTATCCAGAGAACTGGCCTCCACCGCCCTCTGAGGCAGAGAATTCCACAGACTCACAACTCTCTGTGTGAAAAGTGTTTCCTCATCTCCATTATAAATGGCGTACTCCTTATTCTTAAACAGTGGCCCCTGGTTCTGGGCTCCCCCCAACATTGGGAACATGTTTCCTACCTCTAGCATGTCCAAACCCTTAATAATCTTGTTTCAATATGATTCCCTCTCATCCTTCCAAATTCCAGAGTATACAAGCCCAGCCGCTCCATTCTCTCACATACTGTATGAGAGTGGGTTGAGCCCAAGTTGACCAGGGATTTTATCTGGATTTTCATTTCCAACAGGATTACCCATAATTCCTGCTGGGGTGGGGGAATGATACAAGAGATATTAGTTATCTGGGGCCCATGGATGGAGCACTATTTGACATTGTTAGTATGATTAGGGGGCGGCACATTGGTGCAGCAGTCGAGTTGCTGCCTAACAGTGTCAGAGACCTGCGTTCAATCCTGACCACGGTGCTGTCTGTACGGAGTTTGTACGTTCTCCCTGTGAACGCGCGGGCTTCCTCCAGGTGCACCGGTTTTCTCCCATTCTCCAACGATGTTAAACTTTGTGGGTTAATTGGCTTCCGTAAAGTTGAAAATTGTCTCCAGTGTGTAGGGTAGTGCTAGTGTACAGGGATCGATGTTCAGCACGGACCCAGTGGGCCAAAGGGCCCGTTTCCGTGCTGTATCTCTAAAGTCTAAAGTAAATGTGATGTTATTCCTTTCAGAGAGATGAAGCCAATTGCCCAGCTCTTCCTCATGCCTGCACTTGTTCCCAAGACAGCAAAGGACCTCCTGGACCCCTGGGACCCCCGGTAAGAGGGTTTAGTTTGAATCTGGATTACTGGAAGAAACCACTGAAGTCTGGTGATACCTTCTGCTTGTTAAAACAGGGAGCATCTCCTCTGTGTTTCTGCAACTGCAGCACCAGGGTTTCTTGAGTTTGATATGAGGACTCTACTAAAGAAGGATGTTAAACCTGTATAAATGGGTTGTATCCTGTTCACGGGCCCCACCCCAGGGGAAAGATGTGCACAGGAGAATAGTTCGAGAAATTAGGTTAGATCAGTTCTGTGGAGAGACTGGGTGAAGCTGGAGTTGTTCCCTCCTCAGAGCAGAGAAGGTTAATGGAAGATATGATTCAGGTATTCAAACGAAGAAACCCTGTGCTTGGAGTTTCCATTCTCCTCAGTCAGAACCTGAAAGTTGTGGTGAATATTGCAGAAATGCTGAGAGGGACAAAGAAAATCGGTAACCTGGTTGAAACAAAGTGTCAGGCATTGGGGCTCATGGAACAATTAAACGTTTGGGCAGGTTGGTGATGGGGAGTGGGGAGCTTGCTGTAACACTGATCCTCAGTAGGGAAGCAGCCTCCAAATGTTCCAGTTGTACAGATGTTCCTATTGGCCTCCCGGTACTCCAGTGAACTCCTGGGATCAGTGACAGAATTGGGCCCCAAATATTCATAATGGTTACTCAATATCCATTGGGGAATTCAAGACAGACTTCAGATAGGAGTGGTGAAGAGAGGTGGGTGCAGTTCATTGGAGCATGTATCTAGATGGTTAATTTTGTTTAAAAATATCTATTTCCTGATCATGCTTCTGCCATGACGGTTCCAACATTTAAGTCGGCGCACTGGTGCAGCCAATAGAGCTGCTGCATCACAGCACGAGGGACCCAGGTTCGATCCTGACCTCCGGTGCTGTTTATATGGAATTTGCATGGTTGTTGGCTAGATAGCCTTGGTAAATTGCCCCCAGTGTGTAGAGAGCGGACGAGAAGGTGGCATAACAGAACTATGTCGAGGGCTAGCGTGGACTCAGTGGGCTGAAGGGTCTGTTTCCATGCTGCATTTCTAGACTAAACTTAATTACAGTGGTACACAAAAATGCTGGAGAACCTCAGCGGGTGCAGCAGCATCTGTGGAGCGAAGGAAATAGGCAACGTTTCGGCCCGAAACCTTTCTTCAGATTGATGGGGGGTGGCGGGGAGAAGAAAGGAAAAAGGAGGAGGAGGAGCCCGAGGGCTGAGGGACGGGAGGAGACAGCAAGGGCTGACAAAATTGGGAGAATTCAAATGTTCATGCCCGCAGGATGTAGACTCCCCAAGCGGAATATGAGGTGCTGTTCCTCCAATTTCCGGTGCTGCTCGCTCTGGCCATGGAGGAGACCCTGAACAGAGAGGTCGGATGGGGAATGGGAGGGGGAGTTGAAGTGCTGAGCCACCGGGAGGTCAGCTTGGTTATTGCGGACCGAGCGGAGGTGTTCAGCGAGGTGATCGCCCAGCCTCTGCTTGGTCTCACCGATATAGCTTCCTTGGAGCAGTTGCTGCAGCTGCTGGGTGTCTCAGCACTGATGGGGTGTGCCTTGATACCCACCTGGGAGCAGGGCCTTTACAAGAGTTTTTAAGAGTAATGAGGATGCTAATAGCCAAATAGTCAGGCAGCATCTCCATCAAGTGCATGAAGTTGCATCAGGAACTGAGAACAATGGCCCCATTTGACATTTGGATTGAATGATTAGATCTTGCCCTATGTGATTCACATTTAACACAGAGCTCTTCCATTAATGTCTGTTCTACAGGGTAACGCAGGTTTACGAGGCCAAAGAGGTGTGAGAGGAGAACAAGGTCCAAGGGTAAGAGCTTCCATCACACACTATTAGAAGTTTAGTAAACTAACCAAGGAAATGCATTTATTTTTACTTTATTGAACATAAATCATTACCATTTCAAGTTCAGTGTGAACATAGTTTTATTGCTGCAGATCCACATCCCACCTACAAGGGAAAGACCCAGTTTCTCCAACATCTTACTTCAGCCCTTCCCCTGGTGCCACCAAACTACCCCGACCCAACCACACTCAACGTCTCCCCTTCCTGGTTCCACACAATGTTGCCTCTTCCCTGATCTCTCAACCTTACCACTTCCCCGATGCCATCCAACACCTCACCCTCCCCAATCACTTCCAACCACCCCATATCCCCCCATCCCATCCAACCAACTCTTCCCTCAATCTTATCAACCTCTTCCCTCACTCGGTTATACTCCAACTCCCTTCCCCAGTTCACTTCCAATATTCCTCTCCTTTTCCAACCCAACATCCCTCCCTCAATCCCACCCAACCGCCTTTCCTTCGATGCCACTAACTTCACCCCTTCCCTGGTCCCACTCACCATCCTTCCACTGATCCCTTCCTTTTATTCGCCCGCAATCCTCCCCCTGGCATCACCAACCTCGCCCATTTCCTGGTCCCATCCCTTGATCCAACCATCCTTGCCCATCTTCTCAGTCCTATTCCTCGACATCACTAACCTTGCCCATCTCCTGATCCCAACCCTCGATACCACCAACCTCACCCATCTCCTGCTCTCCCTCCTTCCCCCAATCCCACCCAACCTCACACTTCCCCTAAATTACCGGTAAAATGACAGTGGGATTCTGTATGCAGATCTCAGTCTATGCTCTTGTCGCAGGCAGTAAGTTTCATGTTGTGATGTGTTTGCCCACATGTTGACCTTCAGCAACTTTGTAACGTCACTTCCATGTGAAGAGATGGCTGCTACTCTCTGTTTGTTTGTTGACAGGGACCTGATGGTCAGAGGGGGGTGATCGGCCTGCCGGGTCCGCAGGGTCAGCCTGGACCCCAGGGACCGAGCGGACAATCCATTCAAGGCCTTCCGGTGAGCTGTTCACTCCCTGCAGGGAGCTTTAACCATTGTCTGAAATTATCAGGAAATTACTGCAGATCCTCGTGAGTTACCAATGTCTGACTGATGGAAACGCTGTACATACGAGCGAGCATCCGGGGCTCTGGTGGGATGGACTTTTCAGTCACTGCGGGGCTTCAGGCATCTTCTGCCAGGTTGGAGCAGGGCTGGGTCGCTGAACACACTCACTCACCCGCTCACTCACTCGCTCACTCACACACTCACTCACTCACTCACTCTCGCTCGCTCGCTCACTCACTCATTCACTCACTCACTCACTCACTCACTCACTCACTCACTCACTCACACACTCACTCACTCACTCACTCTCGCTCGCTCGCTCGCTCACTCACTCATTCATTCACTCACTCACTCACACTCACTCTCTCGCTCGCTCACTCACTCACACTCGCTCGCTCGCTCGCTCACTCATTCACTCACTCACTCACTCACCCGCTCGCTCACTCGCTCTCACACTCACTCACTCGCTCACTCACTCATTCTTTCACTCACTCACTCACTCACACTCACTCACTCACTCACTCACACTCGCTCGCTCATTCACTCACTCACTCACTCACTCACTCACTCACTCACTCACTCACTCACTCACTCATTCACTCATTCACTCGTCAGTGGGGCCGGCTGGCGGCTGCTCTTCCCGCACCTGCTCGCTCTCCTTTCACAGCTGTGATCCTCTCCTGCATTTCCAGTTTGGGTTACGAGCAGTTCAAGTCAAGAGTGCTTTGTAGTCATATGTCCCAGAGGGAACAATGACGTTCTCAGAAGCGGAAGCCTGTTGTAACCTGGGGACTGCTGGGAGAAAGCTTTGAATGCTTCGCTCATGTTTAATTCAATGGTTCAATGGCACTTTATTGCCACATGTACTCGTGTACAGTGAAATTACTTTTTTGCATACAGTTCACTACATTTTTTTCTATACATAGGCACAATCATACTTATGTATAAGAGTGTAAAAATAGATCACACTGAGACAGCACACAAGTGTTGCCACATTTCCAGCACCAACTTAGAGCCTTCAAGTTCAAAGTTGTTAAAACATGTAGAGTCTTAACTTGAGGCCAATTTTCTAATTGAACATGAGATTAGTCTCTGGGAGGAGGTAGTTGGGAATCAGGGTCACAGTGAATTTGACTCGTATAACATTGGGGTTGCAGCAGCTCCACTTTACACCATGGGAATTCTTTTCCTTACAGTAGCGTGGATGATGTAGGATAATCCGGAGTCATCAGTTTTGGATAAACTTAATCTCCTCCACATTATTTCCTTTCTTTGCCTCTTTCCACGAGAGCTGCTTGTTATTACTGAGTTTTGCTGCACAGATGGAAACTATAAATCACCCTTTGTAATCACTTTCACAACTTCACTAAGCACAATGAAGGGAGGAAATCCTCCCATCAATGTCGGCGAACAAAGCTGAGGGCTGATGTCTGAATTGTGTCATTTTAATTCCGACAGGGGAGCGCTGGTGAAAAGGGTGAGAAAGGCCAGAGTGGCCCCGCTGGTCACCAGGTAGGAATTCAATATTCTGAGAATCATTCTGCTGTTCAAATGGTTATTACTCCAAGGAATTTGTTACTCCCTTTTACATCGTATATTTTTGCAAATTTGTGATTTGAACGTGCGATTTTCTGGTAGAATTTGATAAGCCAGCAATAAGAATTGCAATGCATTGAAACCGTTATTGTTGAGTTCCATTGCTTCAGGCGACGCTCAGGCAGATGGGAAATATTGCTTGTCCAGTCTTGTTAAGCTGTTGTATGTTCTTCACTTTGAGTTCTTTTGAATTTATTATTAAAAATGCACCGCAGCTGGTAGATGCTTTGTGTGGGTAGTATTCCGTAGGCTTAGGTTGTACCTATCCAGGAGCCAGAATCTTGCTGAATCCAAGTGAGGATCAAAAAAGGTTCAGGAAGGAACTGCAGATGCTGGTTTACACCCAAGATAAACACAAAATGCTGGAGTAACACAGCCGGTCAGGCAGAAACGAAATAGGTAACGTTTCGGGTCGAGACCCTTCTTCAGACTCGAGAAAAAAGTGCATCCCTCCCTCATCTCTGAATAAGCACTGGTCTCCAGGGCAATAATTAAGAACAGAAACATGATATATGCTGGAGCCACCAATGTGGTTGACAATTGTCTCATAGCTCTGTCAAGAGCAGTCAGTGATAGACTGTAACATAGAAACATAGAAATTAGGTGCAGGAGTAGGCCATTCGGCCCTTCGAGCCTGCACCGCCATTCAATATGATCATGGCTGATCATCCAACTCAGTATCCCGTACCTGCCTTCTCTCCATACCCTCTGATCCCCTTAGCCACAAGGGCCACATCTAACTCCCTCTTAAATATAGCCAATGAACTGGCCTCGACTACCCTCTGTGGCAGAGAGTTCCAGAGATTCACCACTCTCTGTGTGAAAAAATTTCTTCTCATCTCGGTTTTAAAGGACTCGCACTGCCAGATGTGTCTGCATATAGTGATCAAATAAATAGCACGGCTGTTTGTCTGAGGTACTGAGTGACTGGGCACTGCGGGAAGTGCTACCTTGGGACTGAATCGTTAAATTGAAGCTTTGTCTGCGCTGACAGGCGGAATCCCTGGCAATTGACCGCTCAGTTTCAACCAGGACAGAGGGAACTCATCTGTACTAGTTTACAAATTATCGCGTAATCCAATGCAGATTGTATTGCTGATAGTACATTGTGCAGGACAAACTTCCACAAATGGCTAAGAGCTTCCTACATTACTGCAGCAGCTAGATGGAAAATAAAAATACCTCGCTGGATGTCAAGCTACAGGGAATATTCCTAAGGGGTGCGAAGGAATGACAGGAATATTTTTATTTTTGTCTAATTCCAAATTGTTCTCTTTATCCAGGGTCTGTCAGGTCCTCGAGGACTCTCGGGACGAGATGGGCCACCAGGTCAAAGGGTAAGGTTTAAGAAACAGACTTGGAATGCTGTCAGGTTGACGATGGGTTTTGCTGTGTTAAGCTCTTTAAGAGTCAGCATTAGAACACACCTGAGATATGAGGCAGAGGTGTGTAGACTGGTCATAAAAGCAGGAAGCTTCAAGAATCTCCATCCTGTATGACTCTGGAATTTACCTTTGAGAGTTAGGATCCATAATTTAGAAGATCCCAAAATATTCCCTTTATTGAAGCCAATGAACACTATTCTCCGTGAGGACTATGAACTAAGGAGGATAATTTCCTTTGGAGAAAGTATCAAATAGGCAATGGTGAATCAGCTACCCTTTACTCTTTGGTCATGATTGGAAAAGAACTTTGGATTGTTGTAGTTTTTTACTGATGCTTCCCTGAGTGAATCCCATGAGCATTTTTTTTTCCCTGATTTTTTTTAAACATTGGATTAGACAACTGAATTTGATAGCTATTTTGATCTGAAAGGCTTCCATAGAATTCAATTGACCTCCATCCCCACCACGTCCCATATCAATCAGCACCACCATTGCTTCAAGATTCTGCACAGCACTTAGCCTTCAGATACAGTTACCTTTGTGCAGATGGGATTAGCATCCATCCATTTGACGAGATTTAAGTAAATTATTGCCTTACAGCTCATATCTATCTTAACTTTTGGGAACTTTACACAATGCAATGTGATGCAATGTGACACAAAGGATGGCGGGTATAAGGAACGAGCTGCCAGAGGAGGTAGTTGAGGCAGGGACTATTGCAATGTTTAAGAAACATTTAAATAGGTACATGGATAGGATTGGTTTAGAGGCACATGGCCGAAACACAGGCAGGTGGGACTAGTGTAGATGGGACATGTTGGCCGGTGTTGGCAAGTTGGGTCGAAGGGCCTGTTGCCAAGCTCTATGACTGTGATGGGTTGAAAGTTAGGCACTAAAGGTTACACAGATCTGCACTCCTGATGAATAATGCAAGGTTGGAAAATGGAAGCCTTCATTTTTGGTCCCAAAATGCTCCCTCTGTTAAACTTAATAAACAGTAAGTACCCTGGGGGCTGCCAACCATGACGTTGAGTTCCTGATAAATGAGTTCAGGTCTCGCCACAGAACCGGAGGGACTGCTGCAAAATTGAAAGTTTACCTTCTACCTTCCACCTACTCTACCTTCCCTTCCAAGTGTGAGTAAATTATCCCAAGGCAATATTTCAAAGAAGAAGGTATAATGCATGATGTCATGGGACCAATATTTATCCCTCTAACAATCATTACAAAGAGACAAACTGGTCCTTATCACACTGATTCTATGGGGGGAGGGGGTGGGGTTACTGGGCAGATGCTGGCTGCCACATTTCAATCATTACAGCATAAAATGACGACATTGTTTTCACAAGCCACTTTAGCTGCAACTGACGCGATTGGTACAAACATATTTATGTGCGCAAGTTTATGTTTGCAAAAGGACACCCTGTCTTGTTTTAATCACTCAATGACCTGTGTAATCAACTTTTGATCCAGGGTTCTGTGGGTAAAGATGGACCTTCAGGGCTACTAGGCTCACCTGGGCCGATGGTGAGTACATTTGCATGTCTGCTATACTGTAGTATGACACAAAGATTTAACAATGTCCATTTTTCAGGGTCGAAAAGGTATGGAGGGTCCTCTTGGGCCATCTGGGTTTCCAGGTAGGAGGGTAAGTTTGTTTTGTGTAGCTAAGGAATGATACAAAATAATCCCCAGAATTGGCTGCACCTTCTCCAAGCAGTAGGTCCCACACAGTACTTTGTATCTGATCAAGTACCAGGCCATCTATCTTGGGGATTGCTACTGTTCAGATTGTGTCTGCTTCTGGCGAACTAACATTCATTTCAAATCATGACAAGCAATCAGCACTGAGGCATATGTTTTTTATAAGCAGAGAAATGTTCTGATAACACTTGAGATTCTGCCATTCCTCTTTAATGTCGACATGGCTATTTGTACGCCACAAATTGTTGTACTCATTCATTTCCAATATTATACCAGGACTCCCCATGAATATTGGTCTATCTTGTCTCAAAAAACAATTTCACTTAGTAGTCCATCACTATCAATACTTGCTCTAATTATCCTTCAAATTTCCCACATCATCTGTTTCTTTGGGCAATCCATTTCATGGTTTTATCACCACCCTCGTTATATCTGACCTGCCTGTTCATGTTCTCTTTTCCTGAGCTCATGCAATGCCTGTTCAAAGGGTGCCTTAGTATTAGTTCCAGCGCCAATAGTTCAATGCACCAGTTTGCCACTACCTGCTCAGCAGGCAATTAGCAAAGGGCAATAAATGCTGGCCCTGCCAGAGATGAACGTAACTCATTAATGAGTCAAAAGATTCCACGGGTCTCACTTCAGAAATATTCCCTGAGAACCATATGTCTTAAATACTTTTGTACAAAGTTGATCCGTTGTTTGTTGGATACATGAGACTGCAGACACATAGAAACATAGAAAATAGGTGCAGGAGTAGGCTATTCGGCCCTTCGAGCCTGCACCGCCATTCAATAAGATCATGGCTGATCATCCAACTCAGTATCCTGTACCTGCCTTCTCTCCATACCCCCTGATCCCTTTAGCCACAAGGGCCACATCTAACTCCCTCTTAAATATAGCCAATGATCTGGCCTCAACTACCTTCTGTGGCAGAGAATTCCACAGATTCACCACTCTCTGTGTGAAAAATGTTTTTCTCATCTCGGTCCTAAAAGATTTCCCCCTTATCCTTAAACTGTGACCCCTTGTTCTGGACTTCCCCAACATCGGGAACTGAAATCTGGAGCAAAGAAACTGCTGGAGAAACTCAGTGGTTGGAACTGCACTTGTAGGGAGGAAAGGACACGTTGATGTTTGGGATTAAGACCAGGCATCAGACCTGAGAATGGTATGGGGAAAGTCTTTAAAGAGGAGAGGGGGTGGGTGATATTGGGGCCGGCAGGGGGGGAGGTGGCCATTATCAGATTATTATTAGGGTACGCTATAGGTGGAAGCACATAAAGAATAATTGGGCAGAGAGAGCCAAGTGGGGGAAGGGTAGGGTGAAGGTGGAGACAAGGTTGGTGGGTGACAAGTGGGGACACAAAGGCTGCCAGTGCAGGAATGCATTAAGAAAGGTGTTAATGGGAAGCTTTAGTGGAGAGGTGAAGATGGAACCAGATGAGGATGGGGGGTTTGGTGGGTGAAAGGTGAGGGTAATAAGTAATGGAACCATAAGGGGGAGGGGATGGCAATGGGTAATGGGGGATATGGGAAAATTGACAGAAATGGGAGGACTAGAATTGAATCGGAAGGGTTGGGGGTTGAGGTAAACCTCTTTGTTTCGAGTAAAATTTACTCTTTCTCTTGGAAATTCTTTGTTGGAGATGCTGTCTAAAGTGTCCACTGAAATAAGAGAATAATAGTGTTTATAATTCATTGGGTATTGTCAGTCATTCTTTGACGCAGCATCTATTACATTAGCATTTCATGAAAAAATAAAGTAGAATTAGTAAGAAGCTGTTTCCAAACTCATGGGTCAGGCCAACTGCAGCCATGTTCACTCTGCCTTGATGTTTACTGGATTCAGTCTATCTACCTTAGACCAATAATTGAGATGTAAGATTGACCAGACTCATGTCATAATTCATCTTTATAGAGTTTACCTTCCCAAAGATCTGAAACGTGAGGTGTTTCCTGCTTTCCTCCCCCTTGTTATTCTGTGTATGTAATTCTCTGGAACGGCAACCCTCATTTCTTCAGCTCATTACATTTATCATGATTTCTTGAACATTCACCTCAGGAGTGGTCTCTTTTACACCCTTCTCAGCATCTCCTACTTTACTTTCCATGAATGGACCTTGACCATCAAGCACCGTGCCACATCTGAAAGTAGCAACTCCTACCGTCGCTGAATGGGCATAATCAGTGTGATGGCCAGGAATGTACAATCGCATCGATTGCTCACAAACAATTGCTCAGAAATCTGTTGAGGTGACGACCCAAAACTGGCAAATACATGAAGAAAATGTATTAAAAATTTGGAAATAAATTGCAGTTGGCAAGGCAACAGAATGGTTGGGCTAAATAACACCAACTGTACATGAAGCAATGGCTAACATGTCCGATTATGGTACTTGACAGTTACACACAAAGTAGGATGCTACTTCATTTATCAGCTCCAGATCCCCTATTGCTGATTCTAATACAGATTAAAAGATGATTTTGGCCTTTATTTACCACCATTGCTTGTTTGGCTTAATGCATGAACTTGTATTTACCCACAAGCTTCCTAATGGAATACAGTGCCACCGTTCATTGACAGGTAATCTCTGAACCTGCTACCTCCACACCTGGCATCACATGGCATTACTCAAAGAATGTAAAGTCAGTGGAAGCTGACCGGCTGAAATTCTACTTCACACTGGTGCTCATGGTCAAATTGACCTCCCACAGTGAGTAGGAAAACAAGAAAAGACTGCAGATGCTGGAATGTGGAACAAACGGAAGCAAGTTCAAAAGACCTGTTAAGAGGTGCAGAGCTCTACATTTGCAATCCTGATCACACAAACAATCACATCTATTCCAGTTGCATGTAAAGAAACGAGCTGCTGGTGGAACTCAGTGTGTCAGGCAACATCTGTGGAGGGAAATGGACAGTCAATGTGTCGGGTCAAGACTCTTCCTCTGGACTAGTTCCTCCAGCAGTTTGTTTTTCTGCTCCAGATTCCAACATCAGCAGTCTTTTGTGTCACCCTGAAGTTTAGACACTGGCCAATGGAGAATGATAATTGCTTCCTGTACTTCATGTTTTTGTTACAGTGGAGATTCCCCATATTTCCTTCTGGAACCCAAGCCAAAATTAATTTCCTGACAACAGATTAAATGTAGAGTATGTTTGTTGCCCAGGAGGAGAAGTGAGAGGCAAGTAAACTGACAATGAGCATTGTTCAGCATTAACGCTGGTTTAAAGACTTCTGCTCAGTCTAATGCCCTGCTTTACCCAGCTGAATGTGACTATGTGAAGAAGCTAATTTAATTTCCTCTGCATTTAATGTATATATATAATAACAGAGCATGGAGGATCTCTTTGAAAAACAAACTCATCTGGTTTTGACACAACCAGCGTGCTTTAATAATAACACTCCAAACTGCATATTTGTGTAAATCTAATGGGCTTTGATGTTTTCCTCAAGGTGATACTATAAGCTGCCATCCTTTAAAAAATGCTTTCATTGTTCAAACCATATCATCCTGGATCAGAAAAGATGTGAATAAAGCCACATATAATTTCCTGTGAGCTCCCCCATTTAATTTACAACTGAAGTATTTTCACAGAGTAGAATAAACATTTAGGCTTCATTTTTCCCTGTATCTTCTGTTGCATTTACCACCCTTTAGCATTGCAGGATCATACAGCAAGGATGAAAGCCAGTCAACTCATCAGGCTTATTCTAGCCATTTGAAAATGCTCTCCACTCACACCTAATACTCCCCTTTTGCCAAACCCCTACACATGTCTGAAGAAGTGTTTCGGCCCGAAACGTTGCCTTTTTCCTTCGCTCCATAGATGCTGCTGCACCCGCTGAGTTTTTCCAGCTTTTTTGTGTACCCTACACATGCTTGTGTTTTTTTAGTATATGTGTAGTTCCCTGCAAAAGCTACTATTGAATCTAATTCCACCACCTTTCAAAGAGCAAAAAGGGGAAGAAAATGTAGGTAGAATTTTGTTATACTAAAATTTGTAAATAAAAATCAGCCAGATATTTTCCGCAGTTACTCAGAAGCAGATTATAAGTGAAATACCTCAAGGTTTTTGTTTGAGAATCTAAATTGAGAAGATAAACCAACAAATGAAGATCTACAGGCCATAGGTTTAAAGTGAGAGGAGAAAGGTTTAATAGGAATAAGGGGCAACATTTCTATACAGATAGTGTTATGTACATGGAATGAAATGCCAAAGGAAATACTTGAGGCAGGTGCAATATCAATGTTTAAAGACATTTGGCAGGTTCACAGATAAGAACGGTTTAGAGGGAGGGATACGGGTCAAAGTCGGGCAAATAGGAAAACGTGAATAGCTTGGGTCTTTTGGTCAACGTTGGGCTGAAGGACCTGTTACCGTGCTGTATAACCCCATAATCCTGAACGAAGGCAATCTCCGTTATATTAACCTTGACAGACAGCCGAAGGCAGGCAGTCCCATTTAGAAATAATGATGGCACTATTTAAGTTACAGCAATGATAACCAATGACCAAAAATTAGCTGTTCCTGCAGATAGCATAGATCCTGCAAATAACCTGTCCCATGACAATTGACCAAAACTTGCATCCTTTCTGCCAGGCTAACACGGGCTGATCAATCTTCCCCTGCAAGATGTTAGAGCTGACTGATGTATTGACTAGCCTACTACATTATTGCATTAAAGTTGGTGCATTTGCTAAGTCCAAGCCCCTTCTGAATGTGAATCTAAATAGTTGGTTCACAAAAATATAAAATTTCATCTCATCTGCGTTCTGAGCTAAGTTAACAGAAAGCAGAACCTAATTCTGCAAATGGCAGAAAGTTAATTTTTATCTGTTGTCATCGGAAGCTGAAGCTTCCAAGAGTTAACCTTTGTGAACAATGCTAACATTTTTGGAAATGCAGTAACTCTGTCACAATAGATGCTGAGGAAAGGGAAGGAACTACAGTCGCGTTTATGGCTGTGGTTTTCAATTTGCATTTTCCAGGCGTTATAAAAGATCTGGAGGTACAATTTGCGCAACTCTTTTAAAACCGCATTAATTGACGACAGCTTTGTCATTTCTTTCAAAGAACTTGGAAGCAATCCTCCATGTTTTATAGGTTGGCTTTGCTTGTGTTTGTTTATTTACATTATATGCTCTGTTTAATGGTCTTTACGTTGTTTTTCATGCTTATTCATATTCATCCATGATATTCACTTCTAATATATTTGCAGATCTGAAATCTTATTCTGTGATCTCTTGTAATTCCAAAGATGTATTGTTAATAATGCAGACATAATGCAGACAAACCTGACAACGAACATTTATAAATAATAAATATTAACAACTGCATCCCTCCGTTAGTTCCGTGACATTTTTTCAAAAGGATGCTAAGAGCTTAAAGCACCAATGTCTGTGTGGTATGTTCACTGTATGAGGAGACATGTGTAAATTTAATCCCTACCTCCTTTATCAATATGTTATACTGGTGTTCCAGGTGCGACAGAGGTTCACCTGCATCTCCTCCAACCTCATCTATTGCATCCGCTGCTCTAGATGTCAGCTGATCTACATCGGTGAGACCAAGCGTAGGCTTGGCGATCGTTTTGCCGAACACCTCCGCTCGGTCCGCATTAACCAACCTGACCTCCCGGTGGCTCATCACTTCAACTCCCCCTCCCATTCCATATCCAACCTCTCTGTCCTGGGTCTCCTCCATGGCCAGAGCGAGCACCACCGAAAATTGGAGGAACAGCACCTCATATTCTGCTTGGGGAGTCTGCATCCTGGGGGCATGAACATTGAATTCTCCCAATTTTGTTAGCCCTTGCTGTCTCCTCCCCTTCCCATCTCTCCCTCAGCCCTCGGGCTCCTCCAGCTCCTTTTTCCTTTCTTCTCCCCTCCCCCACCTCCCATCAGTCTAAGGTAGGGTTTTGGCCCGAAACGTTGCCCATTTCCTTCGCTCCATAGATGCTGCTGCACCCGCTGAGTTTCTCCAGCATTTTTGTGTACCTTCACAAATTAAATCCCTGGTTATTAAAAAATATTTCTTGTTAGGCTTGAATGACTCCTCTGCACTATTATTCACACCACACAGCACAAATACAAAGTACAGGGCTTGCTTAGTGCAACCACCATTTATTAATGAGAACATGTATTTTTCAATATTTAATATTAATGTAAAACAAAGGGTTAGTTTTATTTTAACATTTTTATTTTTTGGATTATTTTGCCATATTTTCAGTTTATGATGGATTAAATGGAAAATGAGAGTTCAAATGGAGCCTGTGGCAGAGTTTGCTGTAAAATCCTACAGTTTCCCTGCTCGTAGCAAATTTAAATGCTCGTTTCCTTTCCCCTGTGAGGCAGCAAATTTTGATCCGAGGTCTTTTCAAGTCCCAAATCTGTCTCAGTCGGTATGCTTAGAGCAGTTTGTGCATCTGTGCTGTGGAATTAACATTGCATTGAATGACTTTACAGGGAAGTCCAGGAGTCCCTGGTTCCCCTGGAGCTGCAGGAAGTCCCGGTTCCCAGGGCGACATCGGACCTCCCGTAAGTAGAATATTAACAGGTTGTATCTCTGGAAATGGAAAAATGCATTCTTCAACAGAAACGAGATGAAAACTGAGGTAGAGAATCAATTTCTTACTTCACCGGTGTACAGACGGCCTGGCAGAAGGAATGTGTTGTGACAGTCAGGCCAGCTTATGAATAGTTGAAGCCGGATACAGATGTGCAGATGCTAGTTTCTTGTTCTGACTGGATAATCATAGCAGTAGATTCACAGATGTTCAATTCAACATCAACTACACAATGCTGTGGATGTCAAGAATCATCAAGTAATTCCATTTATGATGTTGTCAGGGTAGTTTATTTGGCATTTTACATTTGGATGAGTCTAGCTTTTGTATGGGCTTCAAGGAAAAAATGCAGCTAATTGAATTGAATTTAAATTGATAAATTTTATTACATTTTACAAATATGTATCATACAAGGAATTTGCCTTGATGCTTTGCTCACAAGTAGCAACACGATATACAGTAGACAATTAAAAATAAAACATTATAATTTAAACATTTGAAGAATTAAATAAAATACCAGAACAAAAGGCGGCTACAGGCTTTTGGTTGTTGAGTAGAGATACTGCCCATGGAAAAAAAGCAGTTTTTATGTCTGGCTGTGGCGGCTTTGACAGTTCGGAGTCGTCTTCCAGAGGGAAGTGCTTCAAAGGTGGCCAGGGTTGAGGGGTCAGGGATGATCTTACCCGCTCGCTTCCTGGCCCTTGCAGTGTAGTTCGTCGATGGGGGGAAGGTTGCAGCCAACAACCTTCTCAGCTGATCGGATGATTCGTTGCAGCCTCCGGATGTCGTGCTTGGTGGCTGAGCCAAACCAGACCATGATGGAGAAGGTGAGGACAGACTCTACGATGGCCGTATAAAACTGGAGCAGTTGCCTGTGGCAGATTGTGTTTTCTCAGCTGCCGCAGGAAGTACATCCTCAGTTGTGCCTTTTTGACTGTGGAATCAATCGTGGCCCCCCACTTAAGGACCCTGGGGATGATGGAGGTGTTGTTGATGATGAGTGGGGGGGAGGGGAGGGGGAGCTCTCCTAAAGTCTACGATCAATTCCACTGTCTTAAGAGCGTTGAGCTCTAGGTTGTTGCGATGGCACCAGGACGCCAGCTGTGTCACTTCCTGTCTGTAGGCAGATTCCTCCCCATCCTGGTTCAGTCCAATTAGGGTTGTGTCGTCCGCAAACTTGAGAAGCTTGACAGAAGAGTCTGTGGAGGTGCAGTCGTTAGTGTCGAGAGAGTAGAGGAGAGGGGAGAATATGCAGCCTTGCGGTGCTCCTATGCTGAGGGTCTGCAGGTCCGAGATGTGCTTTCCCAGCCTCACATGCTGCTTCCTGTCTGTCAGGAAGTTAATGATCCACTGACAGAGGGGTTCAGGTACAGTCAGCTGGGAGAGTGGTGTTGAATGCAGAGCTAAATTCCACAAATAAAATCCTTGCATAGGTTCCCTGGCAGTTTGGTGGTACCCCATTCTGGCTTGTATTGGAATTGGTTGTATTCATCACATGACCTGTTGTCACCGGCTGCCTTGCCCCATATTGCTGCCACACCCATCCCCATGATCCCTGCCTCCCCACCCTCCACAGCTTCTATAGCGAGTAAACACAAGCATTGTAGGAAGATGAATGTACACAATTTCACTCCAATGCTCTGGATATTTTTGTTTAGAAATCTTCTGGTGATTAATCTTCAATTCATGGGGAGTCTAGACCAGTGATTGTGTGTCCCCTTTGTAAGAATTTTCTTGAAACGGTTTCGCCATTTTCTGATGGCGCTTGGAAATGTTAGTATTCCAAGAGTGGCGGCTTGGCGGTGCAGCGGTAGAGTCGTTGCGTTACAACGTCAGCAACCTGGGTTCCATCCTGACTCCAGGTGCTGTCTGTACGGAGTTTGTAAGTTTTCCTTGTGACCGCGTGGGTTTCCCCCGGGTGTTTATTACCCCCCACACGCCAAAGACATACAGGTTTGTCGGTTAATTTGGCTTCGGTAAATTATTTTATAAATTGTTCCTTGTGTGTAAGATAGTGCTAGTGTAAGGGGATAGCTGGTCAGCGTGGACTCGTTGTGCTGAAGGGCCTGTTACCGTGTTGTATCTCTAAACTGGACTAAAAGAGTGAATTCATGGCCCCAGCTCATCTAACCTTGAATATGCCCACTATTGAATATTCTGCCCTCGGGGAAGCGAGGGTTCTGCTCTCTTCTTCAGCCAACAGAGTGAGGAGGTAGTCTTCCTGGTCAGAGCAGGCGGGTTCTCATAGTTCATTTATGGAAGTCAAGAGGACCTAGTTTCAGAAGCCGAATTCATTGCCCATATATTGTGACTTTTGAATGTTTAGGGAACACACACAGGGCGATTTTTTTGTTGTAGTATCTCTGCTCTCCAATTGGCACCTGTTGCTAATGTTCTATTTGTGATGTAAAACAGTGTTCTTAACAATTCAATTCCAAATATTTTGATGCACCAATGCATTCAAGAATGAATAAACCGCTCATGAGATTTGTTGTGTAGTTAAAGAACTATGAATGAGCTTCCAGATTCTGTCCAGGAGGCCTACTTCACAAACCAAACAAAAAATGTCCTTCAGTTAATTACACTTAACAAAATACTTGACATCTCTGGCATTTCCTAACTCTCAATAGTTCCGGCCAAAAGTTTTCTTGAAGTTATTGTTTCTCTGTTAATTTGATGCTGAATTAGAGTAGGCTCTTCCAATTAGACAGTGGACACAACCTATTCATTTCAATCACTGAAAGGAATGATTCCACTACAAAGAAAGTAACTTGACAAAGTTGTAAGCTTCTTGGCGGTCGGTGAAAGCGTTCCTGTTGAGCATAAATTTGCTGGAAAATGCTTGTTTTTCTTCATGGGGACAGGTTATGTCACACAGATTTGATCACCAGTGAGGATTTGAGATAATTAAGTAGCCTGATTGGGAGATGAGAAGAGTCACCGATTGGAATCCATCAGAACTGCATTTCAGGAAGCCACTGATTTACTGCATTTAGTTGATATTGTGGTTCTGACAGTAAACGGTGCCTTCCTGTGTATGGAATAACAAGCGATTAAGGAACAGAACACAGTTTGACCACCTCTAATGGAAATATGGGCTCTAACATCTCATATGCCATCGACTCCCTTTGAATTATTTTGAGACTTAACTACGCTACATTAAGTTCCAGTGGCCAGCTAACCTACCAGCACGTGTTTGAGATGTGGGAGGAAACAGGGAGCAACAGGGAGAACGTTCAAGCTCCACGCAGATAGCACCCGAGGTCAGGATTGAACTAGTTGTTGGAGCTGCGTGACAGCAGTACTACCCACTGCACTATTATGCGATCTCTTCATCGGTGTTTTGTTGCAAGTTGGAGACGTTGGACACCAATGATTGAATGTGTTTTGATTTTCTGATACCTATGATGGGAACCTAGTGAGGATAATCTTGGGTTACCAGCCACAGAAGGCTCTTGCTCCCCTAGTAAACATAGAGCATTGGGGCCAGTTATAAAGCAGAGAGCATTGGAAGTTTGTGTTGCAAATATTGAATTTTCTTGGTCAGAGCTACGAATTTTCATGTATCTAATAGGATGTGGTCTGCTTTGAAATCTTACAGGGCGCTCCACATTCCATTTGTTTGTGGGTTGGATTTCTTTTTTAGAAGATTTTGACAGTCCCAGCAAGATATTCATTGCCGTTTCTGTAATCCAGTTGCTCATAATGGAGGACCATTAAGTACGTCGTTTTAGATAATGTATGGAATCTCCCTTGTGTCAGTCGACAAACGCAACTTGTGTCAGGAGAGAGTAGGTCCACAAGGGTGAAAGGAACAGCAGGTTCACAGCAAACTGGGCAGAGACAGGAGGAGGTACAAGAGAAGCAAAGATATCAGCACAGATCAGCCAGGCAGAATGGTTGCTTCGTTGACGCAGATTTGAAGTAACTGTTGTTTCTGAACTTGGTACATTTTTATTTCAACTGTTTCATCTACTTTTAATTTTATTGCAGGGTGCTCAGGGTCTGAAAGGAGAGAGGGGCCCGAGGGTAAGTTTCTAAATACCAGTTTAAAATAATGTTATTCTAGAATGTATACATGGGGTTTACTGCGCAGTAGCATAAGTGCCTGCTGTGGCAGTATTTTGATTACCTGATAATCTGTAGAATGTTGTATATTCCTGTTAATAAATTAAAACAAAAAACACTGTATTAAAGTCTTACTGGTGTAGATTTTGCAGGCAGTTATTTACTTAACTGCAGTGAGTACAGGTTTCAGGATTCCCATGTGAATGAAGGCATTTCAAACTTACTGGCGACCACTGCTAGTACCTTTGAAAAGCATCTAAGCATTTCTGATGATTTCCGATTGTTTTCCACCTCCTTCCCTGTGGAATCCTGGAATAGGGCAGCATTTTCTCCTAGCATTCCCATTGGAGAGGCTGTGCGTGCGGACACAAGGAACTGCAGATGCTGTCATCTTGAGAGAAGCACAAAGTGGTGGAGTAACTCAACGGGCCATGCAGCATCTCTGGAGGGAACAGATGTGTTCTAACATGTGCACGAAGGTTGCGTCAGGCAAATAGGAAGGACATTTCCCGGGCTGAAGAGTTTAGAAACATACAAAATAGGTGCAGGAGGAGGCCATTTGGCCCTTCGAGCCTGCACCGTCATTCATTGTGATCATGGCTGGTCATCCACAATCAGCAACCCGTGCCTGCCTTCTCCCCATATCCCTTGATTCCGCTAGCCCCTAGAGCGCTAACTCTCTTTTAAATTAATCCAGTGAATTGGCCTCTACTGCTTTCTGTGGCAGAAAATTCCCCAAATTTACAACTCTGGATGAAAGCTTTTTTTCTCATCTGTTTTAAATGGCCTACCTTTTATTCTTAGACTGTGGCCCCTGGTTCTGGACTCCCCCATCATTGGGGACATTTTTCCTGCATCTAGCTTGTCCAGTCCTTTTATAATTTTATATGTTTCTATAAGAATCCCTCTCATACTTCTAAATCCCAGTGAATATAAGCCCAGTCTTTCCAATCTTTCCTCATATGACAGTCCCGCCATCCCGGGGATTAACCTCGTGAACCTACGCTGCACTGCCTCAATAGCAAGGATGTCCTTCCTCAAATTAGGAGACCAAAACTGCACACAATACTCCAGATGTTGTCTCACCAGGGCTCTATACAACTGCAGAAGGACATCTTTACTCCTATACTCAAATCCTCTCATTATGAAGGCCAACGTGCCATTAGCTTTCTTCACTGCCTGCTGTACCTGCATGTTTACTTTTAGATTAAAATTAAGGTTCTCGGGAAAAAAAAAAGGGCAGGCCATTTAGGACTGAGAATGAGGAGAAATGTATTTTTGCTGAGGTGAAAATCTTTGGAATTCTGATTTCAGAGATCAGAAATCAGAATGTAGAGGATCAGTCATGGAGATGAATCAAAACAATGAAATCAATGGATTTCTGGATGTCGAGAGATATGGGGGACGTTGCACACAAAATGGCATTAGAAACATAGAAAACAAGTGCAGGAGGAGGCCATTCGGCCCTTCGAGCCAGCACCGCCATTCATTGTGATCATGGCTGATCGTCCCCTATCAATAACCCGTGCCTGCCTTCTCCCCATATCCCTTGGCTCCTAGAGCTCTATCTAACTCTCTCTTAAATCCATCCAGTGACTTGACCTCCACTGCCCTCCGTGGCAGGGAATTCCATAAATTCACAACTCTCTGGGTGAAAAAGTTTTTTCTCACCTCAATCTTAAATGACCTCCCCTTTAATCTAAGACTGTGGCCCCTGGTTCTGCGGTAGAAGTATGTGATAAAGCAGGTTTGAAGGGCCAAATGGCCTGCTTGTATTACTTATAGGAACAACTGAACAGGGGGATAACATTTCCAACTATGTAGATACAATGGGAGAAATCACACAGGAGAAGAATGTTAGCTCTCACTGAAATATGTTCAGTTGTAGCCATGGATAATCATTTTGTATGGCTCATAAAAAGGGACTAAATAAAGAAATGAAGGTATTTAAACAGTATCACTTTAGACTGTAAGTGTTCGCATGGAGATTACTTCAATGGGCGATCTTTGCTTAAGCAGAAATTGTATTAAACATTAGTGTTCTAATCGATTGTGATATGAATCCAAAGTAAATCCACAGCCTTCTGTTGTAACAATTGTACTGTTCTTGTTGGTTATTATTTCAGGGAGACGTCCAGTCACAGAGTACAGTCCATGACATTGCTCAGCAAGTGTGTGAGCAGCTCATCCAGAGTAAGTAATACTTTTTGCTGTATGAGACGTACAGGGGTTTATTGGAAAAGACCAGGGGCGGCAAGTGGCGCAACGAGTAATGCTGCTGCTGCCTTACAGCTCCAGCCACCCTGGTTCAGTCCTGACTTCCAGCACTGTTTGTGTAGAGTTTGCAACTTCTCTGTGTGATTTCCTCTGAATGTGCCAGGTTCCTTCCACCTCCTACAGATGTGCAGTTTGATAGGTTAATTGGCAGCAATTAGCCTATCAACCTGCACATCTGTAGGTTGATAGTTCAAGTTCAAGTGAGTTTATTGTCATGTGTCCCTGTATAGGACAATGAAATTCTTGCTTTGCTTAAGCACACACTAGGCTGCAAACTGCCCTAGTTTGTAGATGAGTGGTGGAATCTGTGGGGAATTGGTGAGATGGGAGAAGAATATAAAAACAAGATTAATGTAGGATGAGTCTAACTGGGTGGTTGGTTGGTGCTCAGTACAGATTCCGTTGGGTGAAGGACCTATTTCTGTGTTGTAACTCTCAATGACAAGGTAAGCCGATGTTTCGGATGGAGATACCAGTGTTAGGATGTAAATTAATGTTGGATGGTCAGCTTCCCACCCCTTCTTCTTGCATATGGCGTGCACAGCCTAAAGTTGTAGATCAAACATTAAACTGAACTCCTTCCTGCTCCCTCCATGAATGTAAAAGATCCTGCAGCATTACCTGTATCTGTCGCGACTGTCCTGAGCCTATGTCAGCCACTCATCACACAACACCAATACAGATTATCTGGTCAGTGCTTCTGGAGGTGTCTGGAGCCAGCTGTTCATACATCCATCTTCTGCAGCAGAGGCACAAATCACAAACTCTCGGTGCAAGTTAGGGCTATGAAAAGGCAAACTAAGCAATGTAGCCATGTCTAGGGGGAGAGAATCAAAAAGGCTTCTGCGTCTGCAGCTGCTGTAAGGGGAAGTTTAATAAACACACATGGAGTGTCTAGAAACCATAGGTAATACTCATTGAAAACTCATGAGACGGAGCCACCAATTGGACCAGTGTGGTGAAAACTGTGTGTAAAAGTAGGTCTGCTATAAACATAATTCTTGTGTTTGTAAGAAACCTTCTATTATATAAAATTGCATTATAAAGATAATTGTGTCAATGGGGTAAAGAGGGCTAAGGACTAGAGAATTTCAGACTTGCACTAAAGGTTATTTTTACTGCAGAATTTTCAAAAATAATGTTCTTTTTAATAACAATGTTTATTTTTGTTATGCAAGATAAAATCCAAAAAGTTGTCTGTTACATTTTAATAAGAGTATTGTTGCACGTGTCAATACAAGCAATTGCTTGTCAATTTCAATGGCCTCCTGTAGTGATAGTCTGTTCTGTAGTGGTAATAGTGTCTGACTACTGCAGGAAAGTTACCAGGAAACAGTTTTTTGTCCCCTGTACTGTTTAAATCCAATGTGGCTTTTTTTTCTCTGCTTGTCAATTTTCAAAGTGACTTTTAAATGATGCTCAAGTTCCCAATCGAAGTTACATTGTAACCAATACATATAATACTCCCTAATTCATCTCTTGCGTTTTATCCAGTTTGCATAATGGAAACATGCGTTCAAACAGAACAATCTGTAATTTGTATGGTCAGGGTCACAGATGCTTCAAGAATTAAAAATCTCGATTTCAATATTATTTTTTTCCCTTGCTCAATTTCATAGAATCATTTCTACAAATATGTTGTTTTGTGCTTGAACCAACTGGAAACTCTGTAGGTGCCAATGGGATGAGTGCTAACATGTGGGTTCTCATTTCCTAGGCCACTTATCAAGATACAACTCCATTCTCAACTCCATTCCCAGCAACTCCGTCCAAGTGCGGGCTGTTCCAGGGCCTCCCGGAGACACTGGCCGTGACGGAACAGTAGGCCCAGCAGGAGAACCCGGACCTCAGGGCCGGCCAGGATTCCCTGGCACGTCGGGAATACCAGGTCGACCAGGAGAAAGAGGTAACTTTACAGATGAACGGAGGCCATTCAGCCCATCTTGCATGTCCTAGGTCGTTGATAACACTAGGACATTTGCTCAACAGCTGATCTGCTCATTACCGCATCATCCTGCTTCAGGTAGTTATCCAATATCCATTCCAAGTGCCCCTGAAATCTGATTCTACCACCCTGCAGCTTGTGCATTCAGGTTATAACTTCCCATTTCAAAACATTTCTCCTCAGCTCCTTCCTTTGTAGACGGCCTTAAGTACGTCTCCTCTGGTCACTGACACTCGTGTCACTGGGGGAATTTTCCCCCCCCATTTACACAACATGCTTCATAAGTTTGAACACCACTGCTGAGCATGCCCTTAACTTGCTCTCTTGGTAGGAGAAGGTTCTTTGCCATTTATGGAGAATGAAGTGGGTTACAGCCAGTTTTGTAAGAAATAAATCATTTGTCATTATTACTCGGGTTGGTGTAAAACTAGCCTTCAGAGCAGATTATAAAACTTTGGATATTAATTGTACAAATGGGAGCACTTTGAATAAGCACACTGTAATATGAGAATCATTCAAAAATGATTCAGTACAGGGGGAGGATGTTTAACCCCTTGAGTCCTGGTCCATCATTCTATCAGACCAGGCCTCATCTCTACTTCAACTCCATCTCTTTGATTTAGTTCCACAACATTTATGACCCCCTGTCCAACGCAGATCCGTCACACTCAGATTGAAATATTTTCCTTCAGCTACAAACTAAAAGGTTTACGAGTTCCATCTTACCCCCACTCCTTGTGAGAGGAAGAGTTTCTTGACATTACCCCTGAATTAACTGGTCACATTTTCTAGCCCCCAGATTTGCACTCTCTCCACAAAGGGAAACATCCACTGATTATCTTAAATATCTTGAAAAGAGCCACTCATTAATAAGTTTGTGTGAAAGGAGCAGAATTAGGTAATTTGGGCCATCAAGCCCGCTTCGCCATTCAATCGTGGCTGATCTATCTCTCCTTCGTAACTCCATTCACCTGCCTTCTCCCCATAACCCCAGACATCTGTACTAATCAAGAATCTATCTATCTCTGCCTTAAAAATATCATTTTTTTTTGCTCCACAGCCTTCTGTGACAATAAATTCCACAGATTCACCGCCCTCTGACTAAAGAAATTCCTAATTTCCTTCCTAAAGGAGCGTCCCTTAATTCTGAGGCTGTGACCTCTGGTCCTAGACTCTCCCACTAGTGGAAACATCCTCTCCACATCCACTCTATCCAAGCCTTTCACTATTCTGTATGTTTCAATGAGATCCCCTTCCTCCTTCTCAACTCCAGCGAGTACAGGCCCAGTGCCGACAAATGCTCGTCATAAGTTAACCTACTCATTCCTGGGATCATTCTTGCCTATTAAGTCCAAACGTGTTGTGCGCCCACAATCCCAGACCCATCAGCAAAACCCACAATTCTAATTTCTGATGACTTCAAAATGTATTTTCATTTGCTGTACTTTTGACTAAAAGCAAATATGACTATTTCCCCACATCCTATTACATGTTTCATTTTCTTCCCCATTCAGTTAAACTGTCCCTGACCTTCTGCAAACCTTTTTGCATCTTCTTCACAGCTCACTTTCCCATCTAACCTTATGCAGTCAGCAAAAATGGTATAATGTAATATCAAGGAACTGCAGATGGTTCATCATTTAAGTTTCCTAACAGGGCCACCAAAATACAAAGCTCGGTTGAGAACCGAAGCAGAACTCTCCTCACTTACGGCCTTTACTCATGCTCTATACTCATGTTGAACATCACGCATTCACAGAAAGCCATTTAACCACAAGGCTGAGCCAAGTTGACCGATTTGTATCCTGACAGCACCCAAGCACTGGCTCCATCTCCCTCAGTGCCCTTAGTTAGAAAAAAATCCATCAAACCTACCACTATTAATTGAATGCCAGCACCCACTGCTTTTGGTAGGAGTTCTCTCCTTCCACAATTGTCTGCGTGAACAGATGTTTCCATATGTCTCATGAACCCAGGCACTGGTTGTGTCCTTTTGTCCTAATTAGTCCCCAGTGACACAATTTTCTCTTCATTAACTCTACTGATTTCTTTCAAAAACCTCATTTATCTGTCGATACTGTTTTGTAAGTCTACCCCCATTATCTCACCCATGGAAACAGGTACTATTCTGGTCAGCACAGAAGAGTTGAACAAAGGCTTTCATTTGGTTGAAATTATGAGTTTGTTGATGCTCTCAAAGTGAGCACCAACTTCTGTCACATGCTCGATGAAATGAATGCATTCAAACGGTCTCGTTTTTTTCTAGGTTCGCCGGGCGAAAAAGGAGAGCGGGGATCTACTGGGTTTGGTAAACAGGGCCCAAGAGGAACTCCAGGAACTCCAGGTAAAATCCAGCTTTCTGCTGCATCTATTAAATATCATGTTTGAAAGCACATACCATCAGATCTGGGAACAACTTCTTCCCCACTGTTATTAGACTACTGAATGGTCCTCTCATCGGCTGAGGGTGTAGTCCTGAACTTCCAACCTACCTCACTGCAATCCAAGCACTTTTTTTATCTGCACTTTCTCTGTAACCATAACACTATATTTTCCGCACTGGTGATTTACTCTTTGCACTACCTGTTGCACAGTCTCACATAATGTACGTATGAATTATATTTTTGTGTGTTGTCCTAGGCCACGTACCTGGGATGGTGTTGTAAGCGAGCTTTTCATTGTATCTGGACCTCTCCGTACTTGTACACATGACGATAAACTTGATTTGGAGGGGTAAAAATTATTTGAGTGTTCGCAAAGAAATCTAAGTCTCTGCCATTCATTCCCTGCTTTATTACAGGCCCTCAGGGGGAGGGCCGGAGTGGGAGCCAAGGACCACCAGGTCCCCCAGGGCGGCAAGGCAGCTTGGGACGTACTGGATCCTCTGGACCAAGAGGACAGCCTGGCCCATCAGGCTACTGTGACCCTTCTTCATGTGCTGGCTACAATGTTGGAGGTAGGATATATTACTCTATGTTCCATGCACCTTGTTGCTGAGCTAGTTACTCTGTCTCTGTTCTGTTAAAAAAAAAAGTCAGAAAATGCTCAGTTTTTCCCTTCTGTATTGTGTGTGTTTTTTTCGTTGGTGTTTTTTAGTCTTACACTTCAGATATAATCTGTTGCCTTCCCTTCTGAAGCACAGATTTATTTGAAGTATTGTTGCACAAGTTGCAGTGGTTAGTACTCATGTCTGTCACTGTTACAGATGGGGCGTAGGTAAATCAATTAAACTACGCTGCACTTGTAAGTATGGCATCAGCCGAAATGCATGAAGCTCTCCAGCTTTGCATTGTCCTACTTTCTTTGTTCTGAATTCATACTAAACTTCCATTCCTCTACTAAACTGGACATTTTATTAAAAACAGCAGCAAGGGGATAAAAGACAAAGAGCTTACAGCTACTGTGATAATTAATGAAATACACCCTCTCGTGTGAAAGAGGTAAATAGTATTGAGTCATAGAAACATAGAAAATAGGTGCAGGAGGAGGCCATTCGGCCCTTCGAGCCTGCACCGCCATTCATTGTGATCATGGCTGATCGTCCCCTATCAATAACCCGTGCCTGCCTTCTCCCCATATCCCTTGACTCCACTAGCCCCATACAGCTCTATCTAACTCTCTCTTAAACCCATCCCGTGACTTGGCCTCCACTGCCCTCTGTGGTAGGGAATTCCATAAATTCACAACTCTGGGTGAAAATGTTTTTTCTCACCTCAGTCTTAAATGACCTCCCCTTTATTCTAAGACTGTGGCCCCTGGTTCTGGACTTGCCCAACACTGGGAACATTTTTCCTGCATCTAGCTTGTCCAGTCCATTAAAGAACAACAGATATAGAAAAACGTTAAGCATTATGTGGTTAATCAAACACAGGTAAGAGACTCATAACAGCACCCTGCAACCAGTTGGACCTCAAATGATTTTATGTGACAATAATTTTATATATTTTTTTGAGGTGGCATAGAAAATAGGAGCAGGTGGAGGCCTTTCGGTCCTTCGAGCCAGCACCAATATTCAATATGATCATGGCTGATCATCCAAAATCAGCACCCAATTCCTGCTTTCTCCCCATATCCCTTGAGTCCGTTAGCCCTAAGAGCTATATCTAACTCTCTCTTGAAAACATCCACTTTAGCACAAGCTTGAGGCAATGCTATTGAAAATGGGAAAATAAAAAAACATCATCCCTTAGGCTGCTTGTTTCAAAACAAATGTGTCGTTTATAATTCTGCCTTCTGCTTGCTTGTGTTTGTGTTTTTTTTATACTGACTGTTAAATGGGTTTGTTTTTCCTTATCTTCTCTTCCATACCAATCCCAACTATTCCGGCTCAAATTTAAAGCTCAAGATGTTTACAACAATTATCGACTATGAACAAAGTACCAGCTTATGTTTCCAGTGTTCACTCCAACATTGGACTCGTGCAGAATTGTGGGGCATCTGTTTTGCTCCATCTTGGCTCATCTAGGTTAAATTGAAACAAAAACCACCACCAAACAGCTACTACCAGCTTTTACCCATCTATTTAATCCAATCAGCAGTGGCTGGTCCAGATACAAGGATTTTTGTAACAAGGCTGCCATGTGCCTTCTAATCACTTTTATAAACTAATCAAGCTAACAATGTTTAGGAAACTAAATTGCTTTCAGATATTGTCTGCTTTATTTTATTCATCTGTTTTTACAATGAAAGGAAATTAAAATGCAACTCACTTGTTTGAGAGGATCCAAGTTGCTCTCATCAATTGCTCTCTGATCATCTTTACTGAGAAAGAATATCATTGGGACTTGGTTAACCTCTTACATTTTCAAATACTTTGAAGGAGTTGCAGCCTAGACTTGCACAGCTCCTTCTGAGCACATTCTCCTGTGATCTAACCCTAACAAATTGACAAGACCAATTAGTGTCATCTCTACCATCATTAACTCACAAATTTACACTGAACCATCTAACAATACACTTTTTTATAATATGAGGAAAACCTCGAAAAAAGAACCCATTTGTATGTTTTTGTGGCTTTCTTCCAATCTCCCTGGTGCTGGACTTTGTTGTGCAGTGTTAGTGTGACCATCTCTCCTTGTCTGTGTCAGTCCCATTACTCATCATTGGTATATTTTTTTAATTTACCTGCTAAGATGTACATCAAGCACCAAGAAGTTTATTGAATTTATAAATAATGTTCTAATATCTTACTCATATTTAATCTTCTGCCTCTCCCCCTGTGCTAACTATGGATACTGTTGGTGGTGGTCGTGGGTTAAGGTGGATACAATGATCCAACTAATCAAGACATCCCCGTAGTACAATTGCCTCCACGCTCCTACCAAACTTATGACCCTTACGATGAGCAAGATCCGTACGTGTACCATGGGCCCTACCCCTACCCAAACCCATACTCCCAGCCCTCCTACCCAGAGCCTCATCCTGTGGAACCGGATCATCCTTTCGATGGAGAGGAGGAGGAATCAGAAGAGGTTGAGGTCAGATCACCTGGAATTAGACGATTCGCAAGGAGCATTTCTAAATGGCGTCGCGCATCTACAAGCACAGCAAAGAAGAACCAATGAAGGAGTGTCGTCAGAGTGTAAAATCTCACATGCTTTATCCCTATCAAATGGGCAATAGAAATTGTGCATTCAGCTCAGAGATTAAAAACTGGGATCTCTAGAGATTTCTAAAAATAATGTAACAATTACACAGACGAGGTCAAGCAATAATGATTGGCTCTGGTGTTGCCAACATAAAGCATTTGTGCCATTAGATGAGAATTAAAAATTTCAAAAGATTGTTAAATATTTTAGCAATAAAGATGTTGACTGATTATTTCCAATTACTAATCTTATTGAAGATTAGTAGGGTGCTACTTTCAGTTATTTGTTACATTCCAAGGGCATAGAACTGTTGTTTACCATTCTATAGCATTTCTATTTGTGTTAAATTAATTGATTGCATCATTGAATTTTGTAGTAATGTTTGAAGAGCAAAAACAATTTGATAAAGACATTGAGAAAAATTAGTTCAATGGTTACGCACTTAAGCTGATTCATAAACCACTGGAGAGGTTTCATTTGTAGACCACGTGCGGCGGAGCTGTTAAACCTTGCTGCAGAATTGCAGGGGAGCACAGCAATAAAAGGGAAACTTTACAAAGACAAAATTGTGCCTTTGCTATCAAGGGAAGCTGTTTAAATGGAGTCCATATAGTTTTTCTTCCAAATGGTACCCATTCCCTATTCTACTCAATTAGTTCTTTGTAAAATCTAGCAGGTAATTTATTTGGATGAAACTGTCATTGTTCAAGTATCAAGTAAAATAAAAAAAATAAACCGTCTTTTAATAGTCTCTGCCCTTGTTTTGAACTGGAAACTTATACAGTTGCATGTTTCGTGCTATTAACTGACAAGGTACATTGGAAATCCTTAATGCTGTTAGACTGGTCTGTCTGCTCCAGGGTTGCCAGACCTGGGTATACAGCTGGAGTCCACATCACATGATCAACCACCAATACATTTCAGTACCTTTAATAAACAAAGGAAGGTGATTGATTGGATTCAATTTATTGTCATTGTCTCAATTACGAGACAACGGAATGGCATTTTCCTTACAGTCATATAAAAAAAGCACATAACACAGAAGTCCACGACACAAACATAAACATCCCCACAGCGGCACCAAAGTTCCCCACTGTGAGGGAAGGAACCAAAGTCCAGTCAACCTCCTCGCTGATCTTCCCAGATGTTCACCCATGGTCGGGGGCTCCCGAGCCCCCCCCGTAGTCGCCGCCACGGGTGACCTGATGCTCATGCTGGGAATGATGGAACCCCGACGTCGAACGGGAGAACATCCTCAGCGGCCCGGACCTCTAAATCGGCCACCTCCCACCGGAGTCCGCGGCTCCCGAAGTCCACAGGCCGAGCTGGGCGGAGATTCACGCTGGCGACACCCGACAAAGGGATAAGACATTTTTGATAAATGCACCCATAATTTTGCCTTTTGAGGAGCGAGATTAATTTTTAAATCCCTCTGTAGGAAGGAGGGAATCCTCAGATTACAGTGACCTGGAATTCTCAAACAAATTATACTTCCTCCTCTTGTTTTGGTAAAACATCCAATTTGTTTTGCATGCAGCCTTGAATTCTCTTTTGCCCAGCCCACACATAGTTCATTCTCCTTTCTACTTCTAAGAGGCTCAGAGACATTTTAATGACATGAACAGCAATGCAGAGAAAGAGGTGGTTAAGTGCGACAGCACATTCACTTTCACACCAGCTAGGGTGTGAGATCATGACTACAATACTATCACTGTGAGTAAGGCTGCTTGGTAAATAAGGATACATGACTATTCATGTATTGCTTCCAGACCCCATGCATATATAATGGTTCTCTTGCTATTCTGTAAACCATTAGAGTTATAAAGCCATACAGCATGAAAACAGGCCCAACTTGCCCGTGCCGACCTCAATGCCCCATTTACGCGATTCCACCAGCCCGCATATGTCCCATATCCCTCTAAACCATTCCCGTCCACGTACCTGTCCGAATGTCTTATAAAAGTTGTTATAGTAGCTGCCTCTACTACCTCATCTGGCAGTTTGTTCCATATATCCATCACCCTCTGTGTGAAAAAGTTGCCCTTTAGCGTTCCTGTTAAATGTTCCCCCTATGTTTCTTGATTCTCCTACTTTGGGTAAAAGACTGTGTACCTTCACCCTTTCTATTCCATTCATGATCTTATACACCTCTATACAATCACCCCTCAGCCTCATGAGCTCCAAGGAATAAAGTCCTATCCTGCCCAACCTCTCCCTATAGCTCAGGCCTTCAAGTCCGGGCAATATTCTCACATTTGTAGCCTGGAAATAAGGCCACAGTTTTACCATGTAAGTTCTCTTGTTGCTGATGAATCTATTGCCATGTTGCAAATAATGTTTGCAACTTGTAAAGATAGGAAATAAAAAAAAAACCCCAACCAAAAATACTTGATAAGGAAAACAAACAAAATTCAAACTGACTATTAAAATTATCCTCTTGTTTTTATTGCCTAAAATATGACCATACATCACCAAAAGAAAGTAGGAGCACGAGCCTGCCCTGCCCTGTTCTTCAGTATGATCAGGGCTCATCTTTGTTGGCCTCATTTATGCTGGTTCCCCATAACCTTTAATTCCTCATTCTTCCAGAATGTATTTATCTCCACTTAAAATACTTCTAATACTGCCACACACTCCAAGGCAGAGAACTCCAAAGATTCACCACAACTGTGAGAAGAAAAATAGAAACATAGAAAATAGGTGCAGGAGTAGGCCATTCGGCCCTTCGAGCAAGCACCGCCATTTGATATGATCATGGCTGATCATCCAACTCAGTATCCCATCCCTGCCTTCTCTCCATACCCCCTGATCCCTTTAGCCACAAGGGCCACATCTAACTCCCTCTTAAATATAGCCAATGAACTGGCCTCAACTACCTTCTGTGGCAGAGAATTCCAGAGATTCACCACTCTCTGTGTGAAAAATGATTTTCTCATCTCGGTCCAAAAATACTTCCCTCTTATCCTTAAACTGTGACCCCTAGTTCTGGACTTCCCCAACATCGGGAATAATCTTCCTTAAGAAATGTCTACGCACATCAATTTTATATGACCAGCTCCTTTTCTTGTAACTATTTCCCCTCGTTCAATACGCTCACAGTCATGAAAACATCTTGCCATCAACCCTGCCAACCCTACTCAAGATTAAATATTTCTTATACGAACACTCCTCATTCTGTTTAGCCTCTCTTGGCCAGGAATTTTTCTCAGTGATCACGTATTTAGGATGACCAAAGGTCAACCAGGGATTCTCAGGATCTTGCATTCTGATTTGGAACCATTCTCAGCACATGTGTACGCTCTCTTCCCATGGAACAAGATTTACGAGGATGATTACGAGCAGATTATGCGGTGAAGATTTACAAGCTTGTTGCCAAGACTCGAGGACCTGAGGTGAAGCAGGCTCGGACTCTTAACCTTGAAACACAGGAGAATGAGCAGTCATCTTATAAAGGTGTATAAAATCATGAGATAAATAGATCGAGTAAATGCACAGAATCCCTTGCCCAGAGTAGGGGAATCGAGAATCAGAGGACATAGATTTAAGGTGATGGAGGAAAGAGGGGTAGTTTTTTTTTCCACACAAAGTGTGGTGGCTGTATGGAATGATCTGCTGGAGGAGATAGCTGAGGTAGGTACTATTGCAACGTTTAGGAAACATTTAGACAGGGACATGGACAGGATAGGTTTAGAGGGATATGGGCCAAACGCAAGCAGGTGGGACTCGAGAAATGGGACGAGCCTTTTTGGGCAGATTGGGCTGAAGGGCAGGTTTCCACACTCCATGACTCTATAACAATTTAAGTCAGTGTTTTGTTTACTCAAGCTGTAACAGTTTTAGAAATTCGAAGTATTGTGATAAAAACATTAATTTCTCTGACCAAAATGGACAGTGAGATTTAGTTCTGACTGGAGTGAAGTAATTAGGATGCTGGGTTTTCATCTTATCAGTGCTTGGGAAAGAAATCCCACTTGGGACGGGATTACACCTCATACACGTCCCTTCTCATAAATGGTTGTGTTTCTATACCAACGCTTGCAATAGGTCACTAAATACATTTAATATAAAAATATGTGTTCTTAATAGATGAACAGTGAATGTACAGAGCTACTATGAAAGCAAATGATTTAAACAGGAAATTCAATACTGTACCAGAGAGTGATTAGCTCACAATTGGTGGGAATGTCCAAGGCAAGTAACATGGTGCACAATGGGAGGCAAATATGTACATGAGCGGTGGAGGACATACTAATAAGGTGAGTTGAAGCAGGTGATTTAGGATATTGGCCAGGACACTGGAGAGAATATCCCTGTTCTGGGATTTTTTAATACCTACCTGAGAGGGCAAACCAAGGTTCTGTTTCAAATGAGGCAGTACATCCGTTCCCCCAACGCAATATTGCACCACTCATGCATAGCCCCGAACTGCGCAGGCACGGTTCATTTATCCACACCCCCCCCCCCCCCCCCCAGCACTCCCTCCTCTTCACTCTCCCACTTCAATCCCTAGAGAGGGAGGGGTGAGAGAGGGAAAGGGGGTAGAGAGGGAGGGGTGGTAGCGAGGGTGGTGTGGTAGAGAGGGAGCAGGGGATGGGTAGAGAGGGGGAGAGGTAGAGAGGGAGGGGGGATAGAGAGGGAGGGGGTGTAAAGAGGGAGGGGGGCAGAGAGGGAGGGGGGTAGAGATGGAGGGGGGGATAGAGAGGGAGGGGGTGTAAAGAGGGAGGGGGGGAGCAGAGAGGGAGGGGGCAGAGAGGGAGGGGGAGCGGGTAGAGAGGGAGAGGTTGGGGAGTAGAGAGGGAGGGGAAGGGTGGTAGAGAGGGAGGGGGAGCGGGTAGAGAGGGAGGGGAAGGGTGGTAGAGAGGGAGAGGGGCAAGAGGTAGGGGGTAGAGAGAGGGAGGGGGATAGAGTTGGAGGGAGGGAGGGTGGAGAGGGAGAGGGTAGAGAGGGATGGGGATCTCCCTCCTCCACCCCCCCCCCATCTTCCTCTACCACCCCACTCCCCACCCCATCTCCCTCCTCCACCCCCCCCCCCCCCATCTTCCTCTACCACCCCACTCCCCACCCCATCTCCCTCCTCCTCCACCCCCCCCCATATTCCTCTACCACCCCCCCCCCATATTCCTCTACCACCCCACTCCCCACCCCATCTCCCTCCTCCTCATTTCCTTCATCCTCCTACCCTCACTCCCATTCCCTGCCCCAGGACCTACCCAGGTGGTAGAGCAGCACCAGGGCCTGGAACTCGGCCTGGTTCTCGTACTCGGCCCGGCCCTGACTTGGTTCCAGTGGCGATTATTTTTTCGGCCCCGGCCTCGGCTCTCACTCCAACTCGAGCACCAGATTCGGCTCCAGCTAGGGCCCACGGCACCACTCTTGCCACCAGGTGTCGGCCGTCGCAGGTCACGGCCGCATTCCAAGCTCCGGGCTCGGCTCTCACTCCAGCTCGAGCACCAGGCTCGGCTTCAGCCAAGGCCTGCGGCTCCACCCTCGCCACCAGGCGTCGGCAGCGGCCACCACACGAGTGCACTGGAGCGCCGACTTGCCTTGTGAGTGCATTGTGATGTCAATCGGGTGCGTTGGGGTTGCCCATCCCTCCCGGAGTGTCCCGTCCTGCCTTGCGAGTCGATTGTGACATCACTCGGGTTTTTGTTTAATTTAAACGATTAAAAAGTGCGGAAATATAGGTGGGAATGCGACGGGAAGATGTTTATCACCTGGACGGGAAAAATGTGAGTAGAATGTGTGTAAATGGGAGGCCTGTGGTCTAGCATTTGGAAGAAAATAGGAAAATAGAAATTGGCACACACACATACACGCAGACAGCCACAAACAAGACGACGAGTTTTAGTAATAGTATAGACACAAAAAGCTGGAGTAACTCAGCGGGACAAGCAGCATCTCTGGAAATAAGGAATAAGGGTCTTGACCCGAAACGTTACTCATTCCTTCTCTCCAGAGATGCTGCCTGTCCCGCTAAGTTACTCCAGCTTTTTGTGTCTATTCTTCATTAAACCTTGGATAATGACAAACTTTGGCTGAAATTGGTTGTGGTATTGTTCTTTAGTCTAGGCAAACTTAGTTTTAGTTTTGGAGATACAGCATGAAAACAGGCCCTTCGGCCCACCGACCATCAATCACCCATACAGTGGTGCTATCCTACACACTGGAGATAATTTACAGAAGCCAATTAACCTACAAACCTGCATGTCTTTGTAATGGTGAGAGAAAACTGGAGCATCCAGAGGAAACCCACAGTCACAGGGAGAATGTAGAAACTCCTTACAGACAGCAACCATAGTCAGAATTGAACCGGGGTATCTGGCACTGCAAGGCAGCAATTCTACCGCTGTGTCACTAAATGATAGAGATGAAACTTTCAAGACTGGCCAGCATAAACATTTTTAATGTACGTCACAAAAGGTTTATATTTCAGTATTTTTTTACTGCTTATAGTTCAGGTCCCTGTGTACAGTGGGTGGGCTGGGTAAATTATAATACAGTGATGTCCATTGGATCTAATCTTAAAATAAATGCCATTAGCAGCAGCTTTCAAATAAAATAACTTGCTGCTAACCTCAACTCTGAAAGGGACCAGTCTGGGCCAGTTAAAATATGCTGAATGGCATTCACAAATGTTGTAAACACATGGTGGGTTTCAGAGGCCAATAGTTATTATATGCGAATGGCATTTGATAAATCTACGTTCTGCAAGGTGTTTGAGAAGTTTACAGCGAAAACACTGAAAGCTTATCCATGATTGACAATCATATGATATCCATAGGGAAAGGCTGCACACACTCAGTGTTTTCACAAAGCGCTCGTTTGCTGCCATCATAACCAGAGGCAAGAATATTCAAACAGCCCTGTACGATTTTGTTCTGTCTAAATAAGACAAACTGACTCTTTGATCTTCGCCCCGGCATCAGCTCATCGACCCACATGCTTCAGAATCTCAGCAAAGGCAAGCATGAGAACTGGTCCTTCCCTGAAGTTCTCACCTATGTTTGGGACGACAGCACACACCTCTAATGCACTCAATGATACAAAGAACGGAATGACCCTCCTCTCAGCGTTAGAGTAGGAAACTTCATACAAATGATTGCTTAGAAACATAGAAAAAGGTGCAGGAGTAGGCCATTCGGCCCTTCGAGCCTGCACCGCCATTCAATATGATCATGGCTGATCATCCAACTCAGTATCCCATCCCTGCCTTCTCTCCATACCCCCTGATCCCTTTAGCCACAAGGGCCACATCTAACTCCCTCTTAAATGTAGCCAATGAAGTGGCCTCAACTACCTTCTGTGGCAGAGAATTCCACAGATTCAACAATCTCTGTGTAAAAAATGATTTTCTCATCTCGGTCCTAAAAGACTTCCCTCTTATCCTTAAACTGTGACCCCTAGTTCTGGACTTCCCCAACATCGGGAATAATCTTCCTGCATCTAGCCTGTCCAACCCCTTAAGAATTTTGTAAGTTTCTATAAGATCCCCCCTCAATCTTCTAAATTCTAGCGTGTACAAGCCGAGTCTATCTAGTCTTTCTTCATATGAAAGTTCTGCCATCCCAGGAATCAGTCTGGTGAACCTTCTCTGTACTCCCTCTATGGTAAGAATGTCTTTCCTCAGATAGGCTAGCTTATAAATCTAGCACATAGTGAACTGAACTTTCCAACTATTAATTTGCAGTGACAAATACAATGTATTCCTTCCCTCACATGAGACACTAAGAGAAAATGCAACTACTATTTGTATATTACAAAGCCTGCATTGAAAACATTGACCCTGAGTTGTGTTGGTGTGAGCAAGGAATCAAGATCAACTTTATGAATAAAACAGTTAAAACGAGATAATAAACTGGAATAATAAGTGTTCAGATCAGACTTGGCAGAGAACAAAGCCACCATTCATTAAGGAGCAATGTGGATTGAAAAGAGTCACAAACAATAAAGATGCTGACAAAATGTTTCAAGCCCACAACATTCTATGGTCTTGAAACTTATGAATGAAACTTGGCAAGTAGTAATAGTACCAGTTAAGTATTAAGCCTGCACATGGCACCAGTCACTGGGGGAATCCATAACATATTTCGGCAATTGGAGTGCAAAGAACCCTGCACTAAAAACAACCATGACTTGACAGTGGCGTCAATATAGCGACTCTATACTGCCTCAGTATACTACGACTATACATTTGTACTGTACCCAAGATCCTCATCTAAGATGTATCTAAGTGCTTATGTATAGTGATACGTACTGAACTGTATACAAAAATGAGTTGCACTGTACCTCGGCCCATGTGACAATAAAATACCGTTGAACCATTCAACCAATTCTGGAATTTAGCCTTTTATGAAACACAGTTTGGAATCTGATGGAAACAAATTGAAACATTAAAATAAGCTGTATGTGCATTTAAATTGATTCAGAGGAATTTTCATTCGCCTATTCTGAATAGGAGGGCAAAAGATTATTGCTGCTTATTGGCAATATCTGATGCACAATTCATAAATCATAGCAATAGGTGTTAAATAGATTTTTGAAAGTTAGCAGTGAAACAAATCTTTGAGGCAAATTGGTATTGCACAAAAAAAAACTTTTACATCCTTCGCTCGGCTGATCGGCAGGAAATAGTGAATTTTAGTTAGTTACAAACTATTCTCGCTATAAAGAGGCTTGAAAATGTCAGGCATGAAGTCTATGAGTTTTTAACGTACCAAGGCATAATTACTGCTTAACAACCTATCTAGAATATTTTTACCTTAAATAGTTATTCCCTCAAATAGCCGTTTAAATATCTGATGCATTTTAATTTTAGTTTATTCTTAAAAGAACAAATATCTCAATCTTGTTCATATTCCAATCTGAATCCTTTTCTGTACAAGACAGTTAAATTGTTTGTTATAATCGTCGTTCTCTTTTTCCTAGTTGTTTGAGATGACTATTGTTGTTTCAGATGACGATAGCTGCCCAGCCTTTTCTATTACTATTACAAATTTCCATTACTATTCCTGGGCACATACTTAAAATGTCCTCAATACTTATAATTTCCAAAAGACAATCTATGTTCAACACTTGTTGTACTATGCTCTACTGTATATTTCCATATCAATATAACTCAACACTTGTGCAATTAGCTTCTTGATTTGATCATCACCTTCAAATTACTGGTGGATATAGTTGCAAAGGCTGTTAAAGACAACTTCATTTCCAGAACAACCTCAGGAAATATCAAAACGGGTTTCAATCAATGAATTGATTTTAGAAATATAGGAACATAGGATAGTACAGCACAGGAATGGGCCCATCATCCAAATGTTTGTGCCGAATGTGATACCTAGCTAAAGTGATCTCATATGTCTGTACATGATCCACATCCCTCTATTCTCTGCACTTCCACGTGCGTAATGAAAAGCCTCTTAAATGCCACTATTGTATCTGCCTCCACCACCACCCTTGGCAATGCGTTCCCGGTACCCACCATTCTGTGTAAAAACTTGCCCTGTACATCTCTATTAAACTGTCTCATCCTGAACACAACCAAGACTAAAGAGATGGTGGTTAACTTTGGCAGGTCCAAGCTCCCCCTTCAGCCGGCCAACACTGCAGGGGCTGACAATGAGGTGGTGTAGACATATAAATATCTTGGAGTGCCATTAGGACTGTAAACTCCTATCTCACCAGGGACTAACTTTTACTGTACCACTCTACTGCTTTTTTTTAAATTGCTGTTTTTTCCCTTTACAATATTTAATATGTAAAAGAATATGTGATTCTGTTCCATTCTGTTTGTAGTTTTTTTGGTTGTTTGTTTGTTTGTCTTTTTGCACAAAGTTCGCGAGCATTGCCACTTTTCATTTCACTGCACATCTCGTATGTGTATGTGACGAATAAACTTGACTTGACTTGAGTGCACAAAAATGCTGGAGAAACTCAGCGGGTGCAGCAGCATCTATGGAGCGAAGGAAATGGGCAAAGTTTCGGGCTGAAACCCTTCTTCAGACTGATCTTGACTTGAGTGCACCTTGATAACAAGCTGGACTGGTCTGCCAACTCTGACGCCCTCTACAAAAAAGGCCAGAGCAGACTCTTTTTCCTCAGAAGGCTCAAATCCTTCAATGTGCGTAATGATATGCTGTACATGTTTTACAATACTGTGGTTGCAAGTGTCATTTTTTACGCTGTTGTCTGCTGGGGCAACAGCATCAGTGCGAAAAACAGCAAGAAGTTGGACAAACTGGTAAAACGGGCTAGCTCAGTGCTGGAGGGGAGAGTGGACACTGGGATGGATGTGCTTGAGAGGCGTATGAGGCGCAAGGTGCAGGTCATCCTAGAAAACCCCGGGCATCCCCTCCATGTAATTCTGGAGAGTCAAAAGAGCACTCGGAACAACAACTGGCTCCTCTCCCTGCACTGTAGAACGGAGCGGTTCAGGAGATCCTTCACCCCTGCAGTCATTAGATTTTATAATACACACCGCTAGGCTGTAGGGGGATGCTTTTGCATTTTTAATTGTTAATTATTGGTCTTTTTAAGTATTTATTGCTCTCAGGTATTGACCACATTGTTTTTTTATGTATTTTCTGTCTGCTTTCGTTCTGAATGCGTGGGTTTGTTGGTTGGGGGCTTCTGGACATCTGAATTTCCCTGAGGGGATCAATAAAGTATTTATTATTATTACTTTCCCCCTTACCCTATAAGGTCTAATCTTAGACATTTCCACCCTGGGGTAAAAAGTGCTGACTGTATACCCTATCTATGCCTCTCATAAATCTATGCACTTCTATCGTCTCCTTTCAACCTCCAATGTTCCAGAGAAAACTATCCAAGTCCATCCAAACTCTCCCTATTAATCCAGGCAGCATTCTGGTAAACCTCCTCTGCACCATCTTCAAAGCCTTCAGATCTTTGGAGTGGAGACACTTTTAAGAAGCCAGACAACTTTTAATGTCAGAGATACACAGCTGTGAAGTTGGGCGGGCATTTAACATTACCGGTCGGTTATCCTTGGTTCTGAAAACTCCTGCTTACGTTTTTTACCCCCAATGAGCCGATGAAAATGCACGGTCAGCAAAGGTGATTAACTAAAACCACCTACGACTACCCATAACGACATGGCGACTCCACTACAAATGCACCTACGACTACAGGATTATCGATTTTATCCATGGCGTCCAATTTTTGGCCGCAGAAAAATTTTCAACATGTTGAAAAATTTGTGGCGACCATACTGAGGCCGCGACTAGTTCCCAGAATGCGGGAACTCCTCACGACCATGAAGGAGACTCACCTGAGACCACCAGCGAACATGTTGCAATTATGAGGCGAGCGCAGAGTCTCCTGCACTCGCCTAAAAAGTCGTCTAAGTGGGGCAGGCCCTATACAGCTATGTGGAAAAGTGACTGGATAATCCACACCGTAGCATTCACTATGAGGTTGATTTCACTCAGGACATCAGGGAGAACATTTGTTCACAAGTCAAAATAAAGTATTGGGATCTATTGATCTGAAGGGGCACACATAGCCTTGTGAGTAGCATGTTCTACAACGAGGCAACACTTTGATGCAGCACTTCTTGCGCACCACAGAGTGTCAGCTAGGTTGTTGTACTTAACCCTCAGGAATGAGACTCAAGCACACAAACTTCTGATAGTGTATTCCTACAGAGGCAGGGCTTACACAAATAATAAAGGATCTCAATTAAAGGGCAATTCCCTCATGGCATATAAGTTGCCCTGCTCGAGCAAGATTGGATCGGCCCAATGAAGCAACACTGCAATGTTAAGGGCCTGTCCCATTTGGGCGTCATTTACGTGACATCATTTACGTGTCACGATGTGCGCATCGTGACGCCCGCATGGTCGCATTATGCGCGCATGGTGCGTGGTGACGTAGGCCGGGTCGCTCGCGGAGCCCCAGGATTTTGGGATGTACAAAATCTTCACACGCCATCTGCAAATGACGCTCAAGTGGGACTGGCCCTTTAGATTAAACAACCCTCTGTTATTTCTGGTCAATGCTGTTTAGTAAATTGGCTGAGACTGGCATCAACCTTGCGTGGTGCTGAGAGAATCTCGTGCCAGAGTTAGTCACAAGTCTGACAATTTCTATCTTCTGCTAGGCAATGTCTAGACCTTCAAACGTGGCTGTGGCTGCACAAATCCATAAGTTACAGTGCATACCACTTCTGAGAAGTCACACTTCTCTCTCCTCCTGCTCTCTCATTGACTTCTATCATCTGCTTCCCTGTGGCTGGGAAGTAGACATTTAACCGCACGATTAGTCACCAACTGTTTAACCAGGAATTCTGGAATTTGGAGCTCTCCAAGTTGCCTGTTAATGGGAGAGTCAAGTATCTTCAATCCTGTCTGTTCTTCAAACTAGCATCAGGATCTAATTTGAATTGTTTAAAAAATATATAGCTTTCTTTGACTGGGTTTGATTGCAATGTTGAAATAAAATGCACAGAGGATCGTATGGCTCGGTGGGCATTGTCCTTTGTGATTGAAGTTGTTTTCAATCCACTGGCTGAGATGTTCCCATAAGAAAATATGTTGCAACGCTGTCTAGGTGCGGATTTCACAATCCATCACAACTTGGCAGTCGAAGGACAATGATGAATATGAGGGGCAGTGAGAATGACTGATATGCTCGTATAAAAGTATACATTTCTGAGGCACATTAGGCTTGAAGGCTGGTGAACACTGAACCTTGGGAGAGTATCTTAAGAGAGTTGCAATAAAACCATCATTGGTTGGAGAATGAAGAAAAGCCTTGTGTGTGGTTGGTCACCCAGACAAACGTAGAAGCCTGTGTCAGAGATCCTCAGCAAAAGAATGAGGAGAACCTGCCAGTTCAGTGTCGATACAAAAGGTGCCAGCCACCTAACCAAACGTTAACTTGTTAGTCTTATGAGCGAGAAATAGCAATGAAGGTGGGATTAAGACATATTGTGGAAGATGAATGAAGCTTTACTACATATATGGACATGTAAAATCATCTACGACTAAATGTAGTGTCCACTCTCTTCGTCTTACCTCTCCTGCTATTGATTCAGAAGGAATCTGTCACCCTGTTGAGATGCTGCCTGTCCCGCTGAGTTACTCCAGCATTTTGTGTCTATCTTCGATTTAAACCAGCTACTGCAGTTCTTTCTTACACACCCTTTCATTCAACTCTGCTTACCCACTTTGCAAGGTTTTTTCCACTTTTTGTTATTTGACAACATCTATTCTTTTCAGTCTTGAACCATATATTTATTAAGTGTTTGCTGAGATTTAAGACTCACACCAGAGGAAATTAGGGGAAAGAAGCCACTTTTAATTCTGAGAACCAGAGCCGTGAAAAATAAATAGACTTTTGGATTATCTTCATCGTCTTTTGGGAATGCATTTACTTCATTCGGTAGTCATCGGATCTGGAAAGAAGGAGAAGTACAAATCAGAAAGTGACATTTTATCCAACACCAAAAAGACATCTGTTTCACATTAATGGAGTCATGACAACAGTTTTCAAAAAATCCAAATTGACAGTAATTATAGCACTATATCCTCCATATCAGCGATGTTTATTTTTGTAGGGTTTAAAAAGCATATCTTGAACTAACACACTCATTTTGAGTGCTCTGACACCCGGAGATAGTTTAGCCCAGGGTCACGTTCAGTTTTCTTGTATGGATACAGTCCAACTTTCCTAGCACATTTGGAGTGCTACTTTGAATCTTGGACAGGCACATTTCTGTGTATTATGTTTTATTTTGGAGGGGATTTCGGTCCAAGTTCTGGATTTTAAAAGCAGATACAGTCTCAGTCTTTCAAATGCTCTCTGACCATGAGCCATGAAAAGAAAAGAAAATGAGGCCAAGGCCACTGTTTAATCCTTTAAAACCTAGGATAGTCAGCAGACTCCCAACATGGGAGCCTCTACCAGCTTCATTTCACAGAGTCAGAATACATTTCCAGATGGAGTGGACACTTCCAGAATGGCTGATGTCCCTGAAGATCAGATTTTTTTTAAAGAAAGTAAAATAATGCACTGGAAGATTAACCAACAAGCCACAGAGGGTAGTCGAGGCCAGTTCATTGGCTATATTTAAGAGGGAGTTAGATGTGGCCCTGGTGGCTAAGGGGATCAGAGGGTATGGAGAGAAGGCAGGTACGGGATACTGAGTTGGATGATCAGCCATGATCATATTGAATGGCGGTGCAGGCTCGAAGGGCCGAATGGCCTACTCCTGCACCTAATTTCTATGTTTCTATGTTCCTGGCAAAAGTATGGGCACCATCAAACAAACCTGGGAATCGGAGGTGACCCTTGTCTGTCATGTAAAAAGCTGCCACTTTATTAAGTACCCTGACCTTGTCTGGCTTGATGAAGGATGGAAATCCTATCCAAATACTTATGAACCATGATGGGAAGGGGAATGATCAGGTGCCCAAAGCTTCATAAATCATTAAGAATGTCAACATAAGGCACTGCAGGTGAATGAAAGGCATCCCACATCTAATATTCAACCCTTGTTATTCCAAGTAACCATTGACCACACGATCACATCATTAATATGTAATGATGTGTGTGCATTGCATATTAATAATGCACATTATATTAATATAATATTAATGAAGTGCATTACATATTAATATGTAATGATTGTCAAATTCACTGGCTGTTCGGGTGAACCTTGCCATTTGTTTGTAATGCACGATTTGAACGACAGACACTTATCAATGTGTTGCAAAGCTCAGCTAAAGAAAAAGGAAAATGGTGCATTTAGATAGTGTACTGGCAATTAGCATAACTATTCAGATTGTGACATCTATTGATAAATTATAGCAGTGCGCTAATGCTTCACATACTTCACACAAAGGAAGTAACAAAAACCTGTATTTTATAGTAATGATAGCAAAACTATCAGCTCCAGGAACTTCTACATTCTTGCACATCTGAAGTTCAAATCAGAAATACCAAGCATGTGTCTATTGATTCAGTCCCCTTCAATAATGTGCACCACTTGCAATTTTCCTCAACACAACCACAGTAAGTAACTGGAATTCTAAGCAAGACTGATGCAATGTATTCTGACAAATCTTATGTTTTGCTGCTTGATTTCCAGTTGAGTTTTTGTTTTATAAAAGCAAATCACATTTAGCAAGCCATATAGCCCTAAAAATAGGATCCAGTAAGTTGCTCTGATATAGATATTTTAAATCAGTCTGAAGAAAGGTCTCAACACAAAACGTCATCCATTCCTCTCCAGAGATGCTGCCTGTCCTGCTGAGTCTATCTTATTTTAAATCGGAAATGATTTAAAATGTATAATTTTAAAAGCTCTTTAGGATACATCAATATCTATCTTAATTGCACTTGAAGGTTCAAATATTCACATAGCATATGTATAATGTTGACAAAGTTAAATCAAAATTGTGATTTTTCGTTCCTGGTTTGCTGCCCGTGAGAACCCTTTAACATGACTGACTCATCAACTACCTTGATGTTGGCAGCTTGATTCCATCCTGAGGGAGAAATTCTCACCACGTATCACTGGTGCAAAGCTTTTGTTTGAGGTCATTGGTGAGCTTTCTGGCTTCACCATTGGCTTCAGGTTTTGGATTTATATTTACTTTGTTAACAATTAGACACAGAAACGATCCAGAACTTGCAAGGCTTTGAAACTAATTGCACATTTTACTCTTATTTTAGCTGCTAAACCTTTAACTTTTCTTCTGCCTCTAAGGCGGTGACCTTTATTTCTGGTGGCATGTAATTCTAACTATACAAGAGATGGACCAGATCAGTCAGTTCATTGCCTTAAATATCAACACACATGTGCAAAATGTCCTTATTTGTAAAATCTCAGATGTTGTTAACCTTTTATAGGTCTCGCCACCTGCAAGCTTACTTGCAGGGAATTAGTGCTTTAGAATAATTAAAAAATGGAAAAATTATGGAATCAAAAATATAGGACATCTTTATGGGAAAGGTACTTTTCTTTCATTTCAAGAGTTACAACAGAATTATGGACTGCACTCAAATAATTTCTTCAGATATCTACAAATTAGAGATTATGTTAAATCTAATACACAAGTCTACAGGACTAGGGAATCAGAAATTCTTGATGAATGTCTGAACAAGCATCCTAATACCCGCAACCTCCTGAAACCATATCTTGTGCAGTAATCTTCTATGGCAAGCATCCTAATACTGAAAAACTAATAGCTTATATTTATAACACCCTACTAAACAACGAGGTACCACCGACCGAACCATATAGATACAAATGGGAAAATGAAATAGGTCACCCTATCACGAAAGATATGTGGGACGAAAGTTTACAACAAATACATCAATGTTCATTAAATGCCAGACATACTTTAATACAATTCAAGGTCTTACATAGACTACACTACTCTAAAATAAAACTAAATAGAATCTTCCCACAAATCTCTCCTATTTGTGATAAATGTCTACATCTAGAGGCTAATTTAACACATACGTTTGCAAACTGTATAAAACTTAAACATTTCTGGACTGATATTTTTGAAATAACTTCAGAAGTTATTAATACAAAACTGGACCCAGACACAAAATTAATAATACTTGGAATATCAGAACAAAGCTTAACACTCACAACAAACCAAAGAAATTTCCTCAACTATAGTATAATAACCGGAAAAAAATTAATATTAAAATTTTGGAAAGGCCCTACAACCCCCACAATTAAAATGTAGATTACGGAAATGTCGGAGACCCTATACTTAGAAAGAATTAGACTTGTCTTAATGGACAAACAAGATCTTTTCCATAAAATTTGGGCTCCATTCATTAACTATCTGAAGGGATAGATTGGCACAGCACGAGGACCCAACTGAAACTTGAACTCAGGAACAGATGAAAAGCTATACTTTATAACCTACGAACCTATCTCCATTGACGTATTACAGGTAACCCATTCCACCTCCCTTGTTTTTCTGTTGTGTTTTTTTTTCTTTCTTTTTTATTTGTAACTTTCTACCCTCTCTTTTTCCCTCTTTCTATAAAAAATAAAAACACTAGAAGCAGAAGTAATTGATAATGGAAAATTTTAATAATGTATGACTGATGTATATGAAAAGTTTTTTTACTATAATATGTAACTACATTTTATAATATGTCTACTTCTAATAAATAAATTAAAAAAAAAAAAAAAAGAATAATTAAAAAATTCTCATCAACAGCTGATGCCCTTTCATTGAACTCCTACCCAAACATTATGATGCATCTTCCACCTGTTCCAGCCTTTTCAATAAATTGTCCCACACCTTTCTGAGACTTTTATAGTCCTCTGCAGTCTGCCAAAGCACTTTCTATTTAGTAGACAACCAGTTTCAGACTGGACTTTTTATAGTCGTACAGATACAATAAAAACAGACAAGCATTTATAGGGAACCCTTTCTCGTCTTTTCAAGATGTCCTACTGCAATACAAACAGTGAAGCATTTTTCAAGCTCTTATAATGCAGTAAACCCTTCACAACACAGCAAGTTCTCACAAAAAGCAACGCAGTATTGATTAAGTATTAATCAGCACAATCATGAGACTCCCAGCTTTTCTTGGATATAGGGGGCAGGTGAACAAACAAATGAGAAGCGGAGCTTCAAGCCTGCCCTACCATTTAATTAGATGATGGCCAATCTGATGGAACGTCAACTCTGCATTCCTATCACCCTTTTGCTTATCAAAAATCTCTCTACCTCTACCTAATCTTCTATAACAGGATCTCTTAGGATCTTATGTTTCAATCAAGGTACCTTACTGCTCTAAACCTGCCCGAACTTACATAGGACTTCAAATATGGTCTCACCAATGCCCTAAATAAGTAAACCATAACATTCCTAGTTATATATTCAATTTCCCTAGCAAAAAAAAGAAATTTTGCTTGTTTTCTTAATTACTTGCTGAACAATCATGCACTGGTACACACAGACTTATCTACATCTCTTATGGCCAACATCCTCTTCACCACTTATTCCCACCTCTGTGTCAATAGAAAATGTAACAACTGTAGTCATTTATGTAGTTGAGAACCCTGTTAACATCTTATTAAAGAGAAAAGGACTCATTCATGCAAATGTTGTTTCCTGGTGGTGAACCAATTTTCTGTCCATCCCAGCAAATTACTGTTGATATCATGAGGATTATCTTCCACAGAAACCTTTAACGCAGTATCCAGAATCCTGCAATGGGAGGACTAGAAGTAGGGAGAGTGGTGTTGATCTCTGAGGGATGATTAAACATTTAGGGTTGATACCCTGTGAGAAGAGGAAGAAATGCTTAGAAGAATAAGAGATCTCATTGAAACATTCAAAGTTCTCGTGGGACTTGACAGGGATGATGTTTTTTCTGGATGTTTGTCTAGAACCAGGGGACTCATTCTCAAAATAATGGGTTGGTCATTCTGGATAGAGATGAGAAGAAATTATTTCATCCATCCCACTGTGAATGTTTTGAATTCCCCACCCAAGAGGGCTGTGGAGACACCACACAGATCAATAAAGATCACAGAAAAGGGAATTCAAAAATACTTTCCTAAAATCTGATTTGTTCAGTATATTTACCAGCAGTCAGAATACGTAGCACAAACTGACACTGAAAATTAATACGTCATGATTAATCAATTTACTGCAGTTCTTTGAGGCTGTAATCTGCAGGGTAGGTTAATATGTCTGCAAGTCTGTGAATATGATGCATTTGTCATTCCGAAAATTGCCATGGAAGATTACTGCACAAGATATGGTTTCAGCAGGTTGCGGGTAATAATATTAGGCTGGTTAGTGAACTGGTTCACAGATGGAAAACGAATAGTCGGAAAAAATAAGTCACTTTATAATTTGGTGCCTTTAATTTGGTGCGCATGGTGGCCACAAGAACATAATAAAAGCAGAAGTAGTCCACTTGACTCCTTGTTCGACCCACTATTCAATATGATCGTGGCTGAAGTACACTGGCCTCAACTTTTCTTCTGTGCCAGTTCCCCATAACCCTCAGTTCCTTGAGATTTCTTGGCTTGGTCACTTACAATCTATATCAATGAAGGTATAATTGTAAAGTATCTGATTTTTCCTGATTATACAAATGAAGGTAAGATGGTATAAAGGGATTAAGGCAGAATAATTTGAGGCAAAATATGAGGTTATCCACTTTGGTAGAAATAGAAAGTGGATTCATAGAGATCTAGACTTCCTTATACAAGAAACATTGAAGTGTAGCAGAAGACGACAAGGTGCTGGAGTAACTCAGCGGCTTATGATGCATCTCTGGAGAACATGGAAAAGTGATGTTTCAAGTCGGGACCCTTCTTCAGACTTCTTGAAATGTAGCATATACATAAAGCTAGTAGTGTAGCGAGTCCAAACTCGCTAAACCCAGCGAGGTAATTACAGTGTACAGGAGCCGCCCTCGACCATGCTTGCACACCTTTCAGTAGAAGGTGAGCGTGTTCTATCCCTTTTCGCCTGTGGGTTTACGAGTTTTGGCGGCTGCGTTTCGTCGGCCTGCTCGTTTTCCTTCCTCCGGTTCTGGGGGGGGGGGGGTCCTGTGGCATCACCTGATGGTCAGACCACTTACTGTCGAACCCTCGTCAGTGGTTACGAGGACTGTCATGGCACGTCATGGGTTACAGGGAGAACGTACAAACTCTAAACAGACAGCACCCAGGTCTCCGGTGCTGTGAGGCAGCAGCTCGACCAGCTGCACCACTGTGCCGCCCAAATGGGTGATTATAAATTACTCCTTAGAATAGAAAACTACAAAAATGAATCCAAGGGTGTGGACTGCCGAGTGTGTGAGGAAAAAGTTGTAGGGTTACAGGGAAATACGAAATAGAATGTAAATGGGGAAATTTCTCTGCATGGAAACATAGAAACATAGAAATTAGGTGCAGGAGTAGGCCATTCGGCCCTTCGAGTCTGCACCGCCATTCAATATGATCATGGCTGATCATCCAACTCAGTATCCCGTACCTGCCTTCTCTCCATACCCCCTGATCCCCTTAGCCACAGGAGCCAGCATGGACTCATTGACTAAATGGCCTCATTCCATGCCCTAATAAGGACCTTGAAAAAATGATCAGATACAAAGATAGATTATTTATTTCAATCTGAATTTTGCATGTGAATTTTCAACTGGGAAAATTATGGAATTTATCCATACAGAAGGCAGACCAGAAAGGAACAGATTTTTACATTCAAAGAACCTGTTGCTGTGCTGTACTGATCTCTGTAACATTGAAAATGCAGTCATCAATTTATGCACAGCAGGTTTTGCAATTAAATCATTATCCCTAATTACCACTGGCTTTCTGGACCACTTTGAAAGATGGTTAGGAGTTAAGCACATAGCTGCGTAACCGGAGTCCAGATTGAATAAGAAAGACTGATTTCCATTCTTGAAGGATGTTAATGAACCACATGGGTTTTTATGACAATCTATGAGTTTCATGATTAGTTACTGGGATTAGATTTTCATTCCAGATTTTTTTTAAACCGAATTTGAATTCCCCAGCTATTATAGTGGGATCTGAATTTGCACCTGAGATCATCAATCCAATCATTTTGTTGAAGTTCCCTTATGAGGAATGCCACAAAATTAGGGAGAAAGAAAATACGATGAAAGAGATAACATGGGGGACTATACAGGAGCCAGTCTGGCCTTTCCAAGGCTGAACACCTTGTTGGCAGATGAATCAACTGGAAAAATACAGAACTGTAAGAGGAAGCCAAATTGGCTTCATGAGAGGGGTCACAATGTCAATAAAATCACTTTGGAGCTCATAGAAACATAGAAAATAGGTGCAGGAGTAGGCCATTCGGCCCTTCGAGCCTGCACCGCCATTCAATATGATCATGGCTGATCATCCATCTCAGTATCCTGTACCTGCCTTCTCTCCGTACCCTCTGATCTCTTTAGCCACAAGGGCCACATCTAACTCCCTCTTAAATATAGCCAATGAACTAGCCTCAACTACCTTCTGTGGCAGAGAATTCCAGAGATTCGTGTGACAAATGTTTTCCTCATCTCGGTCCTAAAAGATTTCTCCCTTATCCTTAAACTGTGACCCCTTGTTCTGGACTTCCCCAACATTGGGAACAATCTTCCTGCATCTAGCCTGTCCAACCCCTTAAGAATTTTGTAAGTTTCTATAAGATCCCCCTCAATCTTCTAAATTCTAGCGAGTACAAGCCGAGTCTATCCAGTCTTTCTTCATATGAAAGTCCTGACATCCCAGGAATCAGTCTGGTGAACCTTCTCTGTACTCCCTCTATGGCAAGAATGTCTTTCCTCAGATTAGGAGACCAAGACTGTACACAATTTAAGGCTCTTTAAGGATATAATGATGATACGGACAGATCAGCACATGATATTTATTTTGATTATTCTGCTAGACTTCAAATGAAATTCAGAGATAGATTGTCAAGATGGTGGACAGTGACCGAAACAGTGTCTGAAGGGAATGAAACCTAGAGAGAACAGATAAAAATAAACCATGGTAGATGAACGTGGGGGCAGAGGAGGGTGGTGTTTCTGAAGACAATGCTGGGGCGAAATGTTGAAAATCAGAATTTTCCACATTTGCAGGCACCACTGAACTGGAAAGAGCTACAAAAACAGGAAACAAACTTATCAAATGCAGAAAGAACTGGACAGACTCTGAATCTGGGCTGTTGAGTGGGAAATATATAATCTAGACAAATGCAAAGCTTTGGGACTGGGAAATTATAATAAATAGTGGTAATATAAATGAAATATTACACTGCATGTCAGAACAGAGTGATTTGGGAGTACAGATACATAAATTTCAAAGGTTATTAGCAGTGTGAGACAGAAGTATAAAAAACTGTGGGATGTACAGCCAGAATACAGTACACATCTCAGAAGGTTATTTTGAGCCTATACAGATCACAAGTGTGGCTCCACCTGGAGCGTGGTGTTCAGTGTGTTGGAAAGAACTGCAGATGCTGGTTTAGACAATAACGAAGATAGACACAAAATGTTGGAGTAACTCAACGGGACAGGCAGAATATACTCTGGATAGAAGGAATGGGTGACGTTTCAGGTCGTGACCCTTCTTCCAGAAGAGCGGTGCCCAGTGTTATTCACAACCTTGGAAGAAATCATTGGTAGGCTACAGAAAATGAGAATAGTCATACTGGAGAAAGAATGATCAGTTATTATTACGCTTGATGCTGAGACTACCTACTGAGCAGCTTAACATTTTGCTTCATGGCCAATTAGCATACACATGTGGTGCTTCCTTAAAATAACCAAGAGAGGCCATTTTATGAGCCAAACTGCAGGAACCATACAGCAAGTTCTGAACATTGAACACTCACAGTGCACCTTTAATCCCCTGAATTTGCTGTCTAGTTTGCACATTAATAATATGGTTGAGAATTTAATTTCCTTTTACTTTTCCAGCACAATTGGGCCCATTGTTTTGTAAGGTTTCTGATTTATGATATACGGCTGCCTTACCTATGAGCCATTTATTTCCATGCTGCCACCAGTCATGAAGAAAACGACACCTTCACATTAAGTATCAGCTAATTGCTTACATTGTACTAATGATGGGAAAGATAATTATAATAAACAGCTAAATGAAATTCCTTTTCATCAACATCTGTGAGGCCAACCTCTTTGATTCACTTAGTTAATGGCTGATTAATACCCAAGCCAAATTGAAGCCTAAAATAGCTGTTAAATAGCAGAAGCTAAACACAAAAAGCTGCAGTAACTCAGCAGGACAGGCAGTATCGCTGGAGAGAAGGAATGGGTGACGTTTCGGGTCAAGACCCTTCTTCACAATAACAGACTGAATTTTTTTAAAATCCAATAACACAAAAAAGGCTTGGTGAGAATGAACTTGGATCGTGCACCACAACAACTTTCATCACAATCAGGCTCAGAAACGCAAAAAAAGTGTTAAACACTACCAGAGGCAGTTGTCCCTGCACTCTCTGGAAATTAACGCCAGTCCATGTTGAAACTGCACATTAGTACAACTTACGTTAATTAATTAATTATTTTTATTTTTAGGGGTTGCTAGTTATTTCAGTGTAACTTTATCACCTAGAGAGTTGTGAATCTGTGGAATTTTCCACCACAGAAGGCAGTGGAGGCCAATTCACTGGATGCTTTCAAGAGAGAGTTAGATTTAGCTCTTCGGGCTTAAGGAATCAAAGGATATGAGGAATAAGCAGGAACTTGGTACTGATTTTAGGTGATCAGCCATGATCATATTGAATGGTGGTGCTGGCTCGAAGGGCTGAATGGCCTACTCCTGCACCTACTTTTCCTATCTTTCTATGTTTCTATGATGATTATAAATAGATTCATCTGCAGTTCCTCTTTCTAAATCCATCTTGACCCTTCCTATCAGAAAGATAATGATTTTGAGAAGTGCAAGCAGAAACTGTGCTGTTGTCATTGCTCAGTGGATCTCGGTGTAATAACTCTCTAACTATTCTGACTGGACTTTTCCACACGTTTGCTGGAAAGATCAGTAAGAGCGGGCTGAGGTGATTAAACAAATCAGGCTTCCCCTACCTACACTCTCCACTCACTTTGTCTCCAGCTCAGCATATCAATCAAAGTCTCTTAATGAAGTCCGTTCAAAACAGACAGTCGGTTTACACAACATTTCATTTCAGTGCTCTCAAACTGTCCGCTTTCAACCCAGACTACAGCAGACTTCTCTCACTAGAAAATAAATTGCAGAAAGTAGGAAGCAATTCTGAAGATTTAAGTATCTAAGAAAATGAGAACAAATTTCCAGCAGTTTTATCTGCATCCCCCAGAAAGGATCATTCTGTCGGTGCAAAAAATGTAAGAAGCCCAAGCATTTGAGCTGTTACTTGTCTCCCCAATTGAAGTCTCCTCAAATCCACTTTCTTTTTAATCCTTCTTCGGCTTATTTTTCGTAACTCTATCACCAAATGGGATTTGCTTCCATCAGGTGAAGTGCTTTGGGAAGCTTAGTTTTTAAAAAGCGTTATATAAATGCAATTGATACCTGCAAACCTTTTAATTAAGAGTGTGTAGAATATGGAATTCTCTTACACACACTGTAGTTGATGCCAGTGAGAATGTTAAAGAGAATTTGATACCAAAGGGTATGTGAGCAAGTAGAACAGCGAGGGGAGACTGGGTGGCTCCTCTGGGAGAAAAAAACATGACATGGTTTGACGGGCCAAACAGACGACATTGTAAATAACGTATCAAAGGCAAATTCAAAAGTATGTTCTGTCACTTTGCTCATGATATATTAACGCAATAAATCAGGAGAAAAACATCTCTTGAGGAAGTTGTATCACATCAAGTGAATCCCTTTGCTTTAGAACCCATTAACATTCTAAAGGATTATGAGTACTAAAAAAAAAACAATTATAGGTTTGAATAAAGCAGATGTTATGCAACAATGATAAATCAAATTCTCACAAAGTCTGAAGTGATTTTTGTTCTGTTAAAGTAATTGATCCTGTTTCTTTTCAAATACACTGCAAGACCCAATTCAGATTAGATTTTATGTGCAACAGCTTTGCTCACTATAATTCGACTGATACGGTGTGTGTGTGTATGTGTGTGATGAAATGTGCATTTCTCAGAACTAGAATACACTGCTGAACATAGAAAAATAATGACTTTTTCCATCCAGTTGATCCAACTTGGATAGCAGTGTGCATCTCTGGAAGTTCTGCAAACCTGGCTGACTAATAACAGTGATTATTTTCTGCGAGCAGCATTCTATTAATACAATCTGAAGCTTTTACATGATCATATGCTTTAAATCAAAGAATTGCATTTGTGGCTACATAAATCTGGAAGCAAAAACCCTTGAGAGTAACCCTTTAGGAAGAGAGTATGATTTCTGTACAACATTAGATCAACATAATGAAGCAGAAAATTATTTTTATACTCTGCACACAAAATTTATAAAGCTGAATTTTCTTTGATGTTGTTTGATATAATTGTTGGCAGACTTTATAAAGTTTAAAGCACTGATAAAAGAAGGGCCTGTCATGAAGAGTGAAATAAAGGGAAGGGGATAGCACATAGTTTCCCAAAAGAGGTAAAGGCCAAGACAGGATGGTGAGAAAGTATGCAGCCATGCTGAAGTGTTGGGCAACTGAAAACCCAGAGCCAATAGGACATTGTGCAGGGCAACAAAATTAGTGGCAGATTTCTTAATTACCTACAAAGATGATGAAAGTGAAAGAACAGGAGGCCAGTTACCTTTGAGGTGGTGAAAGCACACTGATGGTTTTTGATTGTGAAGGGACTATTGGGAGGTTGCTTAGTGCTTTGGAGGTAGATGCCAGATTCTGTCAAGAAGTCAAAGGGAGTAAAGTTTGTGGTGTAGCTCAAAGATGGTGGCTTCAATCTCATCAAATCAAAGCTGAATAAGTCACCAGCCTCCAAGATTGGATGATGGGTAAGCTGGTTGAAGGTGGACTGTAAGGTTTGGCCTGAATGATGGGTGTCTAAATGTAAATGCCATGCTGGGCCAGGTTATTTACAAAGATTCATTTCCTTGGCCAATACACATTGCTAAACATGATACAATACAACATGACTAAAATAGATCATCAGGTCTTAATCAACGGCTGACTGTGTTATGCCCCTGTCCCACTTAGGAAACCTGAACGGAAACCTCTGGAGACTTTGCGCCCCACCCAAGATTTCCGTGCGGTTCCCGGAGGCTTTTGTCAGTCTCCCTAATGGTCGAAAGTGGTTTCCGCTACTTCTATGTTCTGGCGATTATTTCAAAAAATTCAAAAACGGCCACGACTAAAAATAGGTTGCCGTTTTAAAAATCGGTAATTGTTTTGTCTAATTTTTAGTCGCGACCGATTTTGAATTTTTTGAAATATTCGCCGGAACATAGACGAAGCGGAAACCACTTTCGACCATTAGGGAGACTGACAAAAACCTCCGGGAACCGCACGGAAACCTTGGGTGGGGCGCAAAGTCTCCAGAGGTTTCCGTTCAGGTTTCCTAAGTGGGACAGGGGCATAAATGGGCTACCACAAAATAGAGAGATAACTTTAGACTTTAAAGCATTTGAAAGTACGATGTGATACAAATTCTCTCTCTCTATGAAGACATGGGGCTGAAGGGGTTTGCAACAAATTGAAATTTAGCTTGGCTGTGTTGTGTTTTGCAGATTGGAGGGTTAAGAGCCCTTCACAATTTCCCTACACCATTACCAAACACTTATACGTGACCATGCTGAGCTGTGGCAGGTGAGAAAAATGTGGCATGCATAACTGTCCAGAAGGGAGACCAAAGAACCAGGTATTTCCCAATGTCATGAAGTTGCTCAAAGGATTGGATTACTATAAATCTATTGTGGGACTGAGGCATATCTCTGATTAAAAGGACATGGGTAGAAGAGAATGCTGTGCAAATTCAAATTCCTCAAAGAGGTTCCCCATCTCTGGTCTGAAACCCAATCAACAAAAGGTCTTCATCTGTGACTGGGGAAGAAAGGACAGTCATTGACATTCATTGCCTGGATGCAGGATCCAAAAGAGGGGAACATTTGCTTTACTCTGTGCTTTTCATATCTGTGGGATTGGGCAAAGCTCTTTAAGTCAGTCAAATACCTACCACGTGGAATCACTGGTGTATTGGAGACAAATTTACAAATGCGACCTCCTGATTACAGTAACTCCTGCCAGTGAGGAATTTTGCAGGATACAGCATGTCTAATGAATGTGCCCTGGCGCTGATTAAAACCACTGTACATGTCTGTGCTATGGATTTCTCAGTAGGCTGTCATGCTTTCCAAAGCAACCAAAGCCTCAGCCAGAACTTATGCTTGCAGCCTTTTTTAAAGAGAAGAGAGTGGGTCATATTAGTGTGAAGGAAAATTCTTAAACAGTATGCACAATTTTTGATTTTCATTGTGAGAAGAATGCAGAGTATGCTTCTTTCTCTGACCAGCTACTTTATGCCACGTTTCTTGGTAGGAAAATAAAATTAGGTATTTTAATCCATGCAATGAAATAAAATCTGTCTTTTCATCTCTGGCCTTTGTCCAACCATCTGCCTTTCATACCCCCCCCCCCCCCCCCCACTCTCCTATATACATACATACACAAATATACATACTTATATATACACACATGTCTGATGAAGGGTCTCGGCCCAAAACGTCACCTATTCCTTTTCTCCAGAGATGCTGCCGGACCCGCTGAGTAAACTCCAGCACTTTAGGAGAAAATAGGTGATGGTTCAGGTCGCGACCCTTCTTCAGACTGAGAGTCAGGGGAAAGGAAAATGAGATATAGACGATGATGTAGAGAGATAGAACAAATGAATGAAAGATATGCAAAAAAGTAACAGTGGTAAAGGAAACAGGCCATTGTTAGCTGTGGCCTCGGTGAGAACGAGTACAGGCAATGAGACTCAACAAGACGACTTTGAAGCTGGTGCAACTTGGTTGGGGGGGGGAGAGAGAAGGAGAGAGAGATGGGCGGGGAGAGAGAGATGGGTGGGGAGAGAGAGATGGGCGGGGAGAGAGAGAATGCATGGCATGCATTACGCGCGCATGGCGCATGGTGAGATGTGGTGGCGTAGGCAGTGACGCGCGGTAGCGTGCAGCGCTCCAGGATTTGGGGATGACGCCAAAGTGGGACAGGCCCTTTACACTCCTGATATCTCACTCTGCATTTCCTAAAGGTATCCTAAGTAAAACTCACGACAGGATAAAACCAAACACAAATTAATTTTGTCAAGTGTCCATTGCAGAAATAGTTAAACATGTTTATGGCATAACTTAATAGTTACTTTGCTACTAATTTTGAGAAAACTGTTTGACCCCGAACCCTGAAGGATGACATTTAATCTAACTACAACATTAGTGTTCATCCCACAATACTCAGATAAAAAAAAGACATCTGTAAAAATCCTCAATTTCCACGGTTGTCAGTAGTAGCTCAGCACCATAACTGTGCACATCAAATCATTTGGATGGCCCCAAATACCTCCCAGAGACACGCGCCACACGCACCTGTTACTCTTCAATAAAATCCTCCCATCAGATTTATAACACAATCTATCAACATTTCTGACAATGTTCCACACAAATGTACTCTACTTCCGTATGTGCATATCTAACCCATCTATTTATCTGGAAAAAAACTGCGAATGGAAAGGAGATTCAGTAAATGTTTTAATCAGACCTTTTTGCTTCACGTAATCTGTTGTACACATTTGGGAAATGTATTTGTAAATGGCTAATATCCTTTTGCAAATCACAACTTAGCACTTTTCATGAGATCAATAACCCCAATGGTATTAATAAATCTCTCTCTTTAACTATGTGAAGACAGGCAGCAGGGTTCTTGATCTTTTAATTGTTAATTATACCTCATCTGATTAAACAGACTTATTTCTTGAGCAAGAACAGTCCATGTTGCTCTTGCATTTCTTTGACTGCTTATTTGAATTTCATACGTTCAATGTAGTCCAATATAATGAACTAGTCCTGAATGGACAAAATATGCTCCAGGATAAGGGCAGAGGGGAGAGCGTAGTTGAATCTAATCAGAATCCAGTCCTTTTTAGTTTGTGTTACCAGCTGTGCCTGACCAGCAGTGACCTGAAATGCTCCAGCATATTAGTCTGATTAACAGGAAATGTGCCAAGAAGCTGTTTACTGAGACTGGGGAGTCTTGAAAGAAGTGGCATGGTAATAAGATAAAAGTTATACATTTTCATCTGAAATGAAGAGAAACATCTTAACTCTTAAGCTTTGTGAATATTTGGCACAGTTTATCTCAGAGGACTACGGATGCTCATTTGGGGGAGTATATTTTAAAAGTGAGATCAAGATTTTTACAGATGAAGGGAATTGTGCAATCGGGTGGAATGGAAGGTCAGAGGATTTGCTATTATCTGAATGGATTACCAAGCAGGCTCAAGGAGCCGTGTGGCTTCCTCCTATTTCTCATGTTTGTAACATTAATTTGTTGAAATCAAAGGGACCAAAAAAACACAATTAGGACTGAGGTTAGAAAACAATTTGATGTAATAATGAGGTGAGGTGGAGTTAGGGGACAGCTGCAAGAATTGTTATATATAATGTTGGTAATACGGAAAAAGCAGCAATGCATTATCAACTCATCACTTTAATTTCATGTTTCATGTATTTTGTGTTTTTATGACGGTTGGCAGATCAATTTCCCTCCTGGGATAAATAACGTTATATCGTATCGTATGGTATCGTAAAAAAATAGACAAGGCTAAGGAAATGATATTAGAAACAATCATCAACCATCTAATTTTAAATTGATACTAAATATGAGACTAACATGAGTAACTTTAGAAACTTTATCAAAATTGTTTATCACAAATAAGCCAAAAAAGTAACTTTATAAACATGAGTTTATAACCATGAGTTTATAAACATGAAGTTATAAACATAACTTTATAAACATTGCCCCATCCACTGAGGCAAGCCTCAACGACTTCCGTCCAGTTGCACTTACTCCCATCATCACCAAGTGCTTCGAGAGGCTGGTCCTGGCACACCTCAAAGGCTGCCTACCCCCCACATTGGATCCCTATCAGTTTGCCTACCGCCAGAACAGGGGTACGGAGGATGCCATCTCAACGGCACTTCACTCCGCCCTCTCCCACCTCGACAACAGAGACACTTACGTAAGAATGCTGTTCATCGATTACAGCTCAGCATTCAACACCATTATACCCTCTAAACTGATCACCAAACTCGGTGACCTGGGCATCGACCCCTCCCTCTGTAACTGGATATTGGACTTTCTAACCAACAGACCCCAGTCTGTTAGGTTAGACAAGCACACCTCTTCAACCCTCACCCTGAACACCGGCGTTCCACAGGGCTGTGTGCTGAGCCCCCTCCTATACTCCCTCTTCACCTACGACTGCACACCTGTACATGGTACTAACACCATCATCAAGTATGCAGATGATACAACGGTGATTGGCCTCATCTGCAACAACGATGAGTCGGCCTATAGGGAGGAGGTCCAGCTCCTAGCAGCATGGTCCGCTGACAACAACCTGGCCTTTAACTCCAAGAAGACCAAGGAGCTCATTGTAGACATCAGAAGGTCTAGGGGCGACACGCACACCCCCATCCACATTAACGGGACGGAGGTGGAACATGTTTCAGCTTCAGGTTTCTGGGGGTCAACATCTCCGATGACCTCTCTTGGACCCACAATACCTCAACTCTAGTCAAGAAGGCTCACCAGCGTCTCTTCTTCCTGAGGAGACTAAAGAAGGTCCATCTGTCTCCTCAGATTCTGGTGAACTTCTACCACTGCACCATCGAGAGCATCCTTACCAACTGTATCACAGTATGGCATGGCAACTGCTCTGTCTCCGACCGGAAAGCACTGCAGAGGGTGGTGAAAATTGCCCAACGCATCACCGGTTCCTCACTCCCCTCCATTGAGTCTGGCCAAAGCAAGCGATGTCTGCGAAGAGCACTCAGCATCGTCAAGGACTGCTCTCACCCCAACCACAGACTGTTTACCCTCCTACCATCTGGGAGACACTACAGGTCCAGGAACAGCTTCTTCCCTGCGGCTGTTACATTACTTAACACTGTACTTCGGTGATTGCCAGTCACCACCCGCTCCCCCGAACACTCCTTCCACCTGAAAAAATTGCACTACTACGACTGTATGCACGTAAATATCGCTCTTCCAGGGAGATGCTAACTGCATTTCGTTGTCTCTGTACTGTACACTGCACAATGACAATAAAGTTTGAATCTGAATCTGAGACACAAGGAACTGCAGATGCTGAAATCTTGTGTAAAATACAAAGTGCTGGAGGAATGCAGCAGGTCAGGCAGTATCTGTGGAAGGAATGGACAGACAATGTTTCGAATTGAACTCTTCTTTAGACTTGCCGAACCAAGTAAATTCAGCGTTTAACATCAGTAGTGGGGAGCATGGTGGAAACAATAATGACGATCAGATTTGATAGCAACTTGAACAAGTTTGGATTTATTCAAAAAACCAGAAGGGATTTGTTAAAGGAAAATTGTCTTATCTAACTTGACAGGGTTTTTGATGAAGGAGCAAAGAGGGCCAATGGGGGATATATACAGGTTTCCAAAAGGCATTTGATAAAGTGCCATATAATAGGCTTGTTATTGAGTTTGAAAGCCATTGAGTAAAAGGGGACATGATATTGTGAATAGAAAATTGCCTACGTAAAGGAAACTAGGCACAAGGGAGGTGTACAGTGGTGTTTCCCAACAGTTGTTATTGGGAACACTACTTTTCTTAATATATATCAATAATTTAGACATAGGTGCACAGGCGCGGGGGGGGGGGGGGTTAGTGTGTGGGGGGGGGGGGGTTTGCGTGTGTGTTGGGGGGGTTAGTGTGTGTGTGTTGGGGGGTTAGTGTGTGTGTGTTGGGGGGGGTTAGTGTGTGGCAGGGGTTAGCGTGTGTAGGGGGGTTAATGTGTGTGGGGGGCTGATGTGTGCTTGGGGGGGTTGATGTGTGCTTGGGGGGGTTGATGTGTGCTTGGGGGGGTTGATGTGTGCGTGGGGGGGTTAGTGTGTGTGTGGGGGGGATTATGTCACAACAGGAACCCGTCAGCCGCGCCTGCGCAGTAGGGGGCTATGGGCGAGTAGTGGAATATTGCGTTCGAGGACCAGCCCTCCCGTTTGACGCCGTGCCCCCCCCGCGTTGGGGGACGGGGCACAACGGGTCCCACTTGGTCTATATATTACTAAAACTCTCATCGTGTTTGTTAGTAGTTCGTAATCTGTGTGTCTGTGAGTCTGATCCTGAAATTACGTGGGGATAGGGAGGTTTCATTTTTTTTTTAAATTGCGATTTTCATTGTGGGGGGGGGGGGGGGGGCATGGGATATGGGGGAAGGTTTACATTTACATTTTAAAAATCGCGGGGGAAAAAACACCCTTATAAAAAAAAACATTTCGATTTTCATGGGGACGAGTGGGGTAATAATAATAATAATGGATGGGATTTATATAGCGCCTTTCTAATACTCAAGGCGCTTAAAGGTAGGGGAGGTTTCATTTAAAAATATGGGATTTTCATTGTAAGAGGGTGGGATGGGGGGAGGTGACGAGTGGGAGAACAGGGGGATACAGGGAGAGGAGGCGGTAGGGAGGGGAGAGGGGTTATGGAGGGAGGGAGTGACTGAGGGGAGGGGAAAGGAGAGGGAGGCAGTCGGGGAGGGGAGGAGGAGAGGAGAAAGAGGGAGGGTGAAGAGGAGGGAGAAGGAGTGCTGGGGATGAGGGGGAATGGAGGAGGCTAGGGGTAGGAAGAGGGATGGCGAGGTAATGGAGGAGGGGAGGGGGAAGGAGGAGGAGGAGGGGAGGGAGGGGGTGAGGGGAGGAAGCAGAGGAGGGGTTGGTGGAGGGTGGGGAGATGGGAGGATAATAGAGGAGGGGAATAGGGGGCTGAAGAGGGAGATTCAGATGCGTTCACATTGATCTTATTTTTTACAGGTTATTTCCATTTTGAACTTTAAAAACGCTGCAGTCACGCTCCCACTTGCTAGCCGCGCCTGCGCAGTTGGGGAGGGTTGTCGTACGGGGATCTCTGGCGTCACAATGGAAACCCGTTAGCCGCACTGCACAGTTTGCTGGAATATTGCGTTGGGGGAACGGGGCCAAACGGGTCCCACTTGGTCCAGTAACATCTAAAAGCAACAGTGGTAAAATGCAGTTCCAATAAACGCAGTGGGCTTGTAAAAAGTGGTGCCATAATACATAATGTACCACCTCAGTAAGCTTAATTTCATCTGGCATGTATAAACATGACATAATATGGAAAAACCCAGTAAATACTTTTTATGTTTCAAGATTCTGAAACTAAGGCAACAAATCTGGGAAGTATACATCAACTGTTTCAAGTAACTGCAGGACAAACCTGATTATGCATTTACAATTATTAAAACGCACAGAAAATTCCTGGTTGTTGTTAGTTAACACCACTGAAAATGCAGAATTTTATCTGCAACACAATCTGCAATAATCACGGCGCTCGGAACAATCTGCTGTGTGCATGTTGAGGCTTTCCACAGAATTATGTCAAGATCCTTGAAAGTGGGCAGGCCATTCCTTATCTCTGCCCTTTACACCGCTGACGGACGACTTGAAGTCACCTCTCCATCACCATAACTTCACCAGAGTATGAGCGTCACCAAGGGCAGAGCGATTGTATCGGATAATAGTAAATCCACCGCTGGATCCAGCACGCAGAGTTGCCACTCTCTGGTGTCATTTTGGTAACCACAACTTTAAGATAACTGTCAAAGAATTAGAGTAAGGGTTGAGGGAATTTTTTTGAAAACTATTTGGGTTATGATCTGGAATATACAACTTAAAAGGGGAGTGATAACAGAATCAACTTGCAACTCCAAAAGATGATTGGATAAATATATACGAAAATAAAGATTTCCAAGAGTTTGGTGAAGAGAAACATGCGGTGTTAGACAGATGCAGCAATGTAAATACATTGTTTTATTTTTGGATACATTGTGTCAAATGCCCCCCCCCCCACTTCTATTCTGTACCACTCTGATGCTTAAATCTTAACTCTCTACCATCAACGGGTCGATGGTAGAGAGGGTCAAGAGCTTCAAATTCCTGGGCGTGCACATTTCTGAAGATCTCTCCTGGTCTGAGAACACTGATGCAATTGTAAAGAGAGCACATCAGCGCCTCTACTTCCCGAGAAGATTACGGAGAGTCGGTATGTCAAGGAGGACTCTCTCTAACTTCTACAGGTGCACAGTAGAGAGCATGCTGACCGGTTGCATCGTGGCTTGGTTCGGCAACTTGAGCGCCCAGGAGCGGAAAAGACTACAAAAAGTAGTAAACACTGCCCAGTCCATCATATCTGATGACTGGAAGGATGACAAAGACCTCTACCGACAGCGCTGTAAAATCTATCTTCAAGCCAACATGCTTATAAGGAAGTTTTATATGTGCTCTGATTCTGTGAAGTGTTCCCTGTTCAGAACCTACATCACACCGTTATATACTGCTCAATTGTGGTCTAATTATAAGAAAAGAGTATGCAGAGGCTTAAGGTTGCATACAATGATGCAATGAGGTTGCTACTTCGTGTCCCTAGGTGGCATAGTGCCAGTCAATTGTTCGTGTCCACTAGAGTGCCAACCTGTGAGGCACTCTTAAGACAGCTGATGTTTAGTTTTATGTGTCGCCTGGACAAATCAGAGAACCACATAATTGAAGCCCTAGTCAGCCCTCTGAAAAGCTGCTATAGATTCACATCTAGGCTAAGACGGCATTGGTGCAATAGCTTATATATATTTTAGGCTAATATGCAATTTTTTAATGTATCTTTGTAATTCTTTGTACTGTTTGATGTGTTATATGGACCTGTGTCTGAAATAAAGCTTTAATAATTAATAATAATAATAATCGGCTCTGACCTCCCTACCATCGAGGGGATCCATCGCAGTCGCTGCCTCAAAGCGGCTGGCAGTATCATCATGGACCCACACCATCCTGGCCACACACTCATCTCCCTGCTACCTTCAGGTAGAAGGTACGGGAGCCTGAAGACTGCAACATCCAGGTTCAGGAATAGCCTTATCCCCACAGCCATCAGGCTATTAAACTAAAATTCAACACAACTCTGAACATTAATAGACCATTATCTGTTTATTTGCACCGTATCTGTTTATTTATTCATGTGTGTATATATTTATATAATGGTATATGGACACACTGATCTGTTCTGTATTCATGCCTACTATATTCTGTTGTGCTGAAGCAAAGTAAGAATTTAATTTCCTATCTGGGACACATGACAATAAACTCTCTTGAATCTTGAAGTTGACATGGCAATTGTTACAATTGAAGCTTATACTCTTTGAAAGCAAAAGGAAGTGTTCACTGGGAGAATGCCATGTAATAATTTAATGATTAAGTACAATAAACATAGTGTAATCATGTGGTTATTGGATAAACAAAAAATGAACTGAGGCTGACAAACTCAGTCCGTATGACATACATTCAAGAGCATTGAAAGGCAAAGAAATTTTCAGAATGCTGACTAGAATAATGAAATATTCATTCGGTACAGATCACATTCATCAGACTTGGAAATGATGAATAATAGTGACATATATTTTAAAGAGAACAAACTACCCTGTCACAACTATATTAACACTAGATAAACAATTTAAGTTTTATTAAAGTGTAAACTACAGGGTTATCTGCATGGGCATAGTTTTATATTAGTATCACTTTAATGGTGAAAAGTTATGTTTATGAGCCATTCTGGCCTTCCAAGGGAAGCAACAGATGGTGGGAAATTTTGGAATTGCTGATTTGTTGGACTTTGAACAAATCATAAAAGGGAAGACCAATTCGACCAAAATCTATTTAAGATAGATTAACATTCAAGATAGATGTTGAGACTGGATAATTAATTTGATAAAAGAAACATAGAAAATAGGTGCAGGAGTTGGCCATTCGGCCCTTCGAGCGTGCACCGCCATTCAATATGATCATGGCTGATCATCCAACTCAGTATCCTGTACCTGCCTTCTCTCCATACCCCCTGATTCCTTGAGCCACAAGGGCCACATCTAACTCCCTCTTAAATATAGCCAATGAACTGGCCTCAACTACATTCTGTGGCAGTGAATTCCAGAGATTCACCACTCTCTGTGTAAAAAATGTTTTTCTCATCTCAGTCCTAAAAGATTTCCCCTCTATCCTTAAACTGTGACCCCTTGTTCTGGACTTCCCCAACATCGGGAACAATCTTCCTGCATCTAGCCTGTCCAACCCCTTAAGAATTTTGTAAGTTTCAATAAGATCCCCCCTCAATCATCTAAATTCTAGCGAGTACAAGGCGAGTCTAACCAGTCTTTCTTCATATGAAAGTCCTGACATCCCAGGAATCAGTCTGGTGAACCTTCTCTGTACTCCCTCTATGGCAAGAATGTCCTTCCTCAGATTAGGAGACCAAAACTGTACGCAATACTCCAGGTATGGTCTCACCAAGATCCTGTACAACTGCAGTAGAACCTCCCTGCTCCTATACTCAAATCCTTTTGCTATAAAAGGAGTCATAGACTCTAATCAACCTGGTGCCAAGTGGAAAGCTCTGCTGTTGGGCACAGTACACGGCTACTTTGATTAGGGCACAGGATGTGCTGCCAAGAATGAGTGTAGTAATGGAACAAGTGCTGCAAGGATCATTATCGATAGCGCTACTTTGCTGGAAATATGGCATTAACCGCTGTGGCCATCTCCAAGCTCCCCCTGCTTCACCAGAGCTAGGTTTGAAGCTATCTTGTGCAATAGAACACAGTAGTGCACTCAACCATACCAGCATCCTCAATCTTTCTAAAATCTCTTCAGTCCCTTCACCTTAATGACCAACATGTTTTCTCACCATTTTAAAGATTAATTCTTTTTATTCTTTACTTTCATTTCGTACCTGTTTTCACAGCAGAAGACACTACAGCATCCCAATATTAGTGGGAAAACCCAGGACAAAAAGGAAGTGGGGAACATAGTGCCATCATCACATGATACAAGACGGAAATGTAGTAGATTCATACAGCACAGAAGCACAGCCTTCAGCCTATTTTAGTTTAGTTTAGAGATACAAAATGGAACCGGGCTTCTTGGACATTGCTGACCATTGATCACCCTTTCACACTACTTCTACATTATCCTACTGTCTCATCCACTGTCTACACACTTGGGACAATATACAGCGGCGTATCTTTGGAATGCGGGAGGAAACCGGAGCATCCAGAGGAAACCCATGCAGTCACTGAAAGTTGCCGTGCAGGTACAGCAGGCAGTGAAGGAAGCTAATGGAATTTTGGACTTCATAACAAGAGGATTTCAGTATAGGAGTAGAGAGGTTCTTCTGCAGTTGTATAGGGCTCTGGCAAGACCACATCGGGAGTATTGTGTACAGTTTTGGTCTCCTAATTTAAGGAAGGACATCCTTGTGATTGAGGCAGTGCAGCGTATGTTCACGAGATTGATCCCTGGGATGGCGGGACTGTCATATGAGGAAAAATTGAAAAGACTAGGCTTGTATTCACTGGAGTTTAGAAGGATGAGGGGGGGGTTTTATAGAAACATATAAAAATTATAAAAGGACTGGACAAGCTAGATGCAGGAAAAAATGTTCCCAATGTTGGTCGAGTCCAGAACCAGGGGCTACAGTCTTAGAATAAAGGGGAGGCCATTTAAGACTGATGTGAGAAAAAACATTTTCACCCAGAGAGTTGTGAATTTGTGGAATTCCCTGCCACAGAGGGCAGTGGAGGCCAAGTCACTGGATGGATTTAAGAGAGAGTTAGATAGAGCTCTAGGGGCCAGTGGAATCAAGGGATATGGGGAGAAGGCAGGCACGGTTATTGATTGGGGACGATGAATAGTGGTGCTGGCTCAAAGGGCCGAATGGCCTCCTCCTGCACCTATTTTCTATGTTTCTATGTTACAGGGAGAACATGCTGTTACCACACACACATCACCAAGGTTGGGATCGAACCCGGGTCTCTGGCACAGGGAGGCAACAGGACTACCAGCTGTGCCACTGTGTTACCCATACGGAATCATTCACTGGGAAGGAAAATGCCATGTAATAATTTAATGATTAAGTACAATAAATATCTTCCAATCATAGAGCTACTGAATAAAAAAAAGAAAAAAAGAAATGAGGCTGACAAAGCTCAGACCATATAGCCAGTGGCGGACTGGGTCTAAAATATTGGTTGCCAGGAGACAAAGGGGGCCCACTTCATCAGGGGCCCACTTGATATAGGGGGCCCACTTCATCAGGGGCCCACTTGCCATCGGGCAAGCTGACACCCTGGCCAGTCCGCCACTGCATATAGCAATTCTTTCACGTCAACCAGAGCTAGTCTCATTTGTATCCCGGACTTGACGTCCGCATCTTAGCATCTAAAAGCATGGCTACAAAGATTGTGGGCGCATTGGTCATGGTCATGTGCCTGAGATTCTGGAAAAGTTCCCAGCGGACAATAACAGCACAAATATAACTTCCACATTTAAGAAAGGAGAGGAGAAAAAAGTGTAGGACGCTTTACGCCAATTTTGCTTGGCATTCCACCGTGGGGAGAACCGTTAATCGACTCTTAAGGAAGTTGGAACAAGACATTTAGGAAATCACTGTTAAGCAGGTTATATGAAATGGAAATCATTTTTGATAAATTTATTAATAGTTTTTGACAAATTTATTAATAGTTTTTTTGAAAGGATGCAAGGAGCAGGGTGGATGCAAGGGAACCAGTTGATGTAGTGTGTAGATTTCCACTTCCACTTCAGGAAGCTGGGTGGAGTACCAGCTTGTTTGTACCTCCCTGTATGCATCAATGGTGCTAAAATGGTGATCAAGAGCTTCAAGTTGCTATGTGTAAATATCACTAACAATTTGACCTGATCCAATTTCATTGACGCCATGGCCAAGAAAGCACACTAAAACCTCTACTTCATTAGAAGGTGAAAGAAATTCGGCACATCACCATATATACACACCAATTTCTATAGATGCACCGCAGGAAGCATCCTGCTCAGGATGCATCACAGCTTGGTATGTCAACTGTTCAGAATAAGAGTGCAAGAAATTGCAGAGATAAGGAATGCAGCCCAGTCCATCCCACCAACCAGCCTACCCACATCCCTTTCATTAACTCTAGCTATGCCATGTTGCCTCGGTATAATCAAGAACCACTCACACCCTGCTATTCTATATTTGTCCCTCTCTCGTCAGGCAGAAGATACAATAGCTTGAAAGCATGTACTACCAGATTCAAGAACAGCTTATTTCCCATTCATTCCGGAAGTGGCGGCGCTGCCTTGCAGCTGCGGCTCGCCTGCAGTCCGTTTGTCTTTTCTGTTTTATGTTTTCTCTTGTCCCGTTTTTACAGTTTATTTCGGTTTATTTAGTTGTGTATGTGGGGGTGGGGGGGGGGGGGGGTGGGTGTAACATGTTTTATGACTTCCTTCAGGGGGGATACGACCTTTCCTGCCGTATCCCCCGTCTCCGTGTCCGGAGGCTTAGCCGCGGGTCAGTGGACGACATCATCGGGAGCTCGAGTTCTGTTTTCCGGAGCTCCCGCAACTACAGCTGCGTCCGCTGGACTGGAGGGCGGCAGCTTCGGCAGCTTCGACCGCCCCGGGCCGCGGAGTTTGAACCGGCCCGTTTGCGGAGCACGGATTCAGCCGCGGGACTTACCTACCATCACCCGGTGGGGTCACAACATCGGAGGCTTGGATTGCCTCAGCACAGAGGGAGAGCAAGGAGGGAAGAGACAATGACTTTGGGACTTAAACTGTGTTGAGTGTTTGTTATTTATTCTATGTTATGACTGCAGGCTAAACCATTGACAATAAATTGAATCAAATCAAATCAAATGTCAAACTCTTGAACAACCCTGATCTTCCATTATACCTTACTGCAGCTCTTACACTTTTCTATCTTCACTGTCTGCAGATATGACACTATATTCTGCATTCTGTTTCTTTTTCACTCTAACCGTAACTTGATGCACTGATGAATGGTGTGATTTGCTCAATAACAACGTTTCCCCTGTAAAAGGTTCAAAGGTTCAAAGGTTGATTTATTGTCACATACACCTAGATGTAGTGAAATTCCTTTTGCCAATGCAGCACATAAGAAAGAATACAAACATAACAATAATAAATAGCTTTAACATAAAAACATCCCCCCACAATGGTTCCCATTATGGGGGAAGGCACAAAGTCCAGTCCCATCCCCAATGTCCACCCATAGTCGGGCCTATTGAGGCCTCCACAGTTGCCTCTACGGAGGCCCGATGTTCCAGGCCGTCCTCGCCGGGTGATGATGTTCCGGCGTCGGGAGAGTCCTCTCAGCGGCATGGGAACCCTGGAACGGCCGCCTCCCTACTCGAGACCGTGGCTTCCGGAGCCGACAAGGCCGCGCCGAATGGAGCTCAACTGGCGATCGCGTCGCGAGATCCCAGGCTCCCGATGTAAAGTTCAGCGCCGCCGCCCGCAGCTCCGCGATGTTTTTAACGCCGGTCCCAGCTCACCGGAGTTCCAGCGCGGCAACTTAGGCAAGGCACTGCCCGCCCCGCAATGGTGCTGCACCGCCGTCCTCAGACCCGCAGCTCCACCGCCGATGCCGAGGCTCCGGGCGGTCCCCTCGCTCCTCGGACCCACAGCGCCGCAGCCGCCGCCGATGCCGCCGCCGCCGATGCCGATGCCGAGGCTCTGGGCGGTCCCCTCAGGAGATGCCGCTCCAGGCCCGCTGGTAGGCCGCGAGGACGGGTCGAAAGTGCAGCCCGGAGAAAAGCTGCATCTCCGACCAGGTAGGGACCCTGAAAATTAGTTTCATTCGGTACACATGACAATAATACATATTGCATCAAACCAAAAGAACCAAATCACATTCCCCTCGACTCCCTCTTCAGATGTTGCCTGACCCGCTGTGTTCCTCCAGCACTTTGTTGTTTGAAAGGAATGCAACTTAGTCTAATATAATGATCCGGAAAGAAGTTGTCAGTCACTGAATAAAAGTTACTGAGACAAAAGTACTAGAATGACAAGACATGCAAAACTTTTTTACTGCAACATAAATTGATGCAATATACAAAACTTTTTTTGAGACAGACACTTTATGTTGGTAGGCAAAAGCTTACAACCAAATGCAAAAAAAGTGTAGACACTGAACTAGTTAAAAAAAAATATTGAAAATAACTATAGATTGTGAGTAGTTAAGTTTGTGATACACAAGCTGTGTATTTTCAGCCATTCCTCAACTTTTTCCTGAACTAAGCATGGTTGTGATAGGTACCTTGAAAGAAATGCAGGCATAAGATACATATTCTTGAGTAAAATAAATGTGCCAGGGAATCTCTGCAGGCCAGACATCGTTTGTGGAGGGAATGGATGAACTACATTAGAGAGTTAGATAGAGCTCTAGGGGCTAGTGGAATCAAGGGATATGGGGAGAAGGCAGGCACGGGTTATTGATTTGGGACGATCAGCCATGATCACAATGAATGGCAGTGCTGGCTCAAAGGGCCGAATGGCCTCCTCCACACCTATTTTCTATGTTTCTACATTTTGGTTCTGGACCATTCTTCATACTGATAGAAAATTGGGGTAGAAATCTCTCTCTTTTCCAGATTTCCCCTGCCCCTCCACTCCACCCGTCTGAAGAAGGATTCTGGACCAAAACGCCATCTGTCCATTCCCTCCACAGATTCTGCCTGACACACTGAGTTCCTCCAGCAGGTATTTTTAAAAGGAATGCAATTCAATGGTCTGGTAAAGAAGTTTGCAGTCACTGAATAAATGTTACTGAGAAAGAATTACAAGAATGATAGGACACATAAAATATTTTTACTGTAACATAAAATGGTACAATATTTAAAACCTTTTGTGAGACTGGTTCATTTTGCTGGCAGACAAAAGCTTACAACGTACTCTCCAAATGAAATTGTTTAACCATACGGCTTGTTTTAAAAAAAAAGAAAGTCTTTCAGTCTCACTTTGCTACTGTGCGTTCTAAAACAATGTGCTAATCATCATCTCCCATTGATCCTTTTTGAATTATATTTGTCGACACCTGAACTCACTAAATATATATTGCTGCAAAATTCATCATGGGGGGGGTGTGGGGATTTACATTTCAGGGAGTATATTCCCGAGCCTCTCTGTGCACCCACTCACCAGTTCCGAAATGGACACATTTATTTGCTGTAGCTGTGTTTGGCTAAAAGCCATATTAATGTGCAATAAATCAAACCTGTGCAGGACCCGTAGTGCTTGGCTAAGGTGAGGAATGTAACTATGAAGCAGAAAATTAGTTTGATCATGTTACACATTAACAAACTACACATTGAAAACCCCTACACACATTTGTATTACATTAATGCTGTGCCAGTTAGGATGTGACAGACAGCAATAAATCTTCCAACACATTGGTTGTGGTGTTGATGGAAATCTATAATAAACAACATTACTTAACTATTTCTTTAATTTACTATTTTACACTGTTCATCATGTCTACAATGGTAGTTGCAAAACATTCAATTAGTTACTTGACGTCGCTTCCTCACTCATCGAACCACCTTAAGATTCAAGATCTGAACTTCCTCCATTCAAGTGCAGTAATTTTCCGAGCTATTGTCCTATATTTTTACACTTGCAAGTCACATAACTTTGCTATGTTCTATTAACTCCGATGCATCTGAAGTGAACAGGTTATTTACCTGCGCATTGAAGCAACAATGGAGGCACCTTCAAGCCTTAAGTGCAATGGGATATCAAACACAGAACCAGGGAGCACAGGCCCTTCAACTCATGATGTCTGCTGCATCCATTATGCCAAATTAAATGAACTCCACCTGCCCATACATGATCCATATCCCTCCATCTCTGCCTGTTCACATGTCTGTCTAAATGCCTCCAAATGCCTCTGTCATGCCTGTTTCTATTAAAATGCTCACTCCCCATCCCCAGTATTCCAGGCACCCACCACTCACTATGTAAAAAAAAAAATGCCCAGTACATCTCCTTTAAACTTGCCCCCCTCACCTTAAAACTATGCTTAAAACTTGCCCCCTCACCTTAAAACTAACTTACAACCATAGTATTTGACTTTCCCCACTATGGAAAAGACTCCAACTCTCTACCTATCTATACCCCTCATAATTTTATAAACTTCATTTGTAACTGTCACTGTATGTTATGTTGTTACTTGTGGGCAGAGCACCATGGCAAATTCCTTGTATGTGAATACTTGGCCAATAAACTTACTTACTTAACTTCAATCAGATCTTCCCTCAGCCTCCAGAGAAAACAAGCCAAGTTTCTTCAATCTCTACGTAGCTAATGGTCTATAAGCCATGAAACATATTAGCAAACATCTTCAGCATCCTCTCCAAAAGCCTCCACATCTTTCACATAATGTTACATTCCAATTCAAACCTACAAGAGGACAATATGGTTGTCAGGGTTGACAGAGCCAAATTATATACAGTGAAAGGGGATGAAATGTGCATGATAATAGTGAAGTGGAATCCTTGAAGACAGTTTAAACTATATTATGCCTGATTTAGGAGGCTGGGATTCAGTATCAAAGAGGTGAAGAGTCTGTTGCAACAATTATATTATGTAGGATGGATGGGAAGGACATCTCACAGAGGGGGTCAAGAAGCAGAGTGACAGGGTAGAACGAACAGGGAAAGTACAGGCAATACTGATATGATAGGGTTTGGAAACTCCCTGCTTGGACATGTGGCAAAGGAACAAACTCTCACAGTATCCAAAGAGATTTGCATGAACAAATCAAATGTGCTAACCCAGAAGTCAAGTTTGGACATGCAAGACAAATCTTCCTTCCTTTCTGAGCCTCAGAGCTAACTACGTAATTTTGACATGTTGAACTTGGAGGCAGATGAAAAGTTACTGGAGACAAGACAAAATGTAAAACTGGCCATCAGCATGAACCACTAGCTGGTTCCAAAACCCCAATATTCACGAAAATAAAAACACTGCTGACAAAGTTAAGAGGTTTCATAATGTGGAAAAAGGAAAATGCAAAGGAGCAATATTTGTTCGACCATAATTGGGCAGTAATGAAAGAGATGCTTGATGTTCACCTACCCCAGTGACTGCCAGCCTATTAATCTAGTAAGCAAAGATAGATTGGCTGTTTCATGTCTTCGAATTTCTGTTTTCCAAATGAAAATTGGTAAAAAGTTACGAACAGACGATTAGAAATCATCTGCTATGTATTAATTAGTTATAGACAAATATCACCTATCCCCTAAATCCACCCAGATAATGGGAGGGTTTTAGATATTTTAAGGGTCTGGTGGAGAATAAAAATTAGCAATTACAGAAAAAGAAACAACATTTATCTTCTCCTCACGATGTGGTAATAGACAATAGACAAAGATGCAGGAGTAGGCCATTCGGCCCTTCGGGCCAGCACTGCCATTCAATGTGATCCTGGCTGATCATCCCCAATCAGTACCCCATTCCTGCCTTCTCCCCATATCCCCTGACTCCGCTATCTTTAAGAGCCCTATCTAGCTCTCTCTTGAAAGTATCCAGAGAACCGACCTCCACCACCCTCTGAGGCAGAGAATTCCACAGACTCACAACTCTCTGTGTGAAAAAGTTCCTCATCTATGTTCTAAATGGCTTATGCCTTATTCTTAAACTGTGGCCCCTGGTTCTGGACTCCCCCAACATCGGGAACATGCTTCCTGCCTCTAGCGTGTCCAAACCCTTAATAATCTTATATGTTTCAATAAGAATGCCTCTCATCCTTCTAAATTCCAGGGTGTACAAGCCCAGCCGCTCCATTCTCTCAGCATATGACAGTCCCGCCATCCCGGGAATTAACCTTGTACACCTACACTGCACTCCCTCAATAGCAAGAATGTCCTTCCTCAAATTAGGGGACCAAAACTGCACACAATACTCAAGGTGTGGTCTCACTAGTGCCCTGTACAACTGCAGAAGGACCTCTTTGCTCCTTTTCTCAACTCCTCTTGTTATGAAGGCCAACATGCCATTCACTTTCTTCACTGCCTGCTGTAACTGTATGCTTACTTTCATTGACTTGAACAAGGACCTCCAGATCCCGTTGTACTTCCTCTTTTCGCAACTTGACACCATTTAGATAATAATCTGCCTAATTGGAAAGAAGGTAAACCAAAATTCTCTTCGTGAAAACAATAGTCATCTGAGTTGAACAACAGCTGACTAGTTAGTGCCTGGGGTGAGGAGAAGAATCTGTTGCAATGCAGTTTATTTTTCATTGGAGCAGCTGTTCACTATTTAAACAAGGCACATCAAAGACATGGAAACAGGAGGTAAAGACCAGTTTTAATGCAGGTGAAATGTACACAGGCTTTTTGAACAATTCAAAGAGAATAGCTCCATACAAAAATATATAATGAGTACTCTAATCAAACATCTGGATGGCTTTGTGCGGCCTATAATCTGACAAAGCCTGTCTCTAATCTTTGCCTTTTAACTCTACTTGGTACGGACAAAACCAGTGTTATCACCACTTTTAAAATTGTGGGTTTTTAAGAAGATACCGCCATACAGTCCTGAATAGGTTTGCATTGTATTTCTCGTCAATAAGCACTTCATTCTATCTAGCAAAACAACTGTTTTTCTTTCTGAGGGAATACAACAGAAACCGGGCTAAATGGAAAAGCGGCACAATTAATCACATTTCACAAAAGGAGCATTTTGACAGGAATCTGAACCTGGAACCTACAGCAGCTAAGCACATATCCAGTGAAGAGTTTCCAAAAAGTCTAGCATTATGTAATTTAGAACGAGTTCAATTAAAATCATCCAAAATTATTGCGCAAAACGCAAGAAACTAATTCAATGTCATTCTACTCTTCTCTAAAGCAATCAGAAAATAAACGGAAAACACAAAAAATTGAGGTGCAGGAGTATGCGAGAAACAGAGGAAGACACACATTGACACACACACACACACAGAGACATGCACACACAGATACACACACACACACAGACATGCACACACAGATACACACAGACACACACACACACACAGACATGCACACACAGATACACACAGACACACACACACACGAGAGAGAATAAAGAAGAGATAGAGAAACATTGGGGAATGGAGTGGAGACAAAGAAGTGATGAGGGGGAGGGAAAGAGTGTTAACGCAATTCAAGAAGAGTGTTTTATGAGGTAAAATAACCTGTCAACAAGTGCAGCTCATTTTTCTTTTCTTCCAACTGGCAAAAATATTTAAAATAAATATTTGAGCAAGGATTCTCCAGCTGCTAGTAAATACATAGTTAAAATGATATGTTATATTCTGGACCACAAATGAGTATCCCGGGAGGGAACATATATTCTGTACATCTTCCTTGCCTGAACCTATAATTTCCACATCATTCATTTTCAGATGTTTCCTTTCCGATGCTCAGTGTGAAAAGATATTAGAAAATTCTTCAGAAAAATAGCTTCTAAGCCATATAGGTACAATAAAGAAGACTGGTTAGAAGAAGTACTGAAATAGGCTTTGCAACTTAATGTGGTTGGAACAAAGCACCATGCACTCCGGCAACGTAGTTTGTGTTTGGAAACCTGCATCTTGTTAGTCCATAGAATTTTATTTTTCTGAACCCAATCCAATGTTTTTTTAAATTCACTTTTTCAGGGTCTGGGAGTGACTGGCAATGCCACTGATTATTGCTCATCTCCTGTTGCCCATGAGGTGGTGATGGCGAGTTGCTTTCTTGATGATTTGCAAGACTTTTGGGGATAGAGTTCTAGGAAGAGGATCCAGCAAGGTAATATATTTCCGAGTCAGCATGGTGTATGACTTGGAGGGGAACCAGCAGGTGGTGATGCTCCCATGTGTCCAGACCGTTAGTCTTCTTGTTGGTATTGGTTCAGGAGGTGCTGTCCAGGTAGCAGAGGTGTAAAACTGTAATGCATTCATCTATGTTAATGTATCATGCTGCACATGATTGGAGGGAATGAATATTTCGGGTGGTGAATGGGATGATTATCAAGTCAATTGCTGTGACCTGAATGGCAATGAGCTTTAAGTATACTGGAGTTAACTCATCCAGGCAAGTGGAAAGTGCTCCTGGCTTGCACATGTCAGAAAGTGAATCTCTAGTCACAGGATACCCAGGGTCTGTCTTGCTCTTGTAGCCACCAGTATTTATGTGGCTGGTGCAGTTGCCATTCTGGTTCATAGTCAGGTACTAGGTGGTGGTGGAGGATTTGTGAATGTAATGCCATTGAGTACTAGTATTGATGATTAGACTTTCTCTTGTTGGACATGGTCATTTCCTGGAACTTTGGTGGTACAAATGTTATTTGCCACATCAATCCACGTGTGAATGTTATCTCAGTCTTGCTGTTTGCAAGCATGGGCACCTTCATTTACTGTGAAATTGAATTTTGTGCAATCCTCAGTTAAATCTCCACTTCTGACCATATGTTGGAATAAAAGTCACTGAGAAAGAATTTTTGAAGATGTTTGGGTCTATCGGCCTGCCTGATGAACTCCTGCAGTTATGCCTCCAATAACTACAGCATCATCCTTTGTGCAACGTGGCTCCAGCCATTACACTGTTTCCACCTCGATTCCCATTGTCTTCAGGTTTACCAGGGTCATTGATGCCATTCTTAGTCAAATACTGCCTTGATGTTGAAGGGAGCTGCTATCACCTTGCTTTTGGAGTTCAGTTGTTTGGTATGTGTTTTAAACAAGGCTGGGATGAGGAGAGGTCAGGCTCGTTGTCTGTAGGGTATAATTCTGTAAATAGTAGCAATCTAAAGCTGGAGCTTAACAAGTTTGAGGAACTACGTTCTCAATATGGACACCAAGTCACAATTGCAGACTTATGTATGTTGCTCAGTCCAGCACACAGGACAGACCCCCCCCCCCCCCAACATAAAAGGGCCAACATAATCAAAGACTTGGGCCAACACAATCAAACTCTTGTGCCATCATGTCCCTGCTCCTATCCAGTATAAGGTAAAGAAGCTTGAAAGTGCACTCCACCAAACTTTGGAAAAGCTTCTTCCCCTCTGTTGTAAGACTTCTGAACAGTCCTACCGTAAGCTCGAGGTCCAATTCACCTCTACCCCATGCAGGCGTTGGACATTGTCTATGGAACCCGTGCACTACAATGCTGAGAACTATATTCTGCACTCTATGTCTTCCCCTTTGTTCTACTGATGTACTTGAGTGACTTCATTGTATTTATGTATAGTATTATCTGATCCGATTGAATAGCATTCAAAACAATGTTTGTTACTGTACCTTGGTACACGTGACAATAATAAACTTAAACCCATTATATACAGTCCAGACTAAGCTGGGATGGCCAATTTTCTCCCTACTGAACATTAGCAAACCAGCGAAAACCTGGTAGTTCCGCGATTATTATTACTAATGACGTATTCTTTGGCCCCCTTCGGTCATGGCTGACCATGGGTGTCTCCAGGGTGCTATTCCCTATATGGAGGACGCCTGTGCGTGACTTTGTTTAACGTGGAGAGACTGATGCACAGACAGCCACCCCACGGTCCTTGACAGATCTGGGTCAGGATCCAGTGATATGGAGTCCAAGACGACTGGAGACCCTTTTCTGCTGCAGCCTTCATCCGCCTTCCCGGCCGTTGTGATGCTCCACTAAGGTCAGCCATCATCCTCCGCCTGTTCCACCGTTGAGGTCTTGGTTGGATTACTCTTTGTCAGAGACCTCCCCCTTGACCTTACCGCCATGGGTGGCCCTACCAGGAGTATAGCTCCAGACGGCATCGCTCTCAGGATCTCAGGTCCACACAAGCTTTTCCACCACGACAAGGTGACAATCTACGGAGACTAATGACTGCTTTATTAAACACTAAATCAATTGAATTTAAATTTGAACTTCAGTGTCTGGATTGTTAGTTCCATTGCAAATAAGGTGTCCAAAGAAAATCGATTAACAGCGGTTTGCTGTGCTATTTTTTGCAATGATAAATTCAACTCATTAACTGAAGGGTACAATTTACTTACGGTGTCCAGAGTCTTGGGAAAGAATTTTTTTCCTCTTGAGTGTACTCATTTAATCTTCTGGGTACCTTGCGTGGTTGTGGAAGCTCTTCAACCAAGTTCTTAAGAATTTCATTGGGAATTGCCTTATGAGACAAAAAAAAAACAAATTGAGAAAGAATTACGCTGCTGTTAATATTTATCAAAGCCTCTTTATAAAAAAAGCTGAAAGTATTATATAGAGATTTTAAGCTGAGAAACTTTGAATTGAAAAGCCGGCTGTGAACACCTAATTGTGGCAAGTCAAGAGGAATATAACGTTAGCTCTATTGAAAGGGAACAAAAGCCGTACGATCACTTAAATTATATAGGATTTGTAGTCCAGACCAAAGCGTTTGAACTGATTGTGGGGGATGTTACTTCTGATTGTTATTTACCAGATGCATGAAATAAAAGGGGTGATTTTAAAGTAGGAAGTCTTCTGATGTGGTCTGCCACTTGAAACTGTCCTGCATTAATAAACATTGTGTGTTATTTTACTGGCTCATCAGTCTTCTTTCTCTTGAAGAGTTAAGTTCTCATTTAATGCTGCTTAAACAGACAAGCAAACAATAGATTTAGTGCAGCTGGGTCAAATGCTAAAGAATAACAATATTTTAAAACGTCACAATGAATAAATGGCTGTGTTGGTAATTTGGTTACAGCAGCATCTGTCAAGATTTGCACTGAGTTTCCCCTGAAGATAGGGAATTGTAAACTAACTCCCAAAATGTGTTGATAATTCTGTGCATATTACGGAGCATATTTATATGCATGGTGAAAAATGGGTACAATTTCAGAGAAGCAAATTTCTGAAATGTTTTAGAAAGATTCAAATTACACCGTGGTTTATTTGCCAAGACTTAACATAAGAAACAGGAGCACGACTCAGCCATTTAACCCTTCGAGCCTGTTCTACCCTTCATCAACATCAGCACTGTTTTCCTGCACTTTTGCCATGTTCATCGACCCCCTTAATAACCAGAAAACTATTGACGTCAGTTTTCAATTAACATGATGAACATACCCTTTGGTGCAGGCAATTTCAAAGATTCACCATCCTGAGTGAAGAGATTTCTCCTCATCTCAGTGCTAACTTTCTCTCTCTGCATTCCTTGGTCCTAGAGGAAACATCCTCTCTCTGCATCTGGCCAGTCAAACGCTTTTAAATAATTTTGTGTTTCAATGGCATCTCATAAAATTCAGAACTTATAGGAGAGGAATTAGGCCATTCGGCCCCTCAATTCTACTTCACCATTCAATCATGGCTGATCTATCTTTCCCTCTCAACCCATTCTCCTACGTTGTCCCCATATCCCCGACACCTGTGCTAATCAATACTGAATCCGTCAATCCCCGTCTTAAAAATATCCGTGGACTTTGCCTCCATAGCCTTCTCTGGCAATGAATTTTTACAGATTCCCCACCCTCTAAAGAAATTCCTCCTCATATCCTTTCTAATCTCCTACCACTCTTCTAATCTCTAGACAATACAGTCCCAGTCGAGAGGAGGTTGGGCACATGCAGGAACTGGCCAATAGGTAAGTGACCGAGCCCTGCGTGGCTCAAACAAGGGCAGTGCAACATGAGATGATTTCAGGAATGTTGCCTCTATGCCTATTTGTTGCCTCAGTAACTATTTGTGGCATCATCTTTTTATGCAAAGCAACGATTGGATTGAGGCCACAACTCATTAACGGGAATGGCCGTATCCAGTCGCAATTATGTTCCATCATCTGAAGGCATCTCTCTGCCACTGGCCTCGAACTGTGTAGCTCAGTCTATGAGATCATTCCTTACAGCATGGTAGCATCTTTGTTGGTATGCCAACCCAATCATTCTCCACCTATATCTTTGATGTTCCTTCTTTTGAGCATTGCTGGTTAAAGCATGGTCTTTGAGCTGCTCATTTCGAAAGGGGATCAAATGTCCTACACACAATGTGTCTTTGCCTGGTCATGATTAAATGCACTTTAAAGAAGATAACCAAACGTGGATGTGCTCTCGGCGGATATGGAACTTGTCACGGGCTACCTTTAGACCTGGAGACTAAAACTGAGTGTGGCAAAAAACCACTGCAACGGCCGTTCACCTGGACAACAAGGAAGCTCAACGCCAGCTAACCGTCACCCTCAATGAGTCACCCCTACCCTATAACCCATTTCCTACATACCTCGGGATGAAACTAGATCGGCAGCTGGCCTGCAAGCAACACCTCAAAGCTCTCCGTGCTAAAGTCTCGGCGCGGAACAACTTCCTGCGTTGCTTGGATGGATCGTCATGGGGCGCCAGGACATCTACTCTCCGAACCAGTGCTCTTGCACTCATGTACAGTGACGCTGGGTACGCCGCCCCAGCATGGTGCCGCAACGCTCATACTAGCAAGCCAGACGCCATCCTCAACAGCACCATGCGGATCATCACCGGCTGCCTACGCCCTACCCCGACGGATATTCTGCCGGTGCTCGCAGGTATCACACCCGCCAAGCTTCGCAGAGAGTACGTCACTCATAGGCTGGTGTGCAAGGCCCCATCGGACGCCAAACATCCTTTGCACCACCTCACCCAGGACTCACAGCAACTGGGACCCCAAAGCCTGTCATCTCGTCGCCCCTTCTCCCGTCACGCAGCGACCTCTGTGGCTCCAGTTTCAACACACCAGGAGCATGGAGAACCAGCTGGGAACAGACTTCACGACCTCCTCAATTCACTGTTGCATCGAACACCACGGCCCCACCCGGCTCGGACCTGCTTCGCAAAGAGTGGCCCGCCCTGAACCGGCTCCGTACAGGGGCCGGCCGGTTCAACGCCAACATGCATCGCTGGGGGCTGCGTTCATCAGCAGACTGCGTGTGTGGAGCAGACCAGCAAAGCGCAGCACATCATTTTTGACTGCGCTGTTCTCCACCCCCCTGGTGGAGGGGTAGATCTCACGGCCCTCGACAACAGCACATTGAACTGGCTACAGCGTCTGGAGGCCGTTACATAACCTCTGCTGCCTCAAACACAAGAAGAAGAAGCAATGACAACAGAAATATCAAATTAAAATGTGCTAATAAGCTATAGTAGGTATTTAGGACAATTGCTCAGACTGCAGAAGGGTCTCGACCCGAAAGGTCACCTATTCCTTTTCTCCAGAGATGCTGCCTGACCCGATGAGTTAAGGGGCTGTCCCACTTGGGCGACCTAATCCGCGAGTTCTGGCGAATTTGCCCTCAACTCATACTCGCAGCATGGTCGACACAAGGTCGTAGGAGGTCTTTGTAACTCTCCTTCATGCTCGAGAGTAGTCCCCGTGTACTCGAGGCCTCAGCTAGGTCGCAGCGTATTTTTCAACATGTTGAAAAATGCCCGCGTGTAAAAAAAAGTTGCCATGGAAAAAATAGATACTTTTTTTACTCATAGGTTTAGAAACATAGAAACATAGAAAATATGTGCAGGAGTAGGCCATTCGGTCCTTCGAGCCTGCACCGCCATTCAATATGATCATGGCTGATCATCCAACTCAGTATCCTGTACCTGCCTTCTCTCCATACCCCCTGATCCCTTTAGCCACAAGGGCCACATCTAACTCCCTCTTAAATATAGCCAATGAACTGGCCTCAACTGCCTTCTGTGGCAGAGAGTTCCAGAGATTCACCACACTCTGTGTGAAAAATGTTTTTCTCATCTCGGTCCTAAAGGATTTCCCCTTTATCCTTAAACTGTGACCCCTTGTCCTGGACTTCCCCAACATCGGAAACAATCTTCCTGCATCTAGCCTGTCCAACCCCTTAAGAATTTTGTAAGTTTCTATAAGATCCCCCCTCAATCTTCTAAATTCCAGCGAGTACAAGCCGAGTCTATCCAATCTTTCTTCATATGAAAGTCCTGCCATCCCAGGAATCAGTCTGGTGAACCTTCTTTGTACTCTCTCTATGGCAAGAATGTCTTTCCTCAGATTTGGAGACCAAAACTGTACGCAATGCTCCAGGTGTGGTCTCACCAAGACCCTGGACAACAGCAGTAGAACCTCCCTGCTCCTATACTCAAATCCTTTTGCTATGAATGCTAACATACCATTCACTTTCTTCACCGCCTGCTGCACCTGCATGCCTACTTTCAATGACTGGTGTACCATGACACCCAGGTCTCGTTGCATCTCCCCCCTTCCTAATCAGCTACCATTTAGATAATAGTCTACTTTCCTGTTTTTGCCACCAAAGTGGATAACCTCACATTTATCCACATTTATACTGCATCTGCCATGCATTTGCCCACTCACCCAGCCTATCCAAGTCAGAGCCTTGCGGTACCCCTCTAGGCACTGCCTGCCATTCTGAAAAGGACCCGTTTACTCCTCCTCTTTAGTCGTAATAGGTCGTAGTAGGTCGGCATGTTAGTCGTAGGTAATTGAGGGTAGTCGAAGGTAGTCGAAGATAGTCTTCAACATAGTCGAAGGGAGGTTAAAGGGAGGTCAAAGGGGATTGAAGGAGGTCGTCTTCACTCTCCACTATTCGGTGTCCAATTTTCCCGAAGTTAGTTGTGGCTAATCAAAGCTAGTCGTCAACATAGTCGAAGGAGGTCAAAGGAGGTCTTCTACATAGTTGAAGGAGGTCTTCAACATGACATTTTTTCAAACTCTCCTAAACTCTTCTAAACTCGACAATTAGGTCACCCAAATGGGACAGCCCCTTCTGTCTAAATGGTCATGACAGTTGGTAGTTTGAATGAACATCTTGTGAAGGGAATATTTTACAGAAATAATTTTCACATCATAGGGCTTTCATCTGCCTGGCCCTATGATCCACAGTTGAATGAGGAGAGCATTAAACATTTTAAATCTCCAGCTGTAGAAGAATATTATTAAATCTTAGCCTGTGTGTATATTATACGACACAAACCTAGCGGATGATACAGGAATTTTATGTGACATTATATACTGGCCTAAAATAGCTCAAGATGAAAACTGTGCCCAGGAAAACTCTTAATTATTATGAACTTATTAAAAAAATCTGTATTAAAAATAGAAAATGCTGGAAACACTCAGCAGGCCCTGCAGCGTCGATAGAAAAAGAGAGTTAATATTTCAGGTTGAAAACCCTTTGGCTGAACCGGAAAAGTTAAAAAGAAAACTTTATTCTCTGTTCACTTCTTCAGTTAAAACAAACAAAACCCTAACACAGATAACAACAACATACTCTCATCGACGAAATACTAATTTATTAAGTGATGGCAAATTCAACAATTGAGGATAGTGTAAGAAATGAATGTTATTTTTCTTTAAATGAAAGAAGTAGGATTCCCAAAGACAGTTGAAAGGAAAAGTCAACTCTGTCCACAAGGAGATGAATTCAACATATGGAGTTTTGGCGAAATTTATATTCTTCTTGGCATTTTAGTTAAAATGGGATTTTCTGCTTTGAAAAGGGCCGATTCAGCAAGTCAGCCTTGCAAAACTCTTCCAGAAATTCAAAAGAAAAATATTTATAGAATCCATCTATTTTTCTCTGGCATACTCGTGTTCTGGGTGTTTCAGGGGTCCATGAGGTCAATGTGGGGCCCGTAGACTCTGCCTAAGATGAGAACAGACGGGGCTTGATCAATCCATATATTACTCTCCTATAAACGATTCAATAGAATTTGTTGTTAAAGTCAAGGATACACTTCGGGGCGGCACAGTGGTGCTTCTGCCTCACAGTGCCAGAGACCCGTGTATGATCCTGACCTCAGGTGCTGTCTGTGTGGAGTTTGCACATTCTCCCTATGACCCCCATGGGTTTCCTCCTATATTCTAGTTTAGTTTGTTGTAATGAGTACCAAGGTACAGTAAAAAGCTTTTTGTTGCATGCTATCCAGTCAGCAAAAAGATTATACATGATTACATTTGATCCATCCACAGTGCACAGGTGCAGGATAAAAGGAATATGGTTTAGTGCAAGATAAAGATAGTTCTATCATAGATTGTATTGTAATGCAATTAATTTATTAGCCAAGTATGTAAAAACATACAAGGAATTTGATTTGCCAAACAGTCATACCAAAAAAGCAACAAGCCACACAACTCCATAGAAATTAACCTAAACATCCACCGCATCGCACTGTGATGGAAGGCAATAACGTATTATCTTCTCCCTCTTTTTCACCCGCGGTCGGGGCAGTCGAACCATCTGCAGTCGGAGTGATCGAAGCCCCCGCAGCCAGCGATCGAAGCTCCCGCGCCGGGGCGATCGAAGCTCCCAGGATTGGGGCGATCGGAGCTCCTGCGGTTGAAGCTCCCGAAGTCGACCCCTAACCAAGGGACCCCGAGTTCCACGATGTTAAGTTCGCAGGCTTCCACGGTTGGAGCTCCCGTCGATCCCTGACAAGGAATCGCAAGCTCCACGATAGTAAGTCCACAGGCTCCCGCAGTTGGAGCTCCCAAAGTTAATCCCCAGCAATGGGACTGCCAGCTCCACGATGTTAGGCTGCAGTGCGGACGGAGATACGATACGGAAAAAGTCGCATCTGCCAAGGAAAGCGATAAAAAAGTCCACCCCCCTATATAATACAAAACTATAGATGCATTAAAACATACATTTAACAACAGACTAACAACAAAAGAAGAAGAGGATGAGACAGACTGTTGGCGAGACTGCCATCATACGGCACCACCCGGTCCAATGAGGTAGATGGTAGATAGATAGTAGTTCAATGAGGTAGATGGTAGCTTGGGGCGGCTCTGTAACTGGTGATAGGATGGTTCATTTGTCTGATAACATCTGGAAAGAAATCGTCCCTGAACCTGGAGATGTGCGTTTTCACACTTCTGTACCTCTTGCCCAATGGGAGAGGGAGAAAAGGGGCGTGTCCGAGGTGAGACTCCTCCTCAATTATGCTGGTGGCCTTGCCGAGGCAGCGTGAAGTATAGATGGAGTCAATGGAAGGGAGGCCAGTTTGTGTGATGTTCTAGGCTTTGTCCACAATTCTCTGCAATTTCTTGCTGTCTTGGATGGAGCTGTTCCCAAACCATGCTGTGATGCATCCCGATAAAATGTTTTCTACAAATGCAAATCTGTCCAAAAAGATGTACAGGTTTGGATAATTGGCCTTGGAACATTGCTCCTAGGACCTAGTGTGTAGGATGTGGATGAGAAAATGGGATAACATAGAACTCGTGTGAAAGGTTAATTAATGGTCAATGTGGTCCTGCTTCGATGCAGTATCTTATTTAGAAACATAGAAACATAGAAAATAGGTGCAGGAGTAGGCCATTCGGCCCTTCGAGCCTGCACCGCCATTCAATATGATCATGGCTGATCATCCAACTCAGTGTCCTGTACCTGCCTTCTCTCCATACCCCCTGATCCCTTTAGCCACAATGGACACATCTAACTCCCTCTTAAATATAGCCAATGAACTGGCCTCAACTACCTTCTGTGGCAGAGAATTCCACAGATTCACCACTCTCTGTGTAAAAAATGATTTTCTCATCTCGGTCCTAACAGACTTCCCCCTTATCCTTAAACTGTGACCCCCTTGTTCTGGACTTCCCCAACATCGGGAATAATCTTCCTGCATCTCGCCTGTCCAACCCCTTAAGAATTTTGTACGTTTCTATAAGATCCCCCCTCAATCTTCTAAATTCTAGCGAGTACAAGCCGAGTTTATCCAGTCTTTCTTCATATGAAAGTCCTGCCATCCCAGGAATCAGTCTGGTGAACCTTCTCTGTACTCCCTCTATGGCAAGAATGTCTTTATAGAACTAAATTAAATACAATTAATTATTTTACACTCATACTGTAAAATTTTGGGAGATTTGCCCTAATGAATGTTGACCATGTAATACATTAGATAATTTTAACCTTAGGCAAAGAAGTGCACAGCTAAGGAGATGAAATGGGCCAACGCAAAAATATACAGCCTTTGGGTTGTAAATCAGAACTCGGAAGAACAGCTGCTCCCCATCAAATTCCACATTGCTAAACTAATACTCCCTGCCCCATAATCTCCAGGAGTTTACTTTTCCAAATTTTACACAGTTCCTTGCCTGCTTTTCCTTTTATTATGTTTGGGGTTCTGACAGGGCTCAGAGAAAACCCATAATTAACTCACAGTATTTTGACCAAACCAAAACTGGTTCAAAACTTTAAACTGGAATGCCGAACTTTTAACAAAAAGGATTTCTGATGTCTCGGAAATAAACTTAGCAAAGTCAAACTACTTAAACATATTTACCTAGATCATGCACACCTTTGTCTGAATGAACACATCTTAGTGAAACTAATCTTCTCAAAACATATGCTTACCAACTGGAATTACAATTTGTTAAATTAGATCATTTGATGTAACTTGCCTTTTTCAATTTGCATCTACCTAATTACATATAGAAATGGCACAATTGGCATGGTATCACCAGATGAAGAAATAGAAAACTGTATTCCCAAGTTATAAATGATATAAATAGGAATGCTCAGCGTGCAGATGAGTGCAGGTAGTTGCCGTGTGTTAAAAATAGATAAAATCACTGAGCTAGACTATAGCCAATGGAAATGAGCACTGGCAAATATAGACCATACACTTTAGAGCAAAGAAAATTAAATCAGAATGTCTTCCAAACAGCGAGAAACCTCAACCCCTCAGAGTCTCAACTTTTCCACTCCCCCTACCTACTCCAACCTCACCCTCTCTGTACGTAAATACAGTCTGTCCTCATCAGAGGCTTCATCTTCGTTCCCCTCCGCCCCCACCTCAACGTGTTCCGGGTACGCCACGACGTAGAGCTTTTCTTCCGTCGCCTCCGCCTCCGTGCCTTTTTCTATGGGAAGGAGTCCTCACCACCTAGTGATGACCCCTTCTCCCATCTCCACCGGTTCGACCTCCTCTTGGACTCCCCAGAACGGCCTTCTACCCTCTCTAGACCTCTTTATTTCCAATTGCCGGCGTGACATCAACTGTCTCAACGTTTCCACTCCCCTTACCTACTCCAACCTCACCCCCTCTGAACGCATTCTTTCATATCTCCACCCCTTTCCGCCTTCCGCAGAGACCGTTCCCTCCACAACTCCTCGGTTTCCTCCATTATCAGAGTGAGGCTAAATGCAAATTGGAGAAACAGCATCTTATATTTCAGGTACACAAAATTGCTGGGGAAACTCAGCGGGTGCAGCAGCATCTATGGAGCGAAGGAAACAGGCGACGTTTCGGGCCGAAACCCTTCTTCAGACTGATGGGGGGTGGGGGGGGGGGGAAAGAAAGAAGGAAAAGGGGAGGAGGAGGAGGAGCCCGAGGGCGGGCGGATGGGAGGGTGGGAGGAGACAGCTAGAGGGTTAAGGAAGGGGAGGAGACAGCAAGTTGTATTTGCCGGCTGGTGGGGTGAAAGGTGAGGACCAGAGGGACTCTGCCCTTGTTGCGTGTGCGGGGATGGGGAGAGAGAGCAGTGTTACGGGGTATGGATGAGACCCTGGTGTGAGCCTCATCTATGGTGGCGGAGGGGAATCCCCGTTCCCTGAAGAACGAGGACATTTCCGATGCCCTGGTATGAAATGTCTCATCCTGGGAACAGATGCGGCGTAGGCGGAGGAATTGGGAGTAGGATGGAGTCTTTACAGGGGGCAGGGTGGGAAGACGTGTAGTCCAGATAGCCATGTGAGTCAGTGGGTTTGTAATTGTAACTTACAGCCCAGTGGTATGACATTGATTTCTCTCACTTCAGGTAGCCCCGGCATTCCCTCTCTCTCTCTCTCTCTCTCTCTCTCTCTCTCGATCCCTTCCCCCACCCAAGTCGCACCAGCTTCTCATTTTCACCCTACAAGCAGCTTACAATGAATGGCCTGTTTCCTTTATCAGCGTTACTTTTTTGCATATCTTTCACTCATTGTTCTTTATCTCTCCACATCACCATCTATATCTCTCGTTTCCCTTATCCCAAACCAGTCTGAAGAAGGGTCTCAACCCGAAATGTAACCCATTCCTTCGCTCCAGAGATGCTGCCTGTACCCGCTGAGTTACTCCAGCTTTTTGGGCCTATCAGCGAGAAACATAGACCAGTGGAAGGTTTCCAGGTGAAGATGGGTAAACTTTTACTGGCAAGGACATTAAATGGTATAGAAAAAAGACAGGGAAGTAGAACAGAGGTGCAGGATAGTGGAGAAGGTTGGAGTAAATGAACGGCCAATTTCTGCTCTTATATACCAGAAGGCATTCCTTTTAGTCACTTGCAGCAACAATTTCCTCGCCTGCCTAAGCCTCTGCTACTGGAGGCTGCCACCAATGCACCATTGAAGGTACAGTACTGATTTTACAGACCACCAGATGCCAATGTAGGGTATTTTAATGCTTCAATCTAGAAAAATGGACAGCTGACATTTTGGGTTGGGATTCTTTTTCAGATTGATCAAAGAAGTTCAATGTTCTATCAATTTGCCTAATGATCATGAGCGAAAAACAGACTCATAAAATTAATAGTTAACAAGCTCTTCTTAAAATTTTAATTAAAGTGAAAACAAAGGAAAGGCTGAAAATAGGTCAATCAATACCATACACCAATGCATAGTATTCCTCCATTTATTAACACTCATTTGTTTGCACTTTTGCGACAAAGCCACTGACTTTTTGGAGTACAGATAATAGATTAACCCAACCATTGTTCACAATAATGAATAGCGTACCACTCTGCACACAATATATGCTTTTCAATGTACAGGATAGGAAGAGTTTAGAGGGCAGGTGGGACTTGCGTAGATTGGGCATCTTGGTTGGCATGGAAAGTTGGGCCAAAGGGCTTGTTTCTTTGCTGTATGATGGTATGGCTCTAAAATGTAGCTCAGTGAATGTTTCCATTAATGTGTCCCTTTTGTTAATCAAAGAACGGCTGGATACCCTCCTCATGGCACAAGAATTTCATCATGATCATCCTTCACTTAATGAAACAACACTTTAGACTTTACAGATACAGCACAGAAACAGGCGCTTCGGCCCACTGAGTCCTCATCGACCAGCGATCACCCCGTACACGAGCACCATCTTACACACTAGGGACAATGTACAATTTTACCAAAGCTAATTACCCTACAAACCCGTGCGTCTTTGGAGTGTGGGAGGAAACCGGCGCACCCAGTGAAAATTCACGCAGTGAGAACATGCAAACTCCGTACAGAAAGCACTCTATTCAGGATCGAACCTGGGTGTCTGGCACTGTAATGCAACAACTCTATTGTTGTGCCGCTGTGACAAAGCCAGTCTTTAAATAAAATTATAATCAATCAAATCTCCGATATTAATCAATCAAATCTCCGATATATACACATTAGCAACTCATTACACAGATAAAAGAGTTTAACAGCCACATTATTTCACCATCGCACAGACATTTCCTATGTTCCACCCATTGCACCTTCCCTCTTCTCTGCCACCTGGATTAATGCTGTCTCTCTCAGTTCTACTGAAGGGTCCTAAGCCTGAAAATTAGATGTTTCTCTTTTCACAGAAGCTGCCTGAGCTGCAGAGTTTCCCCCCCCCCCAGCATTTTATATATTTATTTAAGGTTTTTATAAGCGGCATCTGCTTATTTTTTTATTTTAATTTTCATCTCTCCTCTCACCTTACGAGTGAAACCTTTGCCATAATTTCTCATTTTATGCCTCGTGTGTGGCTCAGAGATGGCTCCCACATCGGTTAGAGAGAGCAGTGTGGGTTTATACCTCAATCGAGTATATAAACAACCGAGGTGACAATATAGTATAGTATTGATGAATGCTGCTCAGTCAAAGGTATCACCTATTTATGAGTCTATAAACTGAGTTTCCATAGCCTTTTCAGTTGGACGGAAGACTCCCTTCCAAGAACAGTAGAGTTCCTGACCAGTAATTATGCTCAAATTGTGCCATTCAGAAAGGTAATGGCTAACCTAACATTTTACTGCTGTATGTGTGCATACTGGCTGCTGTGCTCCCTACATTACAAAATCTCTTCAGCCTTTTATTTCTAAAACACTTGGACATTCTCACTTCTCAATCTATATTTTAAACCATGTTCACTTCTGTAACATTTCACCTTACAACATTGAACTCAAATATTGAGAATCCCCTTTGTACTTCTCAAAAAAAGGTCCTATAAGGTAGCAAGGTGCTTATAATTATACAACCACTTGACAGCATTGAATCCTTGTTGAAAAATATTAAATATGTATTTGCAAACCTACAGTAAAAATCATTACAAATATCTGTCCATTTGTACCAAATTCAAAATAGATCTAATACACAGATTTTCAAGATAGAAAAAATGCATTCCTTAAACAATGCTAGTGGAAATGTAACTCTCAGGACTGGAAAGAAAAAATAATATTTTGCTATAAAAACAGATTTATTCAATTCCAAAGTTCCTTTCCAGTCAGGATAATATACACGTGTTTTCAATTACCTTTTTATAAACTGAAAAGGAATATTGTACAAAATATGTAAAAGATGCTGGAATATAATCAAAAAATGAAGAACAATCATTTCCCTATTTGCTTTTGACATTCTCACTGCTCGCCTCAAATGAATCCAAGCAGTTGCTTCTACGTGTGCCGAAACTGGTGGGTCAACAAAGTGAACATCTTCAGATGCTGCTGAGATTTGTTTGCAGAGGGTGGCCAGTTCAAAACAAAAATGAGAGAGAAAACAAATTGAAGCTTCATGTGCTTCCAGTCATCCTCATGACATTGGGACAATTTGTTTCTGCATTGCACATTGTGCAACTATCTCCAGGACTTACAGTTGCCCGTGAAATGAATATCGTTCCTATTTAAACACTGCTGCACCAGCTTAGAGCAGGAGAATCATGATAAAAACATTTGAAAAGTCTTAGCTCCTCAAGAATGACTGAAAGGACAGCAAAACAATTTCACACAATTGGGTACATATTTGATATCGGAAACGTGCTTCCTGCTACCAGAGAAATAAAGCCCTGTTACGCTTGGTGCCAACAACATATGGTTCACAGAAGGAGGCTATTTTTCTTACTTTACATCCGATGAAACCAGGGCTACAATATTAACGGAATAAATGGGAAGAGGGGGCTAAAATAAAATTTGCACAAGGCTTTTTAAATAAAGAAGCTTGTAATAATATTATGATCAGTCACTTAACTCAGAAGAGCCAACTCGACAAATTTGACAACTCACATATTGGGGGAATATAATATAACAGAAAACTAAACAGAATTTGGATGCCCAGAAGAAAGAAAGTAAAATTGATGCATGTTACACTAACCTCATCTGAGAAGAGATGCAACCTTTGCATCATGGTTCTTCTATGCAAATTTTTTGGCAGCATACCATAGATAGCCAACTTCACAATCTGGAATACAAACACACCGTTAAAATACCAAATGTATTATGAATTGGATGCTTTCACAAGGTTATTCAAAACCAAAAAAAATCTTATAGTAAAATGATGTACAGAGAGATTTTCGACACTTCTTTCAGGTGAATGTCAATGGCTTGCAAATGTGTTCAGATGCAAATGCATCATACATTCTGACTTGCCCTCCATTACCTTGCAGATTTCACAATTACAAAGTAGGCTAAACAGTTTCACGCAAATAAAAATGGGGGAAAGCAAACCCCCCAAATCGTAAAGTTTTAAAGAAGAAAAATGTATTTACAACCTACAAAGGTTGTGGCTGTTCCTTTAGGTAAAATTTCCGGACTAAGCATAAAATTGTCAGAAACATCCACACTCGTTACAAAGCTTGATCAATGGCTTTAATACAC